>NC_029781.3:27050076-27050855 GCF_000817695.3 Arachis duranensis
TTCTCCATTACTGCAAAACAAGTACTTATTTCATGTTCTTTTACTTTTCACAATCAACCCTGATAATTATTGATATTCTGACTAAGATTTACAAGATAACCATAGCTTGCTTCAAGCTGACAATCTCCGTGGGATCGACCCTTACTCACGTAAGGTATTACTTGGACGACCCAGTGCACTTGCTGGTTAGTTGTGCGGAGTTTTAAAAAGTGTGATTGCAATTTCGTGCACCATGTTTTTGGCGCCGTTGCCGGGGATTGTTCGAGTTTGGACAACTGACGGTTTATCTTGTTGCTTAGATTAGGACTGTTTTGTTTTTGTTGGTTTAGAGTCCTTTATTTGAGTTTAGTTTTATATTTTAAGTTTGGTGTCTTCTTTGTGTTTTCCTTTAAGTTTTCGAAAGTTTGTGTTTGATTTTCTAAAAATTTTAAGTTTGGTGTCTTTTGTGCTTTTATTCACTTAAAATTTTTTTCAAAAATTTGTTCTTGGTGTTCATCTTGATCCTCAAAGTGTTCTTGGTGTTCATCTTGACATTCAAAGTTTTCTTGTTTGTTCTCTTTGTTTTGATCTAAAATTTCTAAGTTTAGTGTCTTTTTGTTGTTTTTCTCTTTCCTCATTAAAATTAAAAAATAAAAAAATCTTTTCCTTATTTTACTCATAATTTTCGAAATTTTGCATTAAATTAGTCAAAGATTTTCAAAATCATATATTTTCAATCATTTTTATTTGCAATCATATCTTCTCAATCATATCTTTTTCAAAATAATTCTCAATCATAT
>NC_029781.3:27056543-27056820 GCF_000817695.3 Arachis duranensis
AAGAGAACTGTTATTGAGGATCTGAAAAATCATCAGATTGATTCTTGAAGCAAGAAAAAGCAGTGATTCAAAAAAAAAAACAAAAAAAATGAAAAAAAAAGAGAAGGAATAGAAGAAAAAGAAAGAAATAAAGTTGTGATTCAAGGCAAAAAGAGTGTGCTTAAGAACCCTGGACACCTCCAATTGGGGACTCTAGCAAAGTTGGGTCACAATCTGAAAAGGTTCACCCAATTATGTGTCTGTGGCATGTATGTATCCGGTGGTAATACTGGAAGAC
>NC_029781.3:27058174-27063986 GCF_000817695.3 Arachis duranensis
TTTTCACTGAGAGGATGGGAGGTAGCCATTGACAACAGTGAAACCCTACATACAGCTTGCCATGGAAGGAGACTTGCGTGTTTGAAGAAGAAGACAGTAGGAAAGCAGAGATTCAGAAGATGGAGCATCTTCAAACCTCAACCTATTCTCCATTACTGCAAAACAAGTAATCATTTCATGTTCTTTAGCTTTTCACAATCAATCCTGATAGTTTCTGATATCCTGACTAAGATTTACAAGATAACCATAGCTTGCTTCAAGCCGACAATCTCCGTGAGATCGACCCTTGCTCACGCAAGGTATTACTTGGACGACCCAGTGCACTTGCTGGTTAGTTGTGCGGAGTTGCAAAAGTGTGATTGCAATTTCGTGCACCACTTACCATTGTGGTTCTCGGCAATAGTTCAGAAGATGTCTAGTTCACAAGTTCAAATTGAAACACAACCCTTGTATAACAGGAGTGAAGAGGTGGACAGTGTTAGGATACTTCACCAGCTAGTCTGAAGTTTCAATCCATGTGTTAGAGCTTTTCGGCATTGCAAGTCGCTGGTTCATGTTGACGGCATACACCTTTATGAAAAATATAAAGGTTGCCTTTTGGTTGCAATTGCATAAGATGGAAACCAAAATATTGTGCCGATTGCTTTTGTCACCATGGAGAGGGAGACTGCTGATGCGTGGTACTTTTTTCTCAGTTATTTACGAAGGCATATTGTTAGAAGAGATGGCATTGGTATAATCTCTTATCGTCATGAGTCAATTTGGACAACAATAAATCATAGCGGAGGTGATTGGCAACCTCCAAGAGCATGGTGATATTTTGTATTAGGCATATCGGACATCGGTAGTAACTTTTTAAGGGCATTCAAGATCCTGTACATGCGCAAAAGCTTGTTGTCAACATAGAGTATTCAAGGAAATTAGAGGAGTACAACATCAATTACAAGAGGTTGCAAGAGCGAGGCGAGGCATATGCTCGGTGTTGCGACAACATTAGATTTCCCCAGTGGGTATTGGCATTTGACGAGGGACATCGATGGGATCACATGACGACAAATCTTGTCGAATGCATCAATTCAGTGATGAAGAGTGACCAAAATATTCCTTTGTTTGAACTCGTCCGAGTCACATATTATCGGTTGAACAAGCTATTTACACATAAGAGTATTGAAGCTCACCAGTGCAAGCGTACTGGATTTACTTACTCTGAATTTGCCACTTTGTGGATATAAACAAATATGCAGTGTGCAGAAAACATAGTTTTGCACCAGTTTGATAGAAGAAATGAGGCGTTTGAGGTGCGCAAAATGTCTAGTGGAAAAGTGTTAATAGTTGATCTTGCACGGCGGATGTGCGATTGTGGGCATTTTTAAGTGGAACAACTACCATGTCGCCATGTTATTGCTTGCTATGCTAAACAGAGCCTCGATTGGCATGTGTATGTCAATGATGTATACAAGATGTAAGCGATTTGCAAGGTCTATAGAATGGAGTTTCTCCTGTTGGGAAATACAGAGACTTGGCCTGCTTACGGGGACCGATGATGGTCACTAATCTTGCCTTGAGATGAATGTCAAAAGGTCATCCCAAATCGACCCGATATTTGAATAAAATGGACTCACGGAAAATGCGTGGTCCTTGGATATGGCGTTTTTGTGGGAGAAAGGGTCATAGTCAGAATAGATGTCCTCAGGATGCTAGACTGAGTGGGGTTGGTGGCAGTGGTGGTTCGTTGGTCTTTTTTGATCGTTGTATTTTTAAGTTAATGTTATGATTTAATGTATTTGAATTCCAAAGTTAATGTTATTCCTTCTAATGTAGTTGTATTTTTAAGTTAATATATTTGAATTTTGAATTTTAAAATTTTAAGTTGATGTTATGAATTATTTTATTTGAATTTATCAGATAAATTCATGAATTAATGTATCTAAAAGACTGTAGTTAAGATTACAACTAAATTCAACTCATTTTGACTAAACAGAAATTAGTAATGAAGGTACAACTAAGTTCTTCTAATATTAATACAATCGTATTGTATAATAAATTTATACAAAGATTAAAAAAAAACAAAAAAAAAACATCTGCCTACTTTTTTTTTGGTTATCCACTTGATCCCCGTGTTCGCTATCTTGTTAAGACCTGACGGAGTAAACATATTTTGTGCACGGACCTCTGTCTGTAGGTTATACAGAAGAACCTAATTAGTTGCCTCTTTCTCGGGCCTATCTGACCCACCTACCTCTGTCGGATCAGACGAACCAGGAAAGTACTCGTCAACAACCTCCTGCATCAACAAGTTCAAGTCAAGACCGCTCAGAACATCTGCTGGTACACTGATACGAGCTCGATTAATATCAAGATGCGGACCGATTCTACCACTCCTTCGACTATCAGTTGACATGCGAGTTGACGTGTAGTCGGAAGCAACATGCCTTCAACGAGATGAAACATCGACTAATACCCGATGTGGTTGAGACGATTGCTATTGTAGCTGTAGCATCCTTACTACCAGAATGCCACGCTTCTGGTTGCACCACTGTGATAGCGTGGATATTACGATGACTTTCATATATATATATATATATATATAATAAGATAGGGAGTTCTTGATACAACAACTTATAAATATTACAATTCACAACTTCTATCCCTCTTATAAAGATATAATAATAATGGCAAGAGAAAATAATCACTAAGCTAATATAATGATATCGCATAACCAAAAGCACAAGAATCCCTTTACGAACTTCTTCGTCTATATCCTGAAAAGAGAAGTCTGTAGGGGGTGAGAACCTAACCACACGGTCTTACCAGAGGAGTTTTAGAACTATCATAAAAAGATATATAAAAGAAAGTTATTTTCAATCGAAGTGATTATCACTCGTCTTATGAATTCTTTTTGAAAACTAACGGTTAATCATCCAAAATCCGAAACTCATATTTTTCTTCTAAAAAATTTAAAAGTTACCTAGACTGTATGAATGACGAACCTGTTCCAAGCATACGTTCATTAAGTCTATACTCAACCAGCTTGAATTTTCATACTTTGTTAAACCTCAAACATAAAATAATCACGACCTTCAGTCCATCACATAATCAATCACGGCCTCCAGCCCAAGCAACTTAATTAACACCCAATTTACCACAACCTAACTAATCAGTCACAAACACAAGTAATAAAGTTAATACACAATCAAAAACAATTACATCAAGTATAGCAATTAGAAATTAAATAGAATTATTCACATAGGCAAATCAAGTACAATATACATACCCAAACAATGTCATATAGATGCACATAATACATGTCTATCCTAATGACCATGAACTCACATGTCAGTTACACTAGCAAAATCCGACACATCTGGTAGCTAAACTAGACATTGTTTCTCTGATTGCACATCTTCAGGAGGCATATAATCTAGGGTTTAGTGCCATATCACCTTCTCCTGGAAGCAAATATAAGGGACATAAATCTAGGGAGAGTACCCTATCACCTTTCCTTGTGAGGTCGTGCCATACGGATTTAGGGATTAGTGCCCTACCACCTTGCAAAACAGTGAAAATTATGAACAAGCAGGATTAACCAAATAGCCCTTATTCGAGTTGTCATACATATCTAGGAAAAATAAAAAAGGGGATCCTAACCTTCCACCGTCTTTCTAAAGGTGATCTTACATTCCCAAGAGGAATAAATAAGGGGATCATCTCCTTCCACCATCTCACTGGAGTCGCACTTTTGACATATACAGCTGGGATATAGTGCCCATGTACACTCTTGGGATATAGTGCCCGACACACTTTTCAATCTCAATCAAACTCAAATTCATACTCAACTCAATATAAGTCTTTATACTCATCTTTATCCCAATTCAAAATTATTCTTGACCTATTCACTTTCAATAACAAAATACAATTATTTCACATCACGTTAAGAATCCCCTTTTTCTCCAATCATTTTTCTTTAAAACCAATACCACTTTTGTAACATTTTCCAAAACATCCATAGTAACTTCACTTAAAACTAATTCTTCTTTCAAAAACTCAATAATCACTTAACCAAAATTTCCCAAACTACTTCAAAACTATTTCAAGTTTAAACTTCTTTCAAAAACCTCAAAAGTTATTTATTAATTAAACTCCACGACAAAAATCTCTAGACTTCAATGGGGGCGACAATCAATCTCGTTACTTTAAATTCATTAAAATCCTTAAATCATAGCTTCTTCAATCAAAATTAACCAAATAAGGTTTTCAAAACAAAGCCTCTAACTTTATGAAATTTTCACGAAAATTTAACACTTTAAAAAATAACTTTCCTTTTAAATTCATTCTTTTGAAATAGTTAAAACTTTATTTCACCCTTTTCCAAGTTCCAACTTAATATAACCATAAAAATCACCTTTATTTAAAACAAGTTTCGAGAACCGATCTCAATTTTATTTCTAACTTTAAAACATTCTCAAGAGACTCAAAAATTATTTCGTTGCACCAAATCAAAACTAAATATTTTAAATTCACTAAATACTTTTCAAAACATAACCCTTTAATTAAAAGTAATCAAATGAAACTCATTTTGTTTAACCAATTTTTCCAAAACTAACTTTAACTTCACTTCAAGTTTAAAAACTTCTTTCCAAAAAGATTCAAAACCATTCTTATTTCCCAATCGAAATTTCAATTGAAACATAATCACTTATTTTGGAACACTTACTTTAAAATTCATTAAAAATACCCCAAAAATACAATAATTTCCATGGTTAATCAAAATCAAATAAAATAATTCTTCAACCCAAGTTTTTCAAAGAACACTTCCAACACTGTCTCTAATTTTTATAAAAATTTCGGCAGCACCTCCCCTAAAATTTGGACTTTACCACCCTTCAAGGGTTCATCCAAACCACATTTCTCAAACTCTTTCCAACAATTTGAAAACCAAATCATTACTCAATATAAATATATAAGTCGGATTTCCAACACAAAATCCCTTTCTCAATATAAATATATATATATAAATTTGATTTTCAATATAAAATCACTTTTTAGTATAAGCAATTAAATCAACTTTCCAAATCAATTTTCATCAACAACCGCACGCCAACCCAAGCAATCAATAATTCAATCAAGTAAACAATCACATTCATAAGACTACATAATCACAAAAGTATATTTTTTACATCAATATCTATTATAACAATTCTATGATATAAAATAATTTTTAAGAAAAATCCCTACCTTGAATAGTCAAAACTCACAAAACCAAACGCATCTAAAACCTTATTTCTCTTGGCCAGCAACAGCAGCAGCCGCCGCAACTATAGCTCCACTATATTGTAGTCACAATAGTAACTTTAATGCAGTAACATTCAATAACCAGAACGCGATTCAAAGGCATTAACGTCTCAAAAACCTCAACAACATATAATAGAACACTGACTAAAAGAGTTCGAAATAAGGAACAACTTACCGTACTTACGAATAAGCGAGAAAATGGAGCAATGCAACAGCTTGATGTCGCATGCAACAACCATTGAACTCAGCATGCCAAAACCAAAACTCAATCCTCCATTACCAAAAACTTAGAACCTTTAACAACTTAAAATAGAATACTGATTTCAACTGTTTTGAAAAAGAAAATGCTTACCAAGAAGACATGGGCTCTAGTAGCGGTTTCTGGCGGCAACGGTGGTGGACATGAATGGTGGCGCTAGTGGGACATGACAACAATGAGCACGGTGATAGAGTAGGCAGCGCGAGCTCCCTCTCTTTCCTCGCAAATTCTCTCTCTCTCTCTCTCTCTCTCTCTCTCTCT
>NC_029781.3:27064013-27068070 GCF_000817695.3 Arachis duranensis
ATGGTGCTCCATGGACGGTGGCAACGAGCACGATAGCAGCAACGGGACGCAGCTCCTCTCTTCCTCTCCTCGGAAACGGCGGCGTGGGCTCTACAATAGAACGGTGAGCTCCCAACAGCAGCTCCCTCTTCTTTGTGCTTTCTATCTCTCTCTCTCCTCGACGGCCATGCGTGTGACAGTGGTAGGCCTTTGGCGGTGGCAAAACAGGCTGGACAGCGGTTGGGCAACGGTGGTGTGACGGCTCCCTTTCTCCCTTTCTTTTTTTTCCTAATCTCTATCTTGCCTTCCTCGGCGTGGGTGTGTTGTGTTTGTGTGTGAGTGTATCACGGGTGAGGGGGCGAGGGTGGCAGCTGTGAATGAAGAAGTTAAGGTTAGTGTGCGTAATGAAGTTAGGATTAGGGTTTGTGTATGAAATTGAAGATTTTGGGATTAAGGTAGTGTAGTAATTTTAATAAAAATAAAATGATAGAGTAATAATTTAAAACCAAATTAAATATAAAATAATTATCTTTGAAATACCATTTAATTACCAACTAGTAATTTATTTCAAATAAATACTAATTCAATGAAAATTGAAGATAATTAAATTAATTCTCCTGTATTTATAAAATAAGGTTCAAAGTCAATATATTCAAATTAAAATATATAAAATTTTAATTATTTTTCTATTACTAAAACTTTTAAATTTTGAATACAAAAATTGCCCAATTAATATAAAAAAATCTTTGAAAATATAATCTTTTTTAAATATCATAAATAACTTATTATTTAATTTCCAAAAATTTAGGATCTTACATCTTATCCCACTTATAAAAATATTCGTTCTCAACAATTAATATAATATATAAAAGATTGCATGGTTTTAACACTTTACTTGTGAATATTTAGGAAAAAGCAAAAAGTTTTGGCATATATATATTTTTTTCAAATACCGGATAAGTCATATGACATAAATATAAGGAAAAAGATGTGGTGCGAAGCAGAGCTACAAGGTAGGTTCGATGCAAAAAGGTTACATGGTTTAGACATGCAATGGTAGTATAATGTGGTGAAAGGTTACAAAATAGGTTGTTATTAAAATGACGGGTATAACGTTCATACTGATCTAGTACCAACTTCAGAGCTTCAACCTGACGTACTTTCACCATTCCTAATCATACTTTATCGAACAACTCATCCGAGAATCCTCAACCTCATCAATTACCTTGCAAACCCATAACCGGTCACAAGCTTAACTTCAACAAAACTCTTTTGCGTGAATTAAAGGTCTCACGTGACACCAGACAAATCTCGAGTTTACTCAGAATGATACAAGACCATAGAAAAGAAGGACAAACAACAAGGATAGTATCCACAAGAATTGGAAGGAATTGTCAAAATCACAAGTAAACAAGGATGTACAAGCAGTGAAAAATTTCAGGAAGAAAATAAATTGGCAATCTTAAGAATAACTCTTGCATCAAAGAAATTCGATTGGAACAGTAAGATGAAAAATAATGTAATAGTTTGAAACGAATTCAAGTTGAGTTAGAGAAGTATGAGACATTGAGACTTATAGAAGAAGAATAACTGAAGTCAATGGTGACATGATGAGCGGATAATTTATACGCTTTTTGGCATTATTTTTAGTATGTTTTTAGTATGTTCTAGTTAGTTTTTATTATATTTTTATTAGTTTTTAGTTAAAATTCACTTTTCTGGATTTTACTATGAGTTTGTGTGTTTTTCTGTGATTTCAGGTATTTTTTGGCTGAAATTGAGGGACCTGAGCAAAAATCTGATTCAGAGGCTGAAAAGGACTGCAAATGCTGTTGGATTCTGACCTCCCTGAACTCGAAGTAGATTTTCTGGAGCTACAGAAGCCCAATTGGCGCTCTCTCAATTGCGTTGGAAAGTAGACATCCTGGCTTTCCAGCAATGTATAATAGTTCATACTTTTTCCGAGATTTGACGGCCCAAACAAGCGTTCTAAGTCAGCTCAAGAATTCTGGCGTTTAAACGCCGGAACTGGCACAAGAATGGGAGTTAAACGCCCAAACTGGCACAAAAGCTGGCGTTTAACTCCAAGAAAAGTCTCTACACATGAAAGCTTTAATGCTCAGCTCAAGCACACACCAAGTGGGCCCGAAAGTGGATTTTTATGTCATTTACTCATTTCTGTAAACCCTAAGCTACTAGTTTTCCATAAATAAGACCTTTTGCTATTGTATTTTCATCTTGGTTCTTCTGGTTCCCTCTCTGGGGCTGAAGCCAATGATCACCATTATCACTTATGTATTTTCAACGGTGGAGTTTCTACACACCATAGATTAAGGTGTGGAGCTCTGCTAATGACTGTGACGAGCTTCAAACTCGCGATTGTGGGGCATTAGTGACAGACGCAAAAGAATCACTGGATTCTATTCCGACATGATCGAGAACCAACAGCTGAATAGCCGTGCTGTGATAGAGCGCGTTGAACATTTTCACTGAGAGGACGGGACTGTAGCCACTGACAACGGTGATGCCCAACATACAGCTTGCCATGGAAAGGAGTAAGAAGGATTGGATGAAGACAGTAGGAAAGCAGAGAGACGGAAGGGACAGAGCATCTCCATACGCTTATCTGAAATTCTCACAAATGAATTACATAAGTATCTCTATCTTTATTTTATGTTTTATTTATCTTTTAATCATTAATCCTCCATAACCATTTGAATCCGCCTGACTGAGATTTACAAGATGACCATAGCTTGCTTCATACCAACGATCTCCGTGGGATCGACCCTTACTCGCGTAAGGTTTATTACTTGGACGACCCAGTGCACTTGCTGGTTAGTTGTGCGAAGTTGTGATAAAGAGTTGAGATTGCAATTGAGCATACCATGTTGATGGCGCCATTGATGATCACAATTTCTCCCACCATGTTTTTGGCGCCATTGCCGGGGATTGTTTGTGTTTGGACAACTGACGGTTCATCTTGTTGCTTAGATTAGGTACTTTTCTTCAGAGTTCTTAAGAATGGATTCTAGTGTTTCAAGGTGATGTTCTTATCATCACTAAAGCTGATTGATTCTCATCAATTTAGCTCTTGAATGCAATGTCCTACTGAAGCTTGGCTAGCCATGTCTAATCTTATTAGACTACAGCTTTAGACTAACATTGCATGATTCCTGGAATTCTTATTAAAAGTTTTGATCCTCTTTATTTTCTTTTTCCACATAATTTTCGAAAAAATCCAAAAAAATTACAAAATCATAGAAACCAAAAATATTTCTTGTTTGAGTCTAGTGTCTCATTTTAAGTTTGGTGTCAATTGCATGTTTCTATTCTTCTTGTATTTTTCGAATTCAGTCATGTGTCTTCATTGAGTGTTTTGTTGTTTCTCATATGCATTCTCAATTTGTTAGTGTCAATAGTATACAAACTTCTAAGTTTGGTGTCTTGCATGCATTGTTTATTTGATCTTAGTTGCATTTTGATTATTCCTCATTATTAAAAATTCAAAAAAAATTTTTATTTGTGTATTTTCAAGTCAATAATACAGAGAATTAAAGATTCAGAACATTCAGCAGAGGAATTACACAGAAAAAGCTGGGTGTTCAAAACGCCCAGTGAAGAAGGAAAACTGGCATTTAAACGCCAGCCAGGGTACCTGGCTGGGCGTTTAAGGCCCAAAAGGGTAGTGTTTTGGGCATTAAACGCCAGAATAGATACCATTCTGTGTGTTTAACGCCAGGATGGCACAAGAGGGAAGATTTTGTTTTTAATGCAAATTTTTTTCAAGTTTTCAAAATTTTTCAAAATCAAATCTTTTTCAAATCATATCTTTTCAATCATATATTTTCAAAATCAATTTCTTTCCATTTTCAAAAATACTTGCTAGCAATTAATGATTTGATTCATCATTTCAAGTATGTTGTCTTTTCTGTTGAGAAAGGTTTAATGTCTGAATCATATCTTTTAAATTTCTTGTTAGCCAAGTCATTAATTTTAAAAATCAAATCTTTTTAAATTTTTTTCAATCATATCTTTTCAATCAAATCTTTTTAAAACCATAACTTTTCAATCATATCTT
>NC_029781.3:27068267-27068801 GCF_000817695.3 Arachis duranensis
TTCAAAAATTTCTTCCCCTCTTCTCACATCCTTCTATTTATGGACTAACACTCCTCCTCAATGCACAATTCGAACTCTATCCCTCTTGATAAGTTCGAATTCTTCTACCTTTTCTTTCTATTTTTCTTTTCCTCTTACACTTCAAGGAATCTCTATACTGTGACATAGAGGATTCCATATTTTCTTGTTCTCTTCTCTTTCATATGAGAAGGAGCAAAGACAAAAGCATTCTTGTTGAGGCTGACCCTGAACCTGAAAGGACTTTGAAGCGAAAGCTAAGAGAAGCTAAAGCACAACTCTCTGTAGAGGACCTAACAGAAATCTTCAAACAAGAAGAAGACATGGCATCCGAACACAACAATAATGCCAACAATGCAAGGAAGGTGCTTGGTGACTTTACTGCACCTACTCCCGACTTCTATGGGAGAAGCATCTCTATCCCTGCCATTGGAGCAAACAACTTTGAGCTTAAGCCTCAATTAGTTTCTCTAATGCAACAGAATTACAAGTTCCATGGACTTCCATTGGAAGATC
>NC_029781.3:27070481-27071049 GCF_000817695.3 Arachis duranensis
AAGCTTAGAGTGGAAGTCCAAACCTTCAGACAGAAGGAAGGAGAATCCCTCTATGAAGCTTGGGAAAGATACAAACAATTAATCAGAAAGTGTCCTTCTGACATGCTTTCTGAGTGGAGCATCATAGGTATCTTCTATGATGGTCTGTCTGAACTGTCCAAGATGTCATTGGACAGCTCTGCAGAAGGATCTCTTCATCTGAAGAAGACACCTGCATAAGCTCAAGAACTCATTAAAATGGTTGCAAATAACCAATTCATGTACACTTCTGAAAGGAATCCTGTGAATAATGGGACGAATCAGAAGAAAGGAGTTCTTGAGATAGATACTCTGAATGCCATATTGGCTCATAACAAAATATTGACTCAGCAAGTCAATATGATTTCTCAAAGTCTGTCTGGAATGCAAACTGCACCAAGCAGTACTAAGGAAGCTTCATCTGAGGAAGAAGCTTATGACCCTGAGAACCCTTCAATGGAAGAGGTGAATTACATGGGAGAACCCTATGGAAACACCTATAATCCTTCATGGAGAAATCATCCAAATCTCTCATGGAAGGATCAACAGA
>NC_029781.3:27071130-27071589 GCF_000817695.3 Arachis duranensis
TTAGCAATGGCAAGCCTTTTCCATCATCTTCTCAGCAACAGACAGAGAATTCTAAGCAGAGCCACTCTGACTTAGCAACCATGGTCTCTGATCTAAGCAAAACCACTCAAAGTTTCATGACTGAAACAAGGTCCTCCATTAGAAACTTGGAGGCACAAGTGGGACAACTGAGTAAGAAAATTACTGAACTCCCTCCTAGTACTCTTCCAAGCAATACAGAAGAGAATCCAAAAGGAGAGTGCAAGGCCATCAACATGGCCGAATTTGGAGAGGAGGAAGAGGCAGTGATCGCCAATGAGAAAGACCTCAATGGACGTCCACTGGCCTTCAATGAGTTCCCTAATGAGGAACCATGGGAATCTGAGGCTCACACTGAGACCAGAGAGATTCCATTGGATTTACTTCTGCCATTCATGAGCTCTGATGAGTATTCTTCCTCTGAAGAGGACGAAGATGTCA
>NC_029781.3:27071822-27074438 GCF_000817695.3 Arachis duranensis
AAGCATAAACCTCATGCCTCTCTCTGTAATGGAGAAGCTAGGGATCTTTGAGGTGCAAGCTGCAAGAATCTCACTAGATATGGCAGACAATTCAAGAAAACAAGCTTATGGACTTGTAGAGGATGTTCTGATAATGGTTGAAGACCATTACATCCCTGCTGATTTCATAGTCCTAGAGACTGGGAAGTGCATGGATGAATCCATCATCCTTGGCAGACCCTTCCTAGCCACAACAAAGGTTGTGATTGATGTTGACAGAGGAGAATTGATCATTCAAGTGAATGAAGAATCCTTTGTGTTTAAGGCTCAAGGATATCCCTCTGTAACATTAGAGAGGAAGCATGAAGAGCTTCTCTCAAAACAGAGTCAAACAGAGCCCCCACAGTCAAACTCTAAGTTTGGTGTTGGGAGGCCACAACCAACTTATAAGTTTGGTGTTGAACCCCTACATTCAAACTCTAAGTTTGGTGTTGGGAGGTTCCAACATTTCTCTGAACATTTGTGAGGCTCCATGAGAGCCCACTGTCAAGCTACTGACATTAAAGAAGCGCTTGTTGGGAGGCAATCCAATGTTATATTTATCTATTTTCCTTTGTTATTTTATGTTTTCTATAGGTTGATGATCATAGGAAGTCACAAAATCAATTGAAAAAGCAAAAATAGAATGAAAAATAGAAAGAAAAACAGCACACCCTGGAGGAAAACTTGCTGGCGTTTAAACGCCAGTGAAGGCAGCAAAATGGGCGTTTAACACCCAGTCTGGCACCATTATGGGCGTTTAATGCCAGAATGGGGCACGAGACTGGCGTTTAATGCCAGGAATGGGAAAGAAGCTGGCGTTAAATGAAAGAAAAGGGCACCAGCTCGGCGTTTAATGCCAAGATTGGCAAAAGGAGCATTTTTGCTCGCCACTTGGTGCAGGGATGAGTTATCCTTGACACCTCAGGATTTGTGGACCCTACAGGATCCCCACCTACCCCACCACTCTCTCTCTTCTTCACCCACTCACCAATCACCTCAACACCTCTTTCCCAAAAATCCATCACCTATCAAATCCCACCATTCTCTTCACCACTCACATCCATCCTTCATAAAACCCCACCTACCTCACCATTCAAATTCAAACCACTTTCCTTCCCAAACCCACCCATAATGGCCGAATCTTACCCCTCTCTCCACCCCTATATAAACCCATCTTCACTCCTTCATTTTCACATAACTTACACACTACTTCTCCCCTTGGCCGAAAAACAAAGCCACCTCCATCTCCTCTATTTCTTCTTTTTCTACTCTCTTCTTTCTTCTTTTGCTCGAGGACGAGCAAACCTTCTAAGTTTGGTGTGGTAAAAGCATTATTTTTTGTTTTTCCATAACCATTTATGGCATCTAAAGCCGGAGAAACCTCTAGAAAGAGGAAAGGGAAGGCAAAAGCTTACACCTCCGAGTCATGGGAGATGGAGAGATTCATCTCAAGGGTGCATCAAGACCACTTCTATGAAGTTGTGACCATGAAGAAGGTGATCCCTGAGGTCCCTTTCAAACTCAAAAAGAGTGAATATCCGGAGATCCGACATGAAATCCGAAGAAGAGGTTGGGAAGTTCTTACCAACCCCATTCAACAAGTCGGAATCTTAATGGTTCAAGAGTTCTATGCCAATGCATGGATCACCAAGAACCATGATCAAAGTGTGAACCCGGACCCAAAGAATTGGCTTACAATGGTTCGGGAAAAATGCTTAGATTTTAGTCCGGAAAATGTAAAGTTGGCATTCAACTTGCCCATGATGCAAGGAGATGAACACCCCTACACTAGAAGGGTCAACTTTGATCAAAGGTTGGACCAAGTCCTGATAGACATTTGTGAAGAGGGCGCTCAATGGAAGAGAGATTCAAGAGGGAAGCCAGTTCAACTGAGAAGGCATGACCTCAAGCCCGTGGCTAGGGGATGGTTGGAGTTTATCCAATGCTCAATCATTCCCACTAGCAACCGGTCCAAAGTTACTATAGACCGGGCTATCATGATTCATAGCATCATGATTGGAGAGGAAGTAGAAGTTCATGAGGTTATATCCCAAGAACTTTATAAGGTGGCAGACAAGTCCTCTACCTTAGCAAGGTTAGCCTTCCCTCATCTCATTTGTCACCTCTGTAATTCAATTGGAGTTAACATAGAGGGAGACATTCTCATTGATGAGGACAAGCCCATTACTAAGAAAAGGATGGAGCAAACAAGAGATCCCACTCATCATGAAATCCCTGAGATGCCTCAAGGGATGCACTTTCCTCCACAAAATTATTGGGATCAAATCAACACCTCCTTAGGAGAATTGAGCTCCAACATGGGACAACTAAGGGTGGAGCACCAAGAACATTCCATCCTCCTCCATGAAATTAGAGAAGATCAAAGAATCATGAGAGAGGAGCAACAAAGGCAAGGAAGAGACATTGAGGAGTTCAAGCACTCCATAAGATCTTTAAGAGGAAGAACAAACCGCCATCACTAAGGTTGACCCGTTCTTTAAATTCCTTGTTCTTTATTTTCCTATTTTTTGAATTTTTATGCTTATGTTTATCTATGTTTGTGTCTTATGATCATTAGTGTCTATGCCTTAAAGC
>NC_029781.3:27074570-27076024 GCF_000817695.3 Arachis duranensis
ATTAATTATTTTGATGTGGTGGCAATACTTTGACTTCTGAATGTATGCTTGAACAGTGCATATGTCTTTTGAATTTGTTGTTCATGAATGTTGGCTCTTGAAAGAATGATGAAAAAGGATACATGTTACTGAGGATCTGAAAAATCATAAAAATGATTCTTGAAGCAAGAAAAAGCAGTGAATTCAAAAAAAAGTATATAAAAAAAAGAGAGAAAGCAAGCAGAAAAAGCCAATAGGCAAGGGTAAAAAAATAAAGTCATGATCCAAGGCAAAAAGAGTGTGCTTAAGAACCCTGGACACCTCTAATTGGGGACTCTAGCAAAGCTGAGTCACAATCTGAAAAGGTTCACCCAGTTATGTGTCTGTGGCATGCATGTATTCGGTGGTAATACTGGAAAACAGAGTGCTTTGGGCCACGGCCAAGACTCATAAAGTAACTGTGTTCAAGAATCATCATACTTAACTACGAGAATCAATAACACTATCTGGATTCTAAGTTCCTATAGAAGCCAATCATTCTGAATTTCAAAGGATAAAGTGAGATGCCAAAACTGTTCAGAGTCAAACAGCTAAAAGCCCCGCTCATCTAATTAATACTGATCTTCATAGATGTTTTTGGAATTCATTGCATATTCTCTTCTTTTTATCTTATTTGATTTTCAGTTGCTTGGGGACAAGCAACAATTTAAGTTTGGTGTTGTGATGAGCGGATAATTTATACGCTTTTTGGCATTGTTTTTAGTATGTTTTTAGTATGTTCTAGTTAGTTTTTATTATATTTTTATTAGTTTTTAGTTAAAATTCACTTTTCTAGACTTTACTATGAGTTTGTGTGTTTTTCTGTGATTTCAGGTATTTTCTGGCTGAAATTGAGGGGCCTGAGCAAAAATCTGATTCAGAGGCTGAAAAGGACTGCAGATGCTGTTGGATTCTGACCTCCCTGAACTCGAAGTAGATTTTCTGGAGCTATAGAAGCCCAATTGGAGCTCTCTCAATTGCGTTGGAAAGTAGACATCCTGGGCTTTCCAGCAATGTATAATAGTCTATACTTTGTCCGAGATTTGACGGCCCAAACAAGCATTCTAAGTCAGCTCAAGAATTCTGGCGTTTAAACGCCGAAACTGGCACAAGAATGGGAGTTAAACGCCCAAACTGGCACAAAAGCTGGCGTTTAACTCCAAGAAAAGTCTCTACACATGAAAGCTTCAATGCTTAGCCCAAGCACACACCAAGTGGGCCCGGAAGTGGATTTTTATGTCATTTACTCATTTCTGTAAACCCTAAGCTACTAGTTTTCCATAAATAAGACCTTTTGCTATTGTATTTTCATCTTGGTTCTTCTGGTTCCCTCTCTGGGGCCGAAGCCAATGATCACCATTATCACTTATGTATTTTCAATGGTGGAGTTTCTACACACCATAGATTAAGGTGTGGAGCTCTGCTGTACCTCGAGT
>NC_029781.3:27076461-27082914 GCF_000817695.3 Arachis duranensis
AGTTGTGCGAAGTTGTGATAAAGAGTTGAGATTGCAATTGAGCGTACCATGTTGATGGCGCCATTGATGATCACAATTTCACCCATCATGACACTTACAATTTTTAAAAGTATGATTAGAAACACCTTCTAATACATTGTATATAAAGCATGAAAGACTTAAGGAAAAATTATTTCACATTTTGAAAGAAAAGGTACATGATGCACGAAATTGCAATCACACTTTTGCAATCTGCACAACTAACCAGCAAGTGCACTGGGTCATCCAAGTAATACCTTACGTGAGTAAGGGTCGATCCCACGGAGATTGTTGGTATGAAGCAAGCTATGGTTATCTTATTAATCTTAGTCAGGATGCCAATAAGGTTCTTTGAATTTAATTGTAAAAAATGAAAGTGTTTGGAATAAGTAATTGTTACTCAATAATGGAGAATATGTTAGAGTTTTGGAGATGCTTTGTCTTCTGAATTCCTGTAACATAATGCTTTCTCACTTTCATAAATGCAAGGCTCCTTCCATGGCAAGCTGTATGTAGGGTGTCACCGTTGTCAATGGCTACCTCCCATCCTCTCAGTAAAAATGGTCCAAATGCTCTATCACAGCACGGCTAATCATCTGTTGGTTCTCGATCATGTCGGAGTAGGATCCATTGATTCTTTTGCGTCTGTCACTACGCCCAACACTCGCGAGTTTAAAGCTCGTCACAGTCATCCAATCCCAGAATCCTACTCGGAATACCACAGACAAGGTTTAGACTTTCCGGATCCTCATGAATGCCGCCAACAATTCTAGCTTATGCCACGAAGATTCTAATTAAGGAATCTAAGAGATACTCATTCAATCTAATGTAGAACGGAGGTGGTTGTCAGGCACACGTTCATAGATTGAGGAAGGTGATGAGTGTCACAGATCATCACCTTCTTCATAGTGAAGTGCGAATGAACATCTTAGATAGGAACAAGCATGTTTGAATGGAAAATAGAAATAATTGCATTAATTCATCGAGACGCTACAGAGCTCCTCACCCCCAACAATGGAGTTTAGAGACTCATGCCGTCAAAGAGTATAAAATTCAGATCTAAAAATATCATGAGGTACAAAATAATCTCTAAAAGTTATTTAAATACTAAACTAGTAACCTAGGTTTACAGAAAATGAGTAAACTAAGATGGATAGTGTAGAAATTCACTTCTGGGGTCCACTTGGTGTGTGCTGGGGCTGAGACTTAAGCTTCTCACGTGCCTGGGCTGTTTCTGGAGTTGAACGCCAGGTTGTAGCCTGTTTCTGGCGTTGAACTCCAACTTGCAACCTGTTTTTGGCGCTGAACGCCAGACTGCAACATAGAATTTGCGTTGAACGCTAGTTTACGTCGTCTATCTTCGCCCAAAGTATGAACTATTATATATTGTTGGAAAGTCCTGGATGTCTACTTTCCAAACTAATTGAGAGCGCGCCAATTGGACTTCTGTAGCTCCAAAAAATCCATTCCGAGTGCAAGGAGGTCAGAATCCAACAACATCAGCATTCCTTTTTCAACCTAAATCAGATTTTTGCTCAGCTCCCTCAATTTCAGCAAGAAAATACCTGAAATTATAGAAAAACACACAAACTCATAGTAAAGTTCAAAAATATGAATTTTGCCTAAAAACTAATAAAATTATACTAAAAACTAACTAAAACATACCAAAATCTACATGAAATTACCCCCAAAAAGCGTATAAAATATCCGCTCATCACAACACCAAACTTAAACTGTTGCTTGTTCCCAAGCAACTAGATAAATAAAATAGGATAAAAAGAAATTAAGAAGCAATAATATCTCAGAGTTTTAAGTGAAGCTAATATTCTAGTTAGATGAGCGGGGTTAGTAGCTTTTTGCTTCTGAACAGTTTTGGCATCTCACTTTATCCTTTGAAATTTAGAATGATTGGCATCCATAGGAACTCAGAATTCAGATAGTATTATTGATTTTCCTAGTTTAGTATGTTGATTCTTGAACACAGCTACTTTATGAGTCTTGGCCGAGGCCCTAAGCACTTTGTTTTCCATTATTACCACCGGATACATAAATACCACAGACACATAACTGGGTGAACCTTTTTAGATTGTGACTTAGCTTTTTGCTAGAGTCCCAAATTAGAGGTGTCCAGAGTTCTTAAGCACACTCTTTTGCTTTGGATCACGACTTTAACCACTCAGTCTCAAGCCTTTCACTTGGACCTGCATGCCACAAGCACATGGTTAGGGACAGCTTGATTTAGCCGCTTAGGCCTATATTTATTTCCTTGGGCCCTCCTATCCATTGATGCTCAAAGCCTTGGATCCTTTTCACCCTTGCCTTTTGGTTTAAAGGGCTATTGGCTTTTTCTACCTCTTTTTCTTTTTTTTTTCTTTTTTTGTTTTTTTCTTTTTTTCGCAAGCTTGTTTTTTACTGCTTTTTCTTGCTTCAAGAATAAATTTCATGATTTTTCAGATCATCAATAACATTTCTCTTGTTCATCATTTTTTTAGGAGCCAACAATTTTAACATTCATAAAATTCAATATAAAAAATATGCACTATTCAGTCATTCATTCAGAAGACAAAGTATTGCCACCACATATAAATAATTAGAAGTTTCCTTATTAAGAACTCGAAAGAATAAAAATATTACCTTTTTATTCTAAAAATCTACTATTTTATTCATGTTTGATGATGATGAGAAAAATAAATTATAGTTTAATTGGAGATAAAATCAAAATAGAGATACTAATTACTACTACTAATATATAACTTCTAAGGTAAATTCCTAGTAAGAACAATTATTACAGAGTTAAGACTAAGATTAGAACTCAACAACCTTTAGTTTGGAAGATGATGGGTGCTCCTTCAACCTGTGGGGTGTCTGGTCCTTCAAGAGACAGCTTCTGGTGCTTCAGCTTCTGTATCTCTGGATATTCGTCTTCTTTCAGATCAAATTTAACTTCTGGGATCACTGATTTCAGACCCATTATTTTGTGGTAATAGTCTGCATATTTTTTTAAGAGCTTCTCTTGATTCCAAAGTGGTTTTGGAATACTCTCTTTCTTGCCTCTTGGAGTGGGTTGTTTTCCTTTAGGAGCCATGATCTTAGTGAATATGGTTTAGTGATCACGGATAAACACACCAAACTTAGAGGTTTACTTGTCCTCAAGCAAAATAAAGGAAAGAAGAGGGATAGAAGGAGAGCTAGTATCGAATGGTGGATGAGAGGAGGGAGGCCAAATGTGGATTTAAAGGAAGGGGGTGGATTTTCGAAAATTTTGAAGAAAGATAAGATAGAAGATATGATTTATAAAAGATAAATATGATAAGAAAAAGATATAATTTAAAATTAAAAAGTTGTGAATGATATTTGAAAAAGATAAATCTGAATTTTTATTTTGAAAAAGATTTTAAAAGATAATTGAGTTTTTTTAAAAAAAAATTTGAAAAGGAGTTGGATGGGATTTGAAAAGGATTTGTGTTTATAAATTAAGATACATTTGATATTTTTGAAAAAGGGATTTTAGAAATTAGGATTAAAATTTTTGGAATTGAAGGATGAGAGTTTGTAACATGTTTATGCAAGAAATCATGAATTGGGATATAAAAATTTTGAAAAATGTGAATTAAAAACGAAATTACCTCCTCCCCACAATCCTGGCGTTAAACGCCCAAACGCTGCATGTTTTGGGCATTTAACGCCCATTTGCAGCTTCTCCTGGGCGTTCAACGCCCAACTGTTGCTTCTAGCTGGCGTTGAACGCCAGGAATTCCTTTGTCACTAGGCGTTTTTCTGAACGCCAGGACGCTATAAATCTGGCGTTGAACGCCCAGAAGTGCTTCTTTCTGGCGTTCAACGCCCAGAAGATGCTTCTTTCAGGCATTTAACACCCAGATGGCTATCCTTACTGGCGTTGAACGCCCAGTAAGTGCTTCTTTTGGGCGTTCAGCGCCCAAAACAGCTCTTACTGGCATTTTTTTGCACCAGTGAGCTTCTTTTTGCTGTTTTATCCTCTGAATCCTTCTGTAACTCCGTGAACTCAAGCAATTGCTATTTTACCTTGAAGATAATTAACATAAACCTGTAAAAATCAATTAATTGACAAATAAGCTTTGTAAATGGCTGGGTTGCCTCCCAGCAAGCGCTTCTTTATTGTCTTTAGCTGGACTAATACTGAGCTTTAATCAAGTCTCAGTTTTGAGCATTCTTGCTCAAAATTGCTTTCAAGATAATGTTTAACTCTCTGTCCATTAACAATGAATTTTTTGTTAGAATCATTATCCTGAAGCTTCACGTATCCATATGGTGATACACTTGTAATCACATATGGGCCTCTCCACCGGGACTTTAATTTTCCGGGGAATAATCTGAGCCTAGAATTAAACAGCAGAACTTTCTGCCCTGGCTCAAAGACTCTGGATGATAGTTTCTTATCATGCCATCTTTTTGCCTTCTCTTTGTAAATTTTTGCATTTTAGAAAGCATTGAGTCTGAATTCCTCTACCTCATTTAACTGGAGCAATCATTTTTCTCCAGCTAACTTGGCATCAAGGTTTAGGAATCTGGTTGCCTAATAGGCCTTATGTTCCAGTTCCACTGGCAAGTGACAGGCCTTTCCATACACCAGCTGGTATGGAGAAGTTCCTATAGGTATCTTGAATGCTGTTCTGTATGCCTACGGAGCATCATCCAAGCTTCTTGTCCAATCCTTTCTATGGTTAATCACAGTCCGTTCCAGGATTCTTTTAAGTTCTCTATTAGAGACTTTAGCTTGCCCATTTGTCTGTGGATGATATGGAGTAGCTACCCTGTGGCTAACTCCATATCGAACCAAAGCAGAGTAAAGTTGTTTATTGCAGAAATGAGTGCCTCCATCACTGATTAGTACTCTAGGGATACCAAATCTGCTGAAGATGTATTTCTGGAGGAATTTCAGCACTGTTTTAGTATCATTAGTGGGTGTTGCAATAGCTTCCACCCATTTGGATACATAATCCACTGCCACCAGAATATAAGTGCCATACATCAAACAACTCAATCTCCAAGATCCCTTGTTGAGGCTTGGCATGATTGTGAGGCAGATTGCCAGATCTTTGGCAACTGTCACAATTAAGTACAAACACTCGGGAGTCTTTATAGAGAGTAGGCCAGTAGAAGCCACATTGGAGTACTCTTGTAGCTGTTCGCTCACTTCCAAAATGTCCTCCATACTGTGATCCATGGCAGTGCCAGAGGATCTTCTGTGCTTCTTCTTTAGGCACACATCTAAGGATTACTCCGTCTGCACATCTCTTGAAGAGATATGGTTCATCCCAAAGATAGTACTTTGCATCCGTGATCAATTTCTTTGTTTATTGCCTACTGTACTCTTTGGGTATGAATCTTACTGCCTTGTAGTTTGCAATATCTGCAAACCATGGCACTTCCTGGATGGCAAAGAAGTGCTCATCCGGAAAGTTTTCAGAGATTTCAGTAAGAGGGAGGGACGCCCCTTCTACTGGTTCTATTCGAGACAGATGATCTGCTACTTGGTTCTCTGTCCCCTTTTCTGTCTCTTTTTTCTATATCAAACTCCTGCAGAAGCAACACCCATCTGATGAGTTTGGGTTTTGAATCCTGCTTTGTGAGTATATATTTAAGAGCAGCATGGTCAGTGTACACAATCACTTTTGATACTACTAAATAAGATCTGAACTTGTCAATGGCGTAAACCACTGCAAGTAACTCTTTTTCTGTGGTTGTGTAGTTCTTCTATGCATCATTTAAAACACGACTGGCATAGTAAATGACGTGCAGAAGCTTGTCATGCCTTTGTCCCAACACTACACCAATGGCATGGTCACTGGCATCACATATTAGTTCAAATGGTAATGTCCAGTCTGGTGCAGAGATGACTGGTGATGTGACCAACTTAGCTTTCAGAGTCTCAAACGCCTGCAGACACTCTTTATCAAAGATAAATGGCGTGTCAGCAGCTAGCAGATTACTCAGAGGTTTGGCAATTTTTGAAAAATCTTTTATAAACCTCCTATAGAATCCTGCATGCCCCAGAAAGCTTCTGATTGCCTTAACATTGGCAGGTGGTGGTAATTTTTCAATTACCTTCACCTTAGCTTGATCCACCTCTATTCCTTTGTTCGAAATTTTGTGCCCAAGGACAATTCCTTCAGTCACCATAAACTGACATTTCTCCCAGTTTAAAACCAGATTAGTCTCTTGGCATCTCTTTAGAACAAGTGCTAAATGGTCAAGACAGGAGCTGAATGAGTCTCCAAACACTAAAAAGTCATCCATGAAGACTTCCAAAAATTTTTCCACCATATCAGAGAAAATAGAGAGCATGCATCTTTGAAAGGTTGCAGGTGCATTGCACAGACCAAATGGCATCCTTCTGTATGGAAATACTCCAGATGGGCATGTGAATGCTGTTTTCTCTTGATCCTGGAGATC
>NC_029781.3:27084745-27085555 GCF_000817695.3 Arachis duranensis
CTGCACCCACTCTGAAAACATTTCAGAGGGGCATTTTCTTAGCATCTCTCTGTATCTCTCCCAGACATCATAAAGAGATTCATTATCTCCTTGTTTAAAGCCTTGATTGTTTAGCCTTAGCTGTGTCATTCGTTTTGGAGGGAAGTATTGATTCAGGAATTTTTCTGACAGCTGTTTCCATGTCCTTATGCTAGCCTTGGGTTGGTTATTTAACCACATCTTAGCTTGGTCTTTTACAGCAAATGAAAACAGTAATAATCTGTAGACATCCTGATCTACTTCCTTATCATGTACTGTGTCAGCAATTTGTAAAAACTGTGCCAGAAACTCTGTAGGTTCTTCCTGTGGAAGATCGGAATACTGGCAACTTGGCTGTACCATGATAATGAGCTGAAGGTTCAACTCAAAGCTACTGACTCCGATGGAGGGTCTACAGATACTACTCCCATATGAAGCAGTAGTAGGGTTAGCATATGACCCCAGAGTCTTTCTGGACTGTTCATTTCCACTTAAGTCCATAATAGAGAAAGGGAGATGATGTGAATTTATTTTATTTATTTTATTATATATAAAAATTTTGAAATAATAATAATAAAATAAAATAAAGACGACAATAAAATTAAAAATAAATGAAAATAAAAATAAAATAAAAAGAATTTAAAAATATTTTATGAAGATTTTTGAAAAAGTGAGGAGAGAGAAAGTGGTTAGGATATTTTCGAAAAAGATATAATTTTTTTTAAAAAAATTAAAGGGATAAGATTTGAAAAATTTTGAAATTGAAATCTGAATTTTTATAAAAAAAAATTT
>NC_029781.3:27085700-27086555 GCF_000817695.3 Arachis duranensis
TTAAAAATTTTTAGATCTAATGCTCCTTGTTTTCGAAAATTTTGGAGGAAAAACACCAAGGAACACCAAACTTAAAAATTTTAAGATCAAAACACAAGAAAGACTCAAGAACACCTTGAAAAATCACAAGAACAACAAGAACAAAAGAAAGAACACCAAACTTAAAATTTTTAGAAAACCAAAATAAATCTTCGAAAATTAAAGAAAATTAACAAGAAAACACCAAACTTAAAGTTTGGCACAAGATTCAATCAAAGAAAAATTATTTTTGAAAAAGATTTTAAAATGAAGATACCCAATTACCAAGAACATAAACCAACGCTCTAGCCAATTGAGCTATAAATGTAACGTGTTTTAAAGAGGTATTTTTTAATAAATAAAAATAATTTTTTTTTGAAAACTAATATTTTGAAAAAGTACAAGGAAAACACGAAAACACACAGAACAAGAAAAACCAAAGATTAAATAAGAAAAATTGACAAGAACAATTTGAAGATCAAGGAAAAACAAAGAACATGCAATTCGAAAATTGAAAGACAAAGAAAAGCATGCAATTGACACCAAACTTAAAACATGACACTAAACTTCACAGAAAAAATAAAAATTAATAAAGAAAAATAATATTTTTGAAAAAGTTTTTAAAAGGGATAATAAAAGATGCAATTCTAGTGAAAAAAAGATAAATTTTTCCTAATCTAAGCAACAAGATTCACCGTTAGTTGTTCAAACTCAAATAATCTCCGGCAACGGCGCCAAAAACTTGGTGCACGAAATTGCAATCACACTTTTGCAATCCGCACAACTAACCAGGAAATGCACTGGGTCGTCCAAGTAATACCTTACGTGAGTAAGGGT
>NC_029781.3:27086690-27098129 GCF_000817695.3 Arachis duranensis
TAATTGTTACTCAATAATGGAGAATATGTTGGAGTTTTGGAGATGCTTTGTCTTCTGAATTCCTGTAACATAATGCTTTCTCACTTTCATAAGTGCAAGGCTCCTTCCATGGCAAGCTGTATATAGGGTGTCACCGTTGTCAATGGCTACTTCCCATCCTTTCAGTGAAAATGATCCGAATGCTCAGTCACAGCACGGCTAATCATCTGTTGGTTTTCGATCATGTCGAAATAGGATCCATTGATCATTTTGCGTCTGTCACTACGCCCAACACTCGCAAGTTTGAAGCTCGTCACAGTCATCCAATCCCAGAATCCTACTCGGAATACCACAGACAAGGTTTAGACTTTCTGGATCCTCATGAATGTCGCCAACAATTCTAGCTTATACCACGAAGATTCTGATTAAGGAATCTAAGAGATACTCATTCAATCTAATGTAGAACGGAGGTGGTTATCAGGCACACGTTCATGGATTAAGGAAGGTGATGAGTGTCACGGATCATCACCTTCTTCATAGTGAAGCGCGAATGAGTATAAAATTGCATTAATTCATCGAGATGCTGCAGAGCTCCTCACCCCCAACAATGGAGTTTAGAGACTCATGCCGTCAAAGAGTATAAAATTCAGATCTAAAAATGTCATGAGGTACAAAATAAATCTCTAAAAGTTGTTTAAATACTAAACTAGTAACCTAGGTTTACAGAAAATGAGTAACCTAAGATGGATAGTGCAGAAATCCACTTCTGGGGCCCACTTGGTGTGTGCTGGGGCTGAGACTTAAGCTTCTCACGTGTTTGGGTTGTTTCTGGAGTTGAACGCCAGGTTGTAACCTGTTTCTGGAGTTGAACTCCAACTTGCAACCTGTTTTTGGCGCTGAACACCAGACTGCAACATGGAACTGGCGTTGAATGCAAGTTTACGTCATATATCTTCGTGAAAAGTATAGACTATTATATATTTCTGGAAAGCCCTGAATCTACTTTCCAACCCAATTGAGATAGCGCCAATTGGACTCCTGTAGCTCCAAAAATCTTATTCCGAGTGCAGGGAGGTCAGAATCCAACAGCATCAGCAGTCCTTTTTCAGCCTAAATCAGATTTTTGCTCAGCTCCCTCAATTTCAGCCAGAAAATACCTGAAATTACAGAAAAACACACAAACTCATAGTAAAGTCCAGAAATATGAATTTTGCCTAAAAGCTAATAAAATTATACTAAAAACTAACTAAAACATACTAAAATCTACATGAAATTACCCCCAAAAAGCGTATAAAATATCTGCTCATTAGTACACAACAAACCTTTTGTAAAAGAATGACAAAAACATACATATGACATTACTTTAATACAAATTCAAGTTGAAATAGATTATGCAAAGTTTGAAAAATGAAAATTAGTTTGGCTAAAAGCAAAAATATTTTCTCAAATATCTTGAAAGATATTTAGGTGTACAATCAAATAAAAACATGTATTAAAACTGCAATATGGTTGGAAGAAGATTAAGTTGCATTACGCCAAAACAATTTTCAAGTTAAAGATAGAATATGTGAGATTTGAAAGATGAAAATTAATTGAGCTAAGGACCAAAATATTTTCTCGAAAATCTCAAAAGACACTTAGGTACTTAATCAAATAGAAGTATATAGTGAAATTGTCGCAAAGTTGGAAAGAAATCAAATTTTGTTCAGAAAGAAAAATTTGAGGTAAGATTTTTAAAGTACATAAGTTTTCAAAGTTCATATAAAGAAGTGCATACAAAAGCTAAAGACAATCTTATCAAAATTTTAAATAGTTGTGGACATAATTAGGCAAGATAAGAATTGAGTTGAAATTTCTTCAAAGAGAATCTGATACAAGAACTTTAGAAGGAAATAAATTCACATTTCAAGGAAAAAGTTTAAATCAAAGGAATTCGGATAGGATTCACAAAGCACATCAAATCAAACAAGTTTTCAACTGGTCTGAAGGAGTACAAAGCTCAAAAAGAAAGACAACTCAATCAATAGCAAATTCTCAAAGATTTTAACGATCACTTTGATGCATCAAACAAGTTCAAAGTTGGGTCAAAGAGTACATGAGTCAAGAAGAAGAGTTTAGACAAATAAAGGCAGGCATTCCAAAGAATTTAAGCAAACATATACAGTTAAGATTAAACGAAAATGCATATAAACAAAAGAATAGGGCTGGAAGGTAATCAAATTACATTCCAAAAAAGAAATCCCAAACAAAAACTTCAAGACAAACCATGAAAGAACAAGTCATATGACACCAACAGAATTCAACAGACATAAATGAGTAACTTCGAGAAACAACTTCTAACGTTCCCAAAATCCACTATATGTGTTACCTATAACTCCTATATCATCCATGATAATCTATTAGTGTTCCCATATACCTAACCTATTAGCATTAAGATGGCCAAACTTAATACCATGATACATGCAATGGTAGACTAACGGCAATAATCAACAAACTGTCATATACATAAAACTCTAACTCTCGTCATCTGGACAAGACTTACAACATGAAAAACACTCAGAGTATGCAATTTAAGCATAGTCAATCTATTCCTCAGGCTCTATATGAAAATTTGCTCTGATACCATAATGTGACACCCTTACTACTAGAATATCACGCTTCCGGCTGTGCCACTCTGATAGCGTAGATATTATGATGACTTTCACATATATAATAATAAGATAAAAGCTTTAACTCAAAACCGTATAAACTTTTATTTTGAAAAACTAGAAATACTTTCTTTTCAAAAATGTACGTACACATATACAAAGCCATTCACAGCACTTCATATATATATAAGAACCAGAGTTCTTTATACAACAACTTATAAACATTACAATTCACAACTCGTATCCCTCTTATAAAGATATAATAATAATGGCGAGGAAAAATAATCACTAAGCTAATACAACGATATCATATAACCAAAAGCACAAGAATCCCTTCACAAGCTTATTCGTCCATAACCAGAAAAGAGAAGTCCGTATGTAATGGTAGACTAACGGCAAACTTAATACCATGATGCATGCAATGATAGACTAACGGCAATAATCAACAAACTGTCGTATACATAAAACTCTAACTCTCGTCATCTGGACAAGACTTACAACATGGAAAACACTCAGAGTATGCAATTGAAGCATAGTCAATCTATTCCTCAGGCTCTACAAGAAAGACTGCTCTGATACCATAATGTGACACCCTTACTACAAGAATATCATGCTTCCGACTGTGCCACTCTGATAGCGTAGATATTATGATGACTTTCACATATATAATAATAAGATAAAAGGTTTAACTCAAAACCGTATAAACTTTTATTTTGAAAAACTAGAAATACTTTCTTTTCGAAAATGTACGTACACACATACAAAGCCATTCACAGCACTTCATATATATATAAGAACCAGAGTTCTTTATACAACAACTTATAAACATTACAATTCACAACTCTTATCCCTCTTATAAAGATATAATAATAATGGCGAGGAAAAATAATCACTAAGCTAATACAACGATATCATATAACCAAAAGCACAAGAATCCCTTCACAAGCTTCTTCGTCCATATCCAGAAAAGAGAAGTCCATATGCAATTGTAGACTAATGGCAAACTTAATACCATGATGCATGCAATGGTAGACTAACGGCAATAACCAAGAAACTGTCGTATACATAAAACTCTAACTCTCGTCATCTGGACAAGACTTACAACATGAAAAACACTCAGAATATGCAATTGAAGCATAGTCAATCTATTCCTCAGGCTCTACAAGAAAGACTGTTCTGATACCATAATGTGACACCCTTACTACCAGAATATCACGCTTCTGGCTGTGCCACTCTGATAGCGTAGATATTACGATGACTTTCACATATATAACAATAAGATAAAAGCTTTAACTCAAAACCGTATAAACTTTTATTTTGAAAAACTAGAAATACTTTCTTTTCGAAAATGTACGTACACATATACAAAGCCATTCACAGCACTTCATATATATATAAGAACCAGAGTTCTTTATACAACAACTTATAAACATTACAATTCACAACTCGTATCCCTCTTATAAAGATATAATAATAATGGCGAGAAAAAATAATCACTAAGCTAATACAACGATATCATATAACCAAAAGCACAAGAATCCCTTCACAAGCTTCTTCGTCCATATCCAGAGAAGAGAAGTCCGTAAGGGGTGAAAACCTAACCACACGGTCTCACCAGAGGAGTTTCAGAATTGTCATAAGAAGATATATAAAAGAAAGTTACTTTCAATCGCAGTGATAACCACTCGTCTTATGAATCCTTTTTGAAAACCAATGGTTAATCATCCAAAATCCAAAATTCATATTTTTCTTATAAAAGAAAAACTTAAAAGTTACTTAGACTATATGAATGATCAACCTGTTCCAAGCATAGGTTCATTAAGTCTATGGTGAATCAACTTGATTTTTCATACTTTGCTAAACCTCAAACACAAACCAATCACGACCTTCGGTCCAAGCAACTCAATCAACACCCAATTCATCACAATTCAACCAATCAGTCATAAACACAAGTAATGAAGTTCAAACACAATCAAGAGTAATTACATCAAGTATATGAATTAGCAGTTAAATAGAATTATTCACATAGACAAACCAAGTACAATATGCATACCCAAACAAGGTCACATAGATACATACAATGCATGCCTGTTCTAATGGCCATGAGCTCATGTGTCAGTTACACTGCTAGAACCCGACACATCCGGTAGCTAACCTGGACATTGTCTCTCTGATTGTGCATCTTCAGAAGGTATATAATCCAGGGTTTAGTGCCCTACTACCTTCTCCTAGAGGCAAATATCAGGGGACATAAATCCGGAGAGAGTACCCTACCACATTCCCTTGTGAGGCCATGCCATACGGATCCAAGGATTAGTGCCCTACCACCTTGCAAAACAGAGAGAACCACGAATAATTAGGATTAACTAATCACCCCAAAATACAATCCTTTTCATAGTTAATCAAAATTAAATAAAATAATTCTTCAACCCAAGTTTTTCAAACAACACTTCCAATAAAGTCTCTAATTTTTATGAAAATTTTGGCAGTACTTTCCTTAAAACTCGAACTTTACCATCCTTCAAGGGTTCCATCCAAACCACATTTATCAAACTCTTTTCAACATTTTCAAAACTGAATCATTACTCAATATAAATATATAAGTTAGATTTCCAACACAAAATCCCTTTCTCAATATAAATATATAAAAATCTTATTTCCAATATGAAACCAGTTTTTAGTATAAACAATCGAATTAACTTTCCAAATCAATTTTCATCAACAACCGCACACCAACCCAGGCAAACAATAATTCAATCAAGTAAACAATCAAATCCATAAGACTCACATAATCACAAAAATATATTTTTCACATCAATATATATTTATAACAATTCTATGATATAAAATAAGTTTTAATAAAAACCCTACGTTGAATAGTCGAAACCCACAAAACCGAACACGTCTAAAAACCTTATTTCTCTTAACCATTAGTAGCGGCAGCTGCAACCACAACTCCATTATATCCGCAGCCACAGCAACAACTTTAATTTACCAGCATAAAATAACTAGAACTCGATCCTCAGGCATTAACGTTGCAAAAACCTTAATAATATATAATAGAACAGCGACTAAAAGGGTTCCGAATAAGGAACAACTTACCGTACTTACGAATAAGCGAGAGAACGGAGCAGCGGTAGCTCTGATAATAATGCAGCAACTTGATGTCACATGCAAGAACTGGAACTCAATCCTACGTTACCAGAACCTCAGAACCTTTAACAACTTAGAACAAAATACTGATTTCAAGGGTTTTAGAAAAGAAAATGCTTACCAAGAAGACAGGGGCTCCAACGGCGGTTTCCGGCGGCAAGAACGGCGGTGACAACAGCGGACATGAACAGCGGAGCAGGCGGGATGTGATAGCAAGGAGCATGGCGATGCGAGCAGGCTATGCGAGCTCCCTCTCTGACCTCGCAAACTCCCTCTCTCTCCTCTACGGACTTTCTCTCTCTACTTCGGATTGACAGCGACGGCGACGGTGCTCCACGGACGGCGACGATGAGCATGACACTAGCGATGGGATGCAGCTCCTCCCTTCCTCTCCTTGGCGGCGGTGGAGCGGGCTCCATGATGGAATGGCCAGCTCGGAGTAGCTCTTTCCCTTTCTCTTTTTCCTGATTTCTCTGCTCTCTTCCTCGACGTGGGTGTGTTATTTTTGCGTGTGAGTGTGTTGAGAGTGAGGAGGTGAGGGTGGGAATTGTGAGTGAAGAAGTTAGGGTTTAGTGTGTGAGATGAAGTCAGGGTTAGTGTTTGTGTATGAAATTAGAGATTTTGGGATTAAGATAGTCCATTAATTTTAATAAAAATAAAATGATAGGGTAATAATTTAAAACCAAATTAAATATAAAATAATTATTTTTGAAATACCATTTAATTATCAACTAGTAATTTATTTTCAAGTAAATACTAATTCAATAAAAATTGGAGATAATTAAATTAATTCTCCTGTATTTATAAAATATGGTTCAAAATTAATATATTCAAATTAAAATATATAAAATTCTCATTATTTTTCAATTACTAAAACTTTTAAATTTTGAATACGAAAATTGTCCAATTAATATAAAAAAACTTTGAAAATATAATTTTTTATAATATAATAAATCATAAATAACTTATAATTTAATTTCTAAAAATCCGGAATTTTACAACAGCTCAGATGTGCTGAGATTCAAAAAAAGACCAACACCACCAACAGCCTAACGATGTATTTGATCATCCACCAATATATGCATATGTGGTGATATTTGGGAAAAGTTTGCGTACAAAGGTATGTGGTGACTCGGCTGGCTGGGATGGGTGTGGTGACTCTGCTGGCTGTGGTGGTTGTGCTGGTTGTGGTGGTTGTGGGTGGTAAGAAGGAAATGACTGAAACACTGCATAATGTTGTGGTGGCTATAGTGGCTGCTATGGTGGTTGATATAATGACGTGATTGCTGATGTGGTTGCTGAGGAATGACATCCGACAACCTCAGCCACGTCTCGAATAAACCCAAGTACCAACTTTGGTAATCAGCAGATAGTCTGAAGTGAGAGATTGGAAGCAGATGCCTCTCTTGCAATCGAATGTCGTGGCAGTTTGTCCATTCCTTTATCCATCTGGCATATATCTCACTCCAGTTATGGCACTGTACTCCGCGAAGAGTGATGCAATGCTAATTCATGTGATGACTTGTGCAGGCTCAGGGGGCATTGTGCATACCCATACTAGCGCGTGACTCGGTCCGCATGGTGCCATTTGACACACTAGAATGACAGCAATGACCCCACTGTGTCACACACCTCATGGTGCGCAAGTAGGTCAGCAGGTATGATGAGCCCTTTATACGGCCATCTGACAAACTGTAACATATTATTAGAAAATTAGATTATTAATATCATAAATTAATACTCCTATTGACTTTATCCATGTAGTCTATTTCAACTCCAACAGATGCCTTACTCTTCGACATCCACGCTCTATTTCGTAGATGATGACTCTATTTGCAACATGTAACATTAAAATACAGTTTACATTATGTATTGCTAGTAAAATATAAATAAAATACAAGTCAATTTCGATTAAATTATATATTGTTACCTCTGTGCAATCGATATTTCAGCTGGTGCAAGCTGCTGGCTTAAAATGGACGCAAGCCACGATATTCACTCCCACGCCCAAACGAACAACAGATTAAGCTGGCTATCCATCTCCTTGCAATCGTACCGTGATGCATGGCACAGTGACCTGTAAAGATAAACGGGAGTTGCTGCCTCCAACTGTAAGTGTGAATCTATGCAAAATTTTGAAGCAGTGGTAGATACTTCGCATGGAAATATGTCGTCGACTTATCCGTAATGAGGGTGGTACCCAACAGATAGAAGATGTGACACCTAACGTATCGCTGAATAGACTCTCAAGTGTCTAAAGGCTGTTTCTCTCTGATATGGTGAACATATGACAACTTTATGTAACTTTTGAGGAACTACTCGCACTGGGTTCACTACTGAAAATTGCCAAGCTCTAATTGACCAGAAAATCATGACTATTATCTGTCCATTCGATCACAATTTCTCCATCAATTGGTAGGCCATATATATGTGCCACGTCTTCGAGTGTCACCGTAACCTCACCGACCGATAATACGAAGGTGTGAGTCTCTGGCCTCTACCTTTTCACAAGAGAAGCTAGCAACGTAAAATGCTTTCTAATCTCTCAAATTCTTGAGATCTGGTAGATCAGAACCATTGGACAGCGACCTTGGAAGTCGCCCAGCCGAATCATCTAAGGTGGCTGACTCAATCAGGGAGGTCCTCAATGAATTCTTGAATGTGTCCAAACTCATAGTTCAATCAAACAGAGTTGCTCAAAAACTAGCCTTTGAAAATGAAAAAGCTTGGATCAAATGCCAAGAACGAGTAGGCTTGATGCTTCAAAACTTTGAAGATGAGATGGGGGCTGGTGACAAGAATGCTGACTCTAAATCGGAATACAATCTCTCGGATGATTAATGTGTTTTCTGATTTCTGGTTCTATTTGGTTCTTTTTGAACTTTTGTTAACTATTTGGATACATTTTTGTGATACTCTGTTAAACACTTGGTTATTTTGGATGCTAGTTATATTTTGAATATTCTGCATTCCAATGTTATTTTTTGCAGGTGCACCCCTTTGATGACAAAAAGGGGAGAATTGGCTGAAATTGAAATTAAAGAAAACAGGGGATGAAATCCTTTGTGAATTTATGATCACCCTTGTTTCAATAATTTGTTGTGGTGACCTGTTTAATGCATTTGATGCATTTGAATCACTTTTTGAATTACCTTAGTAGATATGCTTGCTGAATTCTGGATTAGGAATTATTTTTTGGCAGTTCCTTTAAGCTTTGATATGTAAATAAATTCTGATAGTTGCTGTGTTCTGAGATAATCATGCTTGATTAAAAATGTCTTCCTTGCTGTGATTATTTTGCTCTGATATGTTGGCTGGAAAATCTTTTCAAATAGCTTGAAACAGCAATTTCTTGAAACATCAAAAATTTTTTTTGTTGATATGAACTCAATTGCTTTGTTGAGTTTGAGTAGAAAATCAATTTTATGATAACAAATGAGTTTTGTTTATCACTCCAATTATACTCATAAATCAAGCCATTCAACATCTTACATGTAATATGTTGAATAACATTATTGTCTTAGGCTTGATAAAAATTGTTACAGGTATAGAGCTTCCCTTGGTAAAATAGAATACACTGAAAGGGAGCCATGTAACAATTGGAAAGGAAGAAATCCAAGTATTCAAAAAGGGAGTACTATAATCTTTGATTTCTTTCTATTTCAATTTTTAATAATGTTTGTCATTAAGGGGGAGATTGATGAGTTTGAAAAACTCTAAACTAATATTAGTGATGACTAAATATTATTAATTTGATTAATTACAAAATTATTAATTTGATCTTAATTCATACTTGCTTAATTAATGATTTTGTTCGTGCAGATTTTTTATTTGGGCCGAAATATAACAAGCCCATTGGAATAATTTTTCTCAGCCTTATTATTAAACTATTGAAAACATGTTGGCTGAAATTATGGTTATGTATTTGGGCCAAATTGGATTATTATTGCTACAAGCCCAACTACAATCTTTGCTAAATAGACCAATGTTTGGTCCGAAACCATTAAGCAAAGAAAGCAAAGTTTTATTACTTCCAATGAATCTCACTTTTCAAGTTGTGATGGACTTTAAATTCAATTAAACTTGAATTGACTTGCATTGAAAACATGAAAGAGAAAGAGAAAAGTGACTTGATGGCTTTAATGTAGCTTACACGCTACTACACAAAGCATGGGGAGTTGATCTTAATTAATTCATTTGTAATAACACTCATTACTCATAGCTTTGATTTTTCTCTCTTCTCTCTCATCTCTCTTCTCCATTTTTGGTCACCTCATAGAGAAAGAATGGAAGCTAAGCTTAGTCACCAAAAAGAAGGAGAAGCAAGTTACAAGACCATTGTAATGATGGTAAGAAAAAGAAAAAATAAAAAGTATGTTGTGGCTGAGATCTTCAACCAAGAAAGGTAAGATTTGGTGAAGTAAGCTCAGCCTCTCCATACCAAAAATGGAAGAGAAGATCTCGGTCAGAGGAAGAAAATCCTTGGAAGGATGGCTTGACTCTGATTTTGCTCAACCACCACAGGAGGTAGCTACAGTGGCTACGTGATGGAGGAGACAGAAGTTGGAGTAGGAGAAGCTGTCATGCATCATGAAGCATCAAGGGCTAGGAGTCCTTCTTGGAGTGCAAGGCAAGATGGATGGCTCGGATTGATGATTATTGATGACCAAGGAAGAACCAGAGGTAATTGCATGTTGGTTAATGCATTCGGTTTCCTCTTCTCTCTCTCTAGCCGAACCGGTTTTGCTTGAAGAAGAAGAAGTTTAGCTTGGTTTTTGGTTTCAACCGTGGAGGCTTCCCCTTTTATAAATAAGGGAGAACAGCCAGGGCTTAAAGCAAGGAGTGAGAGTGCAAGACACAAGGTTCACATAGCTACCTAAGCTAACAGAAGTTCTTCTCCTTCAATGTACTTCATTTTGTATTTTTCTATTTAATTTTGTCTGTCTTGAGTCTCATGGAAAAAGGTAAATAGTGAGGTTTGTAAGAAAAAGTCATAGAACGGAAAAAGGCAAAGAGTGCAAAATTAAAAGAAAAAGCCATAGATGTCCTTAGAGGTCCTTTGTACATCTGTGTTGTGTTTCATGATTCTGTGGAAATCTCCTTGCAAGTTGGGTTAGCATTTAGCAGTTGAAAGCTTGGCAGTGACCAAGTCAAGTTCAGGATTGGGGTTTAGATTCTGGACTTGTCCCGGATAGGAAGGGTAGTTCCTAGGAAGAATTGGTGTTTGTAATCAAGGATGATTATAGTGAAATTCCATCATTATTGTGATGGAGACTGGATGTAGGCTGCATTACACTTTGCAGCTGAACCAGGATATATCTTGGTGTAATTCTCTCTCTCTTCTACTCCATTTCTGATTCTGCTGCACAGGATACAAAATTGAAAAATATCTCCTGGTTGGTCACGAGACAAAACAAAAAAATCTCGTGGCTAGGCACGAGACAAAAACAAAAAATATCTCCTCAAGTGTTATGAAGGACAACAAGGGTTACTAAGCCAAAAAAGGGGCTAAGATTCAACTCCCATTCTCTTAGTCACTGATAAACCATCAATACTATTTATTAATTTTAATAAATACAATCTAGAATAAAATAATAATATAATAACAGAAAACAAAATAAAAAATAATTATAGAAAATTAAAATTTTTTTATTAATAT
>NC_029781.3:27098909-27116426 GCF_000817695.3 Arachis duranensis
CAGACAATAAAAAATATAATTACACAAAATCCGAAAAATATATTTATTAATAATTATATCACATTAATTTTAATAATTATAAATTAAAATAAAATAATATTACAACAAAAAAGAAAAAATGTTAAGAAAAATAAAATAATATTATCACATAAAATTCATAAAAAATTAACCAAATAATAAGCTCTAAATTAGCAAAAATAGTAAACTTATGTAATTATGTTGTCTTAATTAGTTGACAATATATTTTGTCATTAACGTATAATTCTGTATTATTTTTACTAAATACAGTTTTATAATTTTTTATGTATAAATCTCATATAGGGACCTTTTTAAAGCTAACTTTCTGTTGCATTGTGTATTTTCAGAACAAACATATTTTTTATGTAAATATATTGACAACACGTATTTTTTGTGTTGGTCAAAAAATAAAGAAAATCTCTAATAAAAAGTTGTGTAGATTCTTTAAAAAAGAAAAGAAATTTATATGTCACCTGCAATAACACACAACTACCGTATTGATAGAGGCTTATCACACGTTTTTCTTTTCTGTAAAAACTGCTTTCACTAAAAGAACACGCAATTTGCATAGTAATAAAAAGTAAATGCTACGGTACATTTGATATTGTGTCTAACTTACTAAAAAAGACAAATAGATAATATTTAATAAATTTTAAATATTTTATTTTTTATTTTAAACATTTTATTTTTTAATTTTTAAAAAAAATTAGACAATTTAAACACCATAATAAAAAACACCGTATAACTCACCTTAATCAAAACTCGCCACGCATTTTTCTTTCCTGTAAAAACTACTTCGAGTTAAAATAACACACAACTTACATATTAGCTAGACAATGCTATAATTCTATATTATGACATAATACACTATAATAAAATATAGTTATATAACACACAAATATTTTTCGTATAAAAAATAATTTCTGCCTTTTAACCCTCTCCATCCACTAATGTTCCTACCCTATTCCAACTGCATTACACAAGCATCACATTCATCATCACTATCGCTTCACATTCATTGCTACCCACTTCAACTGAACTGCAACCTTAATTAACCCTGATCAACCCTGAAGCACAATTTAAATCCATCATCCCACTTTTCACAATTCATCTCCAACGTTAATATCATGCAATCATAAAAAAAGGTGAGAAGTATTAGAAATTTAGTAAAATTTATTGTTTTTGACTAACAGTTAACTATTAATATTTAAAAATATAAATTAAAAATATGTTATTAAATTACTAAATTAAAGAAATTAGATTAATAACTAAAAATAATAATAATAAATAATAAATTTTATTAAATTTTAAATATTTTTTAAAAAATATAAAGTCTAAAAATAAAAAAATATTACAAAAATTGATATTCATGAAAAGAAGCAAGAAGGAAAGAATCAGAGGAGCATAAAATCTATTATAGGTATTAGATGAAGCTATGATTTTATTTCATGGAGATCATTCCTTACACATTCATATCACACCTTTGATATCCGAGAAAGCATCTGATAAAATAAAATTGTTTATCTATTATCTACTGGTTCAATAATCGCCTTAGTTTTCAAAATCTTTTGGTAAAAGATTGACTTTCTAATAATACAATAGCAGAGTACTGCATAGCCTAGTGCTCATTTTGGGTTGCCTTGGGTTTCTCCATCGAACATGCATGATTGCATGTTGTACCAAGAAAACGCAATCTAATTGTATATATACATAAATTAATATATAGATTTTAAAAATCATCTTAATAAAAATAAATTAATATACATAGATATTTCTTCTGCTAAGTATTAGAATGTTTCTTTTTCATACTAAATAAATATATTTTTATATATTTTTCGAATTTTTTGTATTACAAATATGAATGTCTCAATTTCTTTAAGAATTTAATAGTTTTTTTTTTCAAATTCTATAGGTATCTAATTATTTTTGCTAAAATATAACTGGATATTTCTTTTGTTAAACATTAAGATATTTTTTTTTCATATTAAATGAATATTTTTTTATATTTCTGTAATTGTTCAAGAACAACTCTTGCTCCACTGCTCCTTCCTTAAATAACTCCTAAAACTGAACCAAGTGCAAGGCACTGCTCTTTCCTTGCAAGCTTCAACAGGTTTGGACCCTGCTTCATTATGGCGGCGCCACCTGTAAAAATCTCAAAGATCTATTCTTTCGGAGAATCCCATGTTATCGCATAGAACTCTTCCACTTGGGCCTTCCTCAATAGCCCTCCAGTGCTTCCTCCGAATATTGAGGATGGCGTGTTTGGATCCAGCTCAGGTGGGGTGAACTCCACTGGTACCTCCTCTTTCTCAGCCGCAGGTGCTGCAGCCTCTACTTTCTCCTCTGCAGCCGAAGCTTTTATGATTATGAACTTGAGCTGGGGCTTCACAGTAGTGAAGGATACTGCGAGTGGTTGCTTCCAGACACGGTTGCTGGGCGTGGAAGCAAAGAGCGGGATTTCGAGAAAGCATGCCTGCTCCTTAGTGTGTTTGGAGGAAGGAACGCCGATGATGTTAGAGAGTTGATCGGTGGAGAGGATATGATCGAGCTTGACGACGACGAAGACGGCGGTAGAGCCGATGTCGAGACTGAAGACCATGACAGACTTGACATACTCGACGTCTTGTCAGTGGCGAGATTCTTGAGGTCATCATGGTTGAGGGCAGGAGCGGAGAGAGACTGACGGTGAAGGAAAAGGATCTATGTGTGTAGTTGTTAGAGATAAATAGATTAATGTGGGAGAAAAGAAAAATGTTTCTATAAATTTTAATTAAATTTACTTAATTAATTTTAAATTTTTTAAATTTTAAATTTAAAAATTTTAAAATTAATTATTAATAATTATAATTAATTGAGTTAGTTCACTTTTTGGCTAGTTAAAGACTTAATTTCCTATATTTTTCTCTATTCCATTAGACAAGTGGGATTCTTATCCTTTTTCCTCTTATCTTATTCTCCACCTCTTATCCTTCTATTTCATATCATATCAAAGAAGCATAAACCTAATTCCGTATGAATCTTAAGGTAAACAAGTTGATGATGCTCTTGCCCGAGTTCGTTGTTTGCATTGTAGGTGGAACTAAAGATGATAATGCTAATAGTGATGGTAATTTTAGACACTTTTAATATTAATTTTTAGAGTAAATATTTAATTTGGTCTTTAAATTTATATGTGTGTTTTAATTTAGTCTTCAAATTTTATAAATGTAACTCACATTAATTTCTAAGACAATTTTCATCATAAAAAACATTAATGTAACATTGATATAGACAATTAAATATCATATAAGACTTATAAAATGATGTCGTTTTAATTTTAGAACTTAAATAGTCTAAAAATAATGATGTATCACTTGTTTTGAAAAAAAAATTAATAAACATCATTTATAATATTATTTTAAACTACTTGAGTGTCAAAATCAAAATAATATTATTTTACAAAATTAAGAATAGCATTTAATTGTCTACATCAATATTCTATTAATGTATGGGCATCAAAAATTAATTTAAGAACGAATATAAACTATATTCATAAAATTTAGAGATTAAATAAATGTAATTAAAACTTTAAAAATTAAATTAAGTATTATCTCTCGGTTTATGTAGCAAGGCTTTTATGTTTTGCAATGCTTATTTTAGTTTATTTAAAAAAAGTTCAGGTACCAAGTTTTTCTATGTTGGGTCACTATAAATGAATGTAGTGCTCTTGCAATGTTCAATTACATTACTAGTTCTTTGCCGTTATGAGTTGTATTGAAAAAAGATAATACATTACACTACATTAGGTTTATTTGAATTCGGTCTAATTTTTCTGAAATGAAAAATAAGTCACCATATAGACATAATCCAAGTTTGAAATATGCATAAGGGAAGAGATTTTTAAGATTTGTTTAGGTACTATTTTCTAAAAAGATCTTTTTTAAATAATATTTTAAAAAATATAAAATAAAAAAAGATTTTTTTTATTAAAATATTTTTTTTATTGATTTAATAACACTCAAACAAGCACTTAATACTCATCGAGCCATTATAATTCGGTTTAAGATATGCTTTGGTTAAAACGGTTGATTTAATAATATATCTCGGAGCAAAAATGGCTTACAGTTTTTATGGCAATTATTAATGTCTGCACCAATAATTGAAGATTTTAAAATAGTAATATTACTAGTTATAAAACAAATTTGGAGAAAAGAATAAGGTATGTATAATTTATTTTTCTGATATTTCACAAAAGATATAATTTTAATGTTAATTTAAATATTAGAATATTCTTTGTAGGTATTTATTAAAGCCTTTCAAAAAATTCGAAATAAACTATGTTCTTGTATGGATACCTGGAGGGAGAGCTCAGTCTCTGGGAGTCAGCGCCGAGCTATTGCTTTCGGTGCCGACCTTCAGGTCTTGTGATAATCCGAGCTTTTCTCCAAGAGTATGTTCAATCGCATAGAGCTTTGAGCAAGAAACAGGGGGGAGTGTACCTGCAAAGGCACTCCGAAACTTAAGTTAATATTGAGAATTTAATGTGTCCTTTAAAATAGAAGATCATACCTTTTTATAGGTGACAGCGTATAGATCGGTTACGTTCCTGTATTTATTGTCTGTAATAAAGAGTAGTAATAAGAGTAAATGTCAGGTTGGACGTTTCTCATTTGTGGAGTAGTCCGTTGAGCTGATCTGTAACGTTAGATTTCAATAAATGATATTGATTATCAAATAGTGTCTGTAGTGCCGAGTTATAACTGTAATGCCGAACTGTAACGCTGATGTTGTGGTAAATGCCGAGTTATGAATAGTAAAGCCGATTTATGATATTGAATTTATTATGGCCGGACCACAGCCCCCAAGCTTAGCCTGGAAGAGTGTTTAATGAAGCAGGTTGAGCTTTTAATGACGTGTGGATCGGTTGCTGATCAGTTCGGCATGTGATTTAACTTTGTTTTTGGTTTGTGGTTTAATCTGGTAGCCCCCAGTTCAAGATGTTTTATTGAACAGTTACTGAGGCTAAGCGTGCGTGATTTGGAAAGAGAAACAATTAAGTGGGGTATTAATTTTTGCTTGTTTCCAAGGTTAGTGTTTAGTGTCTGAGACGTTGGATTTGATGGGAAGGGAAAGTATTTGGTTTAAAGTGGGTTAATTTAAAGTTGGGGAAAACTGAAAGGTTGCATGCTTGCTGCTTTATTTTCCTCAAGTGGTATCATCTAAACAATGAGTAAGAGAGGTGAGTTACTTTGTGACTACTTTGGCTTTCTCTGTGTAACCGCGTGTCTCTTCTTCTTCCTTTCTGTTTTTTCTGTGTAACTGTTTGCTCCTTCTTCGTGTTTTCTGCTTTTGAATTTTCAATGGGTTATGAAAGAGATACAAGAAGGAAGATAGATTGGTCTTATGATTGGGTAAATGGTGATGTGAAAGATCGTGTTTCTTTGTTTTTGGATGTTGGTGCTGTGAATCAGATAGATAAGCGGAAGGTTGTTAGGGCTGACTCTGGGGTTCGATTGGAACTGTTACCCTGTAGTGTGGATGATAGGGTTTTTCATAGAGGGGAGGGTTTTGAGCATTTCTTTATGTATAGTTCCGTTTTGGAAGAATTGAGGGTGAGAATCCCTTTTAGTGAGTTTGAGTGTAAGGTGCTGAGGCAGTTAAACTGTGCGCCTTCACAACTTCATCCTAATGGCTGGGCTTTCCTTCGGGCGTTTGAGATTCTGATGGAGTTCTTGGAGAAAAATCCGTCGGTTGAATTGTTCTTTTCATTGTTCCAGGCGAAAGGAGTTTGGAAAGGTGGTTGGGTAAATTTGAATAGTTCTCCTGGTTTTGCTTTGTTCAAGCTATACAAATCATCTTTTAAGAATTTTAAGGAAATGTACCTGAAGGTAAGTAGTTGTGAAGATGACTTTCCCTTTTATGTTGACGAGCATTTGGGGGAGAGATTTCCTCTCTGGTGGTGTTCTGAGCCTCAAAACATTTTGGGTCCTGAATCTATAAGTCCGAAGGATGAGTGCATTATAGAGTTTTTGACCGAGTTTATTGATCGGCGAGATTTGATTTCTGTTTATGATCTGCTGCAATGGGAGGAGAATAAGGCTGCTGTTGTGGAATATTTGGGTAAGATTTTGGACTGTGGATGTTATATTATGTCTGATGTTTTTGATTAGGTTTTCTGTTTCGTGCTTTTCAGATGGCAAGTATCCAGGTGTATCTGCGGCGAGTTTGAGGTCTCGTGTGAAGAGCAAGGGTTTGGATAAAGAGGTGTCTTCGTCCAAAGTAGAGAAGGTTGGTGTTGGCGAGGTTGAGCAACCAAAACGTGGGAGGAGGAAAGTTATTGCTAAGAAGAGGAAAGGTGATGTGGTGGATTTGTCTGATGTTTCTGGTGATGAGAAGGATGATGTTCCGATGGAAGATATTCATAGGTTTTGTGAGAACCAGGAAAGGTTGCATGGTTTTGTTGAGCAGAGTGAGGGGTTATCGCTTTGGGGAAAAGATCACCCTTTCATGAGTACGGTGGATGAGGTATGCCAGACTCCTTCTGATGTTAGTTTGGCGGAAGAGGTAGGGGATGTGGCGATTGATCAGTATATGCAGGTAAGTTTTGTTTTTGAAGTGCAAGTGTTTTTCGGGTGTTTTGTTTTGGGGTATTAATCTGTTATTCTTTTAGGTTGTGGGTTTGCGACTTGCGAGTTTGGGGCGCAGTCGTGAGAAGATTCATCGCAAGGTGGTTGAAAAGAAAGAGGATCCGAGTTTGAAGGAGGAATTGGCTGTGAAAGCTGCTAAGGTTACTGAACTTGAGATGAAGTTGGTTGAGGTTGAGAAACAGTTGAAGGAGGTGAAGGAGAGATATGCTAAGGATGTTGAAGATTTAAAGAAGAAAGAAGCTGACTTATCTTCTTTGAGTGCCCGTATGATTGAGGTTACTGCACAGATGAAGGAATTGGAGAAGAATAAGCAAGGAGAGATTCTGGATTCCTTCCTCGAAGGTTTTGAGAGGGCTGTTCTGCAGGCAAAGTTTCTGGCTCCTGATGTGGATTTATCGTCTATGGATCCGGGCAAGATAGTACAGGATGGTGTTATGATTGAGGATGATGGTGCTGCAGAGCAGGGAGATGAGAATGTGTAATTATGAATGTTTGTCTGTAGGGTTGTTTTGCTCTTGAGTTGAGCTTTTGATATTTTGTGGACATTTGTAGTTTGTTTTTTGTTATTGTAGCCTATATGTTGCTACTTTTGTAGAGAAAAACCTTTATGATAATATAATGTTGTTGCTGGATGGAAAGTTGTGATGCTGATGGTAATAACTGTGATGGTCATTTAGCAATGATTGTTTGGTAGGTTAGTCTGACTGATATCAAGTTTTTGTTTTGGCCGAGTTAGGCATAACTGGCTTCTGAAATGTGTTCTGATTCATATGTGGATCTTATAGGATTCAGTGATCGGAGTTCGAATTTGATCGGATTGCAATTTAGTTGCTTGATCTGATTCTGAATTAAATCGGTTTCTTGTCTGATTTAATGGTCAGGATCCGAATTAGATCGGATTGTTATCTGACGATTTGTTTTGATTCCGAGTTAAATCGGGTTTTGTCTGATTGAGTGATCTGAATCCGAGTTGTATCGGATGTTGTCTGATTAAATGATCTAAAACCGAGTTAGATCGGATTTGTCTGAGTATATGGTCGGAATTCGAGTTAGATCGGATTGATATCTGATGAGGTGATCTGATTCCGAGTTACATCGGATTTTGTCTGAGTAAATGATCTGAAACTGAGTTAGATCGGATTTTGTCTGATTAAATGATCTGAAACCAAGTTAGATCGGATTTGTCTGAGTATATGGTCGGAATCCGAGTTAGATCGGATTGTTATCTGATGAGGTGTTCTGATTCCGAGTTAGATCGGATTTTATCTGAATACGTGGTAGGAGTCCGAGGGGGGTCGGACGTAAATCTTTTATTGATGATTTTATCTAGATGTGGTTAAAATCGGTTTCTAACTTTTGTGAAATTGAAAAGTATAGGATGCAAGTAAAGTTGACTGAATAAAGTAATTTATTAATAACCTTTGAATTTAAAGGCCCAGGTAGGCTAGCCTCGTTAAAACCTCTCCAAGCAAAATCCATGTGGGAAAAATCTTGGTAGTAGGAAAAAGAGTACTTGCCTGTCCCTGGTATTAGCTGTAGTATAACTTTAAGGAAGATACATTCCACGTGTTAGGGAGATCTTTACCCTCTAATGTTTGTAGGCGATATGCTCCATTGCCGATGACTTCTGTGATTCTGTAAGGGCCCTCCCAATTAGCTGCTAGTTTGCCATGCGCTGTTGGTTTCCTTGCTTGTTCTGTCTTCCTGAGCACAAGGTCGTGAACTTGGAAAGATCGTGGTTGTAGTTTTTGGTTATATCTACGGGCAATGCGTTGTTGCATTGCTAAATGTTTTATTGCTGCGGATGATCGGATTTCTTCGATGAGATCAAGTTCTGTTTGCCGAGCTGAGTCTTGGGTAGTTAGGTCGGCCAAGTCCGTGTGTAGTGAGGATTGGGAGATCTCCACAGGGATCATTGCGTCTGAGCCGTAGACCAAGCGGAAAGGTGTCTCCTTTGTAGTTGAATGAGTTGTTGTATTGTACCCCCAGATGATTTCTGGGATAAGGTCTGCCCATAGACCTTTTGCATCATCCAGTTTCTTCCTTAAAGCATGTAATATTACTTTATTTGCAGCTTCGGCTAACCCATTCCAAACAAAGGAAAGCATTTGCTGTGATGTAATTTTGGCTAGGGGTTGTGCTTCTATCCATTTGGAAAAATAATCAATTGCTACTACAAGGAATTTTACCTGTCTTGAGGCTGTGGGGAAAGGTCCGAGGATATCGATCCCCCATCGGTTGAATGGCCAGCTAACCTCGGAACAGTGTAAGAGTTCGGCCGGGAGATGTGTTATCGGGCTGTGTTTTTGGCAATGGTCACAGCTTTTTACTTTTGTGTGACAATCTTTCTTGATAGTTGGCCAGTATAATCCAGCTCTGAGGATTTTTGAATACAGACTTCGGGCTCCGAGGTGTGTTCCACAGATCCCTTCATGTGCCTCAGCAAGCGCAAGCTCTGCTTCTGTTCTGCAAAGACATCTAAGTAGTGGACGAGAGAAACCTCGTTTGTATAGGCAGTTATTATAAATTGTGAAAAAGGAGGCTTGTCGACGGAATTGTCGGGTATTTCCGACATCGTCTGGCAAGATTCCTGTTTGGAGATACTGTATATATGGAGATCTTTAGTCTGCTTCCTGCGTCACACTTAAGACATGGCTTAGTTCAATGCTCGGCTTAAGTAGTGTTGATTGATAAAGTGAGGATCTGTTTGGTTGAGTGCTGGCGAGTTTAGACAAAATGTCGGCTCGGCCATTACTCTCCCTTGGGATGTGGTGTAGTTCGTATTTGGAGAAATTAGAAAATAGATGGTGTACAACATCCAGATATTTTGAGAGCAAAGGGTCTTTTACCTGGTATAGATTATTTACCTGTTGGACGACAAGTAAAGAGTCGCAATATACCTTAAGTTTGGTGATGTTAAGGTCGGCTGCGAGTCTAAGGCCGGCAATTAATGCTTCGTACTCGCTTTGATTGTTGCTTGCTTTAAATGAGAAATTGAGGGAATGTTCGATGACGTTGCCGTGGCCATCATCAAGTATAATACCTGCCCCACACCCGTGTGGGTTGGATGATCCGTCGACGTATAAAGACCATTCGATGTAATCTTCAGTTGTATTGGGTGTTGAGAATTCGGCGATAAAGTCGGCCATAAATTGTGATTTGATGGATGTTCGGCCCTCGTATTTGATATCGAATTCTGAGAGCTCCACCGACCATTTTACTAGTCGGCCAGCTAGCTCAGGCTTCTGCAGCACTTGTCGCAAAGGTTGATCTGTTCTGACATGAATCTCATGGCTCTGAAAGTATGGCCGGAGTCTTCTGGCTGAGAAGACAAGGGATAGTGCCAGTTTCTCGATGCTCGGGTATCGAAGCTCGGCATTTTGTCAGGTCTTGCTTGTGAAGTAGATTGGGAACTGTTTCTTTTCCCTTTCTGCAATAAGAGCGGAGCTTATAGCCCAGTTAGTGACAGACAAATATAAGAATAATGGCTCCCCTTGTAGGGGTGTGTGTAAAATTGGTGGTTTTGAAAGAGTTTCTTTTAATTTTGTAAATGCTTGTTCACATTCATCAGTCCATTGGAAAGCTTTTTTTGTTTTTAAAGTTTGGAAAAAACATGAGGATTTAGATGCTAGGCAAGGTAAGAATCTAGAGAGTGCAGCAAGTCTCCCTGTCAATCGTTGGACTTCTTTGAGGGTCCGTGGGCTTGTCATGTCCAAAATAGCTCGGCATTTTTCCGGGTTTGCCTCGATACCTCGGCTAGTGAGCATGAAGCCGAGGAATTTACCGCTCTGAACCCCGAATGCACACTTTTCAGGATTTAGCCGCATGTTATATTTTCTTAGCTGTCCGAAGATTTCTGTGAGGTCTTCAAGGTGATTATTGCCGATCTTTGTTTTGGCGACCATGTCGTCAACGTAGACCTCAATGTTCTTGCCGATTTGTTTGGCGAAAATTTTGTCCATCAGACGTTGATATGTTGCACCTGCATTCTTAAGGCCGAATGTCATGACTTTATAACAATAATTTCCATATTCAGTAATAAAGGCAGTATTGTTTTGATCGGATGGATGCATTTGGATCTGGTTATAACCAGAATATGCATCCATAAAACTGAGTTTCTCAAAACCAGAGGCATTATCCACTAAACAGTCAATAGAGAAAGGATATGAATCTTTGGGGCATGCTTTGTTGAGATCGGTGAAATCAACACACATGCACCATTTACCGTTATGTTTTTTAACCATGACGACGTTTGCCAGCCATGTTGTGAATCTGATTTCTCGGATGAAGCCTGCGCTGATGAGCTTCTTGGTTTCGTCTAGGGAAGCTTGCTTTCGATCGTGTCCGAGATTTCTCTTTTTCTGTGCAACGGGCCGAATAGATGGATCTAATGCTAGCTTGTGTGATATGATGGATGGATCGATGCCTGGCATATCAGCTGGGGTCCATGCAAATAGGTCGGCATTCTGTTGTAAGAATGTTCGGAACGAAGATTTTTCTTCTGAAGATAACGTGGATCCGACGTATGTGAACTTATCCATGCTTTCTGTGAAATAGATTTTATGTAGGTCTTCTGTTGGAGTCGGCCTTTCCAGTGTTCCTGCACGAGGGTCAAGGTCGGCAAGCATGTGTTGGTTGTTTGTGTTGCCGATATTGTGGACCTGGGCTTTAGTGTTACGGTGAGGTATTTTGAGGCTGTTGTTGTAGCAATCTCTGGCTTCTTGGGCATCACTATGAATGGTTGCAATTGTGTTGTCCTGCAAGGGGAACTTAACGCAAAGATGAATTGTAGATACTATAGCGCCGAACCTATTTAAGAAAGGTCGGCCAAGTATAATATTATAGGGACTGAAGCAATCGACAACTAAGTATTGAATGTCTGAGGTTTTCGATGAAGGGAACTTACCGAGTGTGGTTTGCAACCACACAGAGCCCATAACCAGGACTCGCTCACCTGAGAATCCTACCAAGTCACCAGTGGAAGGTCGGATGATGTTATCGCTCAGTTTCATTTTCTGGGAAATTACGACTGGATCATCCAGATTTGTTATGCTGTTGTTATGGTCGGCCGTCTGGAATGTTATCTGTGGAGATGTAGGTGGTGGCTGATGTTGATTTTGATCGGCATTGATAGAAAGGATGGCTCGGTAGGATCTTTTCCTTGCCGAACTTGTCGCTCCTCCACCTGCGAAACCTCCAGAAATACAGTTAATCGTACGTGTTGGTAGTTCGGGGTGGTTATTGTTCGGGCGGTCTCTGTCTCGGTTATGTTGTGTAGCCGAGCTCTGGTCCCCCGGAGCGGGTGCGCGTCGATGCATTTGGCCGCTGATGAATTTGTCCAGATGACCTTGCCGAGTTAATCGCTCCAGCAGGTCTTTAGCGATGATGCAATCGTCGGTATTGTGTCCGTGCTTCTGGTGGAAAGAGCAGTATTTTGATCGGTCAGTGCCTTTTGAATCTGGGTAATTACCAGCTTTTCGTGGTGGCTTGATTAACTTTGAATTCAAGATCTCCTTGATGATGTCATCGTGTTTGGTGTTGAATTTGGTGTAGGTCTCATATCGTGGGATTGGTTTGAAATTCTTCTTGTTGTCCCGTGACTTGTCGTCGTTTTTATAGTAAGGCCTTTCTGTTTTCCGAGCTTGTCGGAGTTCTTCGACGTCAATCTGTCCTTTGGCTTTTTCACGGAATTCGGCCATTGTTTTTGGTTTGGCCACAGCGATAGTTTCTTGGAACTTTCCTGGTCTTAGTCCACTTTTTATGGCGTGTAGTTCTACCTCGGGGTGGAGGTCGGGTATGCTCATGGCTATCTTTGTGAAGCGCGTCATGTAGTCCTTGAGGCTTTCGTGTTGGCCCTGCTTGACCGTGTTCAGGTAATCGGAGTCATGGAGGTAGATGGCGGATCCAGCAAAGTGCTCCTCAAAAGGTTTTGATATGTCTCGGAATCGGGAAATAGAACCTACAGGCAGAGAACAAAACCAATCAAGTGCAGGACCGTCTAAATAAGATGGGAAACAACGACACAAAACTTTATCAGATGCACCGTTTACTATCATTATGGAGGTGAATTTTTTGATGTATTTCTTCGGATCACCCAACCCATCGTATGGAGTTAGGGTGGTCGGCAGAGTAAACCTTCGAGGCAGCACGAAGTTCATCACCTCCGCCGTGAATGGTCTAGGAGAGCTTTCCTGATCGTCATTTTCGATGTTTTTCTGAGTATTTTCATTATGTTCAGGCCGCTCTTCTTCTTGTCGAGCAGTGTCTGAGACATGTGTTGGCCCTGACTGCTGCTCGGCTTCTTCTGTCCGTTCTTGTCGGTCATCGTTTTCAATCCGAGTGTTATTTAAATTGGCGATTTGATTTGCCATTCTTTGGTTCTCCTCAGCCACGACTTGCCGCAACTCGGTCACCATCCGGAGCAATTCGGATGGCGAGGGTGGAGGTTGTTCAGCCATGACTTCAAGATGGGAACCTTGAGGCCGATAATATATAGAAAAAGAGGTTTATATTCTCGGCCCCACGGTGGGCGCCAGTTGTTCTTGTATGGATACCTGGAGGGAGAGCTCAGTCTCTGGGAGTCAGCGCCGAGCTATTGCTTTCGGTGCCGACCTTCAGGTCTTGTGATAATCCGAGCTTTTCTCCAAGAGTATGTTCAATCGCATAGAGCTTTGAGCAAGAAACAGGGGGGAGTGTACCTGCAAAGGCACTCCGAAGCTTAAGTTAATATTGAGAATTCAATGTGTCCTTTAAAATAGAAGATCATACCTTTTTATAGGTGACAGCGTATAGATCGGTTACGTTCCTGTATTTATTGTCTGTAATAAAGAGTAGTAATAAGAGTAAATGTCAGGTTGGACGTTTCTCATTTGTGGAGTAGTCCGTTGAGCTGATCTGTAACGTTAGATTTCAATAAATGATATTGATTATCAAATAGTGTCTGTAGTGCCAAGTTATAACTGTAATGCCGAACTGTAACGCTGATGTTGTGGTAAATGCCGAGTTATGAATAGTAAAGCCGATTTATGATATTGAATTTATTATGGCCGGACCAAACTACATCTTAGATAAAAAGAACGAGCTCTATTTTTTTAAAAGGTCGAGGTATAATTCGTCTAAAGATTGTTAGTTTCAAAATATTTCAGATTAAATTTTAGTGACTAACAAAATTAAATAATTTAACAATTTTATTAATGTGCGATTTAACGTTTGCTAAGTGCATTTATGTACTAAGAATTTTTTTTAAGTATGTAAATTAGGTAATTTTTTAATCAGGATAAGTCAAAATATAAAAACAGAACCTATTTTAGAAACATGTTTACATGTCTTCAAAAAATGTTGTCTTATTTTATAATACAAAACTGATAAAGGCGCGAAACTATTTATATCAGAAGTCATTAGTAAAGCAATTTGATTTGGCTTCAAACATTTAATTTTGACCTTACTCAACAAATCAAGAACTTTCAAAGAAACTTCCTATATCTCATGGGCGCATAAAAAATTTTGTTTCCCCTAATTGTTGACACCTAACACAAACATCTATATATATAAGATGTGTCCGGTACGGATTGAGAGATGAATCAAAAATTTACGGGTCGAGGTGGATGTCGGATTCTTCGACTGGAGCAATGAGGGGAAAAATATCTGCAAAAACACTTCAACACTCAAGTCAAAATAGATCTGAGAGGTATAAGGTATGTAGAATGAATGTCGTACCTGAGGGGGTCTAGGCTCCCCTTTATATAGGTGATGGTAATTATCTTATTTTATCTTATTTGGTTAAGATAAGGAATGTATTTGAATTTGATTGTTGGTTAGGAGCACTTAGTAGGACAATTCTAGGACTTCTAGAAGGGCTAGATGGGTCGAATCAGGTAACCGGATTCGGAGACCATTCTGGGTGTGGAGTCCGTGGGCCGGATCCATAACAGTTGCCCCCCGCAGTGGGAGAGCAAGTGAAGTCGGTCTCCGTCGCTAGAGGATATGGTTCCTGTCGTTTGTGATTTTCCTTAGTTTATCGGCACAGATCTTCCGGTTGATGGGCCTGCTTACCGTGGGGGGTTGGCACGTCGGGCCTGAGTTTGTGGTTTAGCTAGGGTTCGCCATCTTCGGAGTCTGTGTCGTTGGTTGGCGTGAACTTTTCATATTCCTGCGCCTGTTTTATTTTTTGATGCGTGCTGTCAGTTGCGTTTTTCGAAGAGAAGCATTTATTGTGAGGGGACGCTTGGGTTGCTTTCCAAATTTACCCCTTCATGCTTTGTTTACTTCTAAGGCTATTTTTGTCCTTTTCTCGTTTTGAAATCGTTTTGGTTTTTTGCCTTTTCTTCCCTCCTTCGTTTCATTTCTTAGTTCTTTTTGTTTTTGTTCTCCTTTGTGGACCTTTTTTTCTTCTGTCTCTCATTCTGGTTTTTCCCTGTTTTGTTACTGTCATGCTTCTGCTTCGTTGCTGTCATGCTTCTGCTCCCTGTTTAAGCGCTTTTCAGGTTTTTCGCTCGAATTATCAGGTTGGTGTTCTTTCTTCCTTTACTCTTTGTGTTCTGTGCTACTTGCTTCCCTTGTTTTTGTGTATTTTTTGTTGCTACTTTCTGGTACTGCATTTTGGGTAGAGGTAGTGGTTTTGTTTTTGGAGGGACTGAGCACGACTGTGTGGATTGTATTGAGTAGTAGGTTTTTGGCCATCTTTCCTATTTTTGCGTAGTTTTGGTAGGCTGACGGTGGTGCTCCTCCCTATTTTAGGTATGAATCGGCGGAGAAATGAGGACGTGGGTGCTCCGGTAGCTCCTTCTCTGGGTGTTCCCTCCCGCTACGCATGGGTGACCACCGACGTTTGGGGGGTTCCGTCGCGAATGACGGAAACAAATCTTCAGAAGCTCCATGATCAGGGGGCGATTTGTGGGGGCGGCGATGCCGAGCGTCAATATGAGCTCGCCCTCCCTGATGCCGATGAGAGGGTTTGTTATTTGAACCTCAATTCTCCGACCATTCCGGATTGGATGTGGGTCTATGAGTCGATTTTCACTCATCTCGACATGCGGTTCCCCTTTTCGCTCTTTGTTCAGGCGTTGCTGAGTCGGTGTTCCGTGGTGCCGTCTCAGCTTCATCCGAATAGTTGGGCGGCTGTTCGTACTTTTGAACTTGTGTGTGAATACCTTGAGCTTCCAATTTCCTTTATTGTTTTCCTATTTCTTTTCTTATGCACTCTTCTGACAAAGGAGGGGAAGCATAAGAAAGGGTATATGTCGTTTAGGGCTCAACCCCATCGGCATATATTCGGGTTGTTTGAGGACTCGTTTCACGGGTTCAAGAGGGAGTATTTTAAAGTGCGCCCCGTACGGGGGCATCATCCTTTCTGGTTAACATTGGAAGGTGAGCGTCGGTTCCCGACCTATTGGAACTTTGGCGCCGGGCCGTCGGTATTGACGAAAGTCACCTATGATGGTGTGTCTCCGGAGGACAAGGACATTGCCAGTGTCCTTTGGAATCTGTTTGGGGAACGACCATTGAATTCCCGGGACGTCATGGGGGATCCTGTGGCCTGCTAGACATATGTTGGTGTGTGTTCATTTTTTGGTTATTTTTGCGGTCGCTCTGCCGAGTTTGGGACTTATGTTTTTTCCTTTACTTTCTTTCAGTTGAGATGGCCGGTGGTTTGACTTCGTTGGAGAGACTGAAGGCTGCTATGGATCGGGAGGAGGCGTCGTCGACTTCTCCTTCCACCCCTTCATCCCATCCTACCATGGACTCCTGGTTGTTTCGCATGAGGTGATCTCGGCTGGGGCCAGGGTCGATGCTCAGGCTTCCCCGGGTCCTGTGATTTCGCCTAAGGAGGAGGTAATCGTGGTCTCGGCTGCCAAGGCTTCTCGGAAGCGGAAGAGGCCTGAAGTGATCAGCAACGAGAACTTGGAGGAGGAGGGTGTTGTGCCTTCCGTGATGGATTGGTGCTTCGATGCTTCAGCTTTCATTGACCAGCATCTGATGCCTGGTACTGAGGGTTTTTTATGATTGTGACGTGGCTTTTCAGGCCAAGTCAGTGTATTGCTCCCTTCTCCGATCTGCGGTTATTGTTTGGAAGGCTGAGCCCGTGATGGCCTAGGTTGGCCTCCTAGACAAGAAGCTGTGCCATTCTCAAGCCAAGGTGGCCAAGCTTGAGGTTGCAGAGGTGGCAAGAGAGAAGGCAGTGAAGTCGTTTGAGGAAGCTGGGGCCGAGATCCTCCATCTTTTCGAGGTTGAAACTTTGCTGTTGTCTCAGTTAGGCGGGGAGCGAAAGTGGGCTTTCGATGCTGAATCTCAGACTGTCACGCTCCTTGCTGAGGTGAACACCCTGAAGGCTGAGGTTGCTACCTTGAAGAAGGAAAATGGGGAGTTGTTAGCAGATGCGAAGGATGCCTGATGAGCGGATAATTTGTATACTTTTTGGCATTGTTTTTAGTATGTTTTTGGTATGATCTAGTTAGTTTCTAGTATATTTTTATTAGTTTTTAGTTAAAATTCACTTTTCTGGACTTTACTATGAGTTTGTGTGTTTTTCTGTGATTTCAGGTATTTTCTGGCTGAAATTGAGGGACCTGAGCAAAAATCTGATTCAGAGACCAAAAAGGACTGCAGATGCTGTTGGATTCTGACCTCCCTGCTCTCGAAGTGGATTTTCTGGAGCTACAGAAGCCCAATTGGCGCGCTCTCAACGGAGTTGGAAAGTAGACATCCTGGGCTTTCCAGCAATATATGATAGTCCATACTTTGTCCAAGATTTGATGGCCCAAACCGGCGTTCAAAGTCACCCTCAAGAATCCCAGCGTTAAACGCTGGAACTGGCACCCAAATGGGAGTTAAACGCCCAAACTGGCACAAAAGCTGGCGTTTAACTCCAAGA
>NC_029781.3:27120223-27120449 GCF_000817695.3 Arachis duranensis
ATTGACACTCTGAATGCCATATTGGCTCAGAATAAAATATTGACTCAACAAGTCAATATGATTTCTCAAAGTCTGTCTGGAATGCAAAATGCACCAAGCAGTACTAAGGAAGCTTCATCTGAGGAAGAAGCCTATGATCCTGAGAACCCTTCAATAGAAGAGGTGAATTACATGGGAGAATCCTATGGAAACACCTATAATCCTTCATGGAGGAATCATCCAAATC
>NC_029781.3:27120546-27121312 GCF_000817695.3 Arachis duranensis
AGGTTTAGCAATAGCAAGCCTTTTCCATCATCTTCTCAGCAACAGACAGAGAGTTCCAAGCAGAATAATTCTGACTTGGCAACCATGGTCTCTGATCTAATCAAAGCCACTCAAAGTTTCATGACTGAAACAAGGTCTTCCATTAGAAATTTGGAAGGACAAGTGGGTCAGCTGAGCAAGAAAATTACTGAACTACCTCCTAGTACTCTTCCAAGCAATACAGAAGAAAATCCAAAAGGAGAGTGCAAGGCCATCAACATGGCCGAATTTTGGGAAGGAGAAGAGGCAGTGAACGCCACTGAGGAAGGCCTCACTGGGCATCCACTGGCCTCCAATGAGTTCCCCAATGAGGAACCATGGGAATCTGAGGCTCAAACTGAGACCATAGAGATTCCATTGGACTTACTTCTGCCATTCAGGAGCTCTGATGAGTATTCTTCCTCTGAAGAGGATGAGTATGTCACTGAGGAGCAAGTTGCTAAATACCTTGGAGCAATCATGAAGCTAAATGACAAGTTATTTGGAAATGAGACTTGGGAGGATGAATCCCCTTTGCTCACCAAAGAACTGGATGACTTGTCTAGGCAGAAACTACCTCAAAAGAGACAGGATCCTGGGAAGTTTTCAATACCTTGTACCATAGGCACCATGACCTTCAAGAAGGCCCTGTGTGACTTAGGGTCAAGTGTAAACCTCATACCCCTCTCTGTAATGGAGAAATTAGGGATCTATGAGGTACAAGCTGCAAAAATCTCACTAGAGATGG
>NC_029781.3:27122599-27123094 GCF_000817695.3 Arachis duranensis
CATGAGATCCGAAGAAGAGGTTAGGAAGTTCTTACCAACCCCATTCAACAAGTCGGAATCTTGATGGTTCAAGAGTTCTATGCAAATGCATGGATCACCAAGAACCATAACCAAAGTGTGAACCCAAATCCAAAGAATTATCTTACTATGGTTCGGGGGAAATACTTGGATTTTAGTCCGGAAAGTGTGAGGGTGGCGTTCAACTTGCCTATGATGCAAGGAGATGAACATCCTTACACTAGAAGGGTCAACTTTGATCAAAGGTTGGACCAAGTCCTCACAGTCATATGTGAAGAGGGCGCACAATGGAAGCAGGATTCAAGGGGAAAGCCGGTCCAATTGAGAAGGCATGACCTCAAGCCTGTGGCTAGAGGATGGTTAGAGTTCATACAACGCTCAATCATTCCCACTAGCAACCGGTCCGAAGTTACCATAGACCGGGCCATCATGATCCATAGCATCATGATTGGAGAAGAAATAGAGGTTCATGAGGTC
>NC_029781.3:27125259-27126337 GCF_000817695.3 Arachis duranensis
AATCCGGAAGGTCTAACCTTGTTTGTGGTATTCTGAGTAGGATTCAATGACTGAATGACTGTGACGTGCTTTAAACTCCTGAGGGCGGGGCGTTAGTGACAGACGTAAAAGAATCACTGGATTCTATTCCGGCCTGATTGAGAACCGACAGATGAATTCCGCTATGCTGTGGCAGAGCATATGCAATCGCTTTCACTGAGAGGATGGGAGGTAGCCACTGACAACGGTGAAACCCTTGCTTAAGCTTGCCATGGAAAGGAGTAGGAAGGATTGGATGAAGACAGTAGGAAAGCAGAGAGACGGAAGGGAAGACATCTTCATGCGCTTATCTGAAGTTCCTACCAATGAATTACATAAGTATCACTATCTTTACCTTTGTGTTATTTTCGTTCATCACCATATACATTTGAGTTTGCCTGACTAAGATTTACAAGATGACCATAGCTTGCTTCAATACTAACAATCTCCGTGGGATCGACCCTTACTCGCGTAAGGTTTATTACTTGGACGACCCAGTGCACTTGCTGGTTAGTTGTGCGAAGTTGTGTAATGCCATGGTATTGAGCTACCACGTTCTTGGAGCCATTACCGGGGATTATGAGAGTTGTGAAAAAGTATTGTTCACAATTTCGCGCACCAATGCCATTGTTGCCACCGAGGAGACGATGAGGGCTCAGGCTTTGGTCGTTGCGCCCGACGTGGACGTGTATGTGATGGGGGCGTTTAAGACTGTCCGGGATGGCCAGATCGTTGACCTCTAGTTGGCTTTTTCATATATCTTTTTGTTGTATTGGATCTGAGAACTTGTAGTTTTTGTTGGTGTTTTGGCCGTTTGGCCGTGTTTTGTGAGTTTTTGCTGATGTTTGGCTGTTTTGAGACTTAAGGTATTTTAACAAATTTGTGTTTTAGGCCGTTCGAGCCATTTATCTTGTCAATCAAGTGTTCATATTTCAACCAAGTTGTTTATTCTTGAATCATTTTAGGTGACTCAATAGTGGAGGGGTAGGCCGTCGTTAAGCTGTTAAACTGTGTTGTTTGGATATTCGTTTTTAGGCCTCGAGGGTGATCAGTCCCCAAG
>NC_029781.3:27126527-27130188 GCF_000817695.3 Arachis duranensis
AATAACACTTAAAATGAAAAAATAAAAATAAAGCAAGGAAACAAGTAAAAAAAATGAATTTAAAGGTAGGGGATGAGCCTACGCGTAGTATCGTCGCAAGTTGATGGTCCTCGAGATCTCGATGACGTTAAGTCGTTTGAGCTTGTAGGCTCATTTCCCTATTACTGCCTTGATTTTGTATGGGCCTTCCCAATTAGGGGTGAGTTTTCCTTCTCCCGGAGTGGGGGCTCCGATGTTGTTTCATCGTAAGACGAGGTTGTCGGGTGAGAAATCTCTCCGGAGTACACTGTTGTTGTATCCGAGCTTGATTTTTTGCTTTAGTGCCAGTTCTCGCATATCGGCTATGGACCTTATCTCATCCGTGAGATCCCATTCTGCCTCTTCGTCGTTGCCCCTGACTGTTCTTCTAGGGCTAGGGTCTCCGACTTCCACCGGGATGATAGCTTCTGTGTAGTATGTCAGGCAAAACAGGGTTTCTCTTGTGGAAGTTTGGGCGATGGTTGGTGGACGAAGGCAACGGCGCCAAAAACTTGGTGGACGAAATTGTGATCACTATTCTTTGTGCTTGTATGGATTTATTCAATAATTGTCTTTATTTGAATTCACAACTCCGTTCAACTAACCAGCATGTGTACTGGGTCGTCCAAGTAATAAACCTTACGTGAGTAAGGGTCGATCCCACAGAGATTGTTGGTATGAAGCAAGCTATGGTCACCTTGTAAATCTCAGTCAGGCAGATTAAAGGGTAATTGTGATTATTGGAATAAATAATAAACAAAAAGGGATAATAAAAGGGATAGAAGACTTATGCAGATTCATTGGTGGGAATTTCAGATAAGCGAATGGAGATGCTGCATGACTCAAGGACGCCTGCTCTCCTACTGCTTCTACTCAATCCTTCTTACTCCCTTCCATGGCAAGCTTTGTATAGGGGTTCACCATCAGCTGTGGCTACTTTCATCCTCTCGGGAAAATGATCCTATGCGGTTGTCAGTCGCACGGCTAATCGTCTGGAGGCATCACCCATGGTTGATGGTTACATCCCATCCTCGCAGTAAAAACTAATGCTCACGCACTCTGTCACAGTACGGCTAATCACCGGTTGGTTCCCGCTCCTACTGGAATAGAATCCCTTGATTCTTTTGCGTCTGTCACTAACGCCCAGCAGGTTACAAGTTTGAAGCACGTCACAGTCATTCATTACCGGAATCCTACTCGGAATACCACAGACAAGGTTAGAATTTCCGGATTCCCAGGATCCTACTCGGAATACCACAGACAAGGTGAGACTTTCCACCCTTAATCTATGGTGTGCAGAAACTCCACCGTTGAAAATACATAAGTAAAAGGTTCAGGCATGGCCGAATGGCCAGCCCCCCCTGACGTGATCAATGATCTCCTCAGATGAAGAATAAAACAAAACTGAGACCAAAGATGTCTAATACAATAGTTAAATGTCCTATTTATACTAGACTAGCTACTAGGATTTACAAAAGTAAGTAATTGATGCAGAAATCCACTTTCGGGGCCCACTTGGTGTGTGCTTAGGCTGAGCTTGAGCTTTACACGTGCAGAGACTTCTTTCTTGGTGTATGCTTGGGCTGAGCTTGATTAATCCACGAGCTGAGGCATTTCCTGGAGTTGAACTCCGAGTTTTGACGTGTTTTGGGCGTTCAACTCCGGATAATGACGTTTTTCTGGCGTTTAACTCCAGACAGCAGCGTGTACTTGGCGTTCAACGCCAAGTTACGTCGTCATTCTTCGAATAAAGTATGGACTATTATATATTGCTGGAAAGCCCTGGATGTCTACTTTCCAACGCCGTTGGGAGCGCGCAAATTGGAGTTCTGTAGCTCCAGAAAATCCATTTCGAGTGCAGGGAGGTCAGATTCCAACAGCATCAGCAGTCCTTTTTGTCAGCCTTTTTCAGAGTTTTGCTCAAGTCCCTCAATTTCAGCCAGAATTTACCTGAAATCACAGAAAAACACACAAACTCATAGTAAAGTCCAGAAATGTGAATTTATCATAAAAACTAATGAAAACATCCCTAAAAGTAGCTCAAACTTACTAAAAACTATATAAAAATAATGCCAAAAAGCGTATAATTTATCCGCTCATCAATGGTTCGATACGACCAAAGGATTGATCCGAGCTTGTCGGCCTAGAGTCCTTTAGCTTCGTCGAGCCGTTTTTTGAGTCCTTTGACTATTATCTTGTTTGCTGACTCCACTTGCCCGTTTGTCTAGGGGTGTTCTACCGAACTGAAGCACTGGTTTATACGCAACCCTTTCAAGAATTCTCTGAACTTCTTGTCGGCAAACTGGGTGTCGTTGTCTGAGATCACGACCTCAGGAATCCCGAATCTGGTTATTATATGTTTCAAATGAATTTTCGGCATTGCGTTGCTGTGATGGAGGCTAGTGGTTCGGCCTCAATCCATTTGGTGTTGCAGTTGATTGCGACGATCAGGTATCGGAGTTGTCCGGGGGCTGTAGGGAAGGGGCCAACGAGGTCGATGCACCTTGTTCCGAATGGCCGGTCCGCCATGATGGCGCTGAGCTGGTGCAGGGCGGCTTGATGGAAGTCAGAATGTATCTAGCATTGATTGCAGCTTTTGACCAACTGTATGGAGTCCTTGATGACGGAGGGCCAGAAGTATCTGGCTCGGATAACCTTTTGAGCCAGGGCTTTACCTCCTATATGGTGGCCGCAGCAACCTTCGTGGATTTCGTGGAGTATGTATTCCATGTCCTCGGGCTCGATGCATTTGAGCAGGGGTTGCGAGAATCCGCGCTTGTACAGTTGTCCCGCCACTGTGGTGTAGTTTGCGGCTTCCTTTTTTATCTGCTTTCTTTCCTGGGGGTTTTCAGGTAGTGTTTCGTTGAGGAGGTATTGTAGGATAGGAGAGGTTCATGAGTCATGGTCGGAGATCGGGAGGCTGATGTTGGTCGTGGTTAATACAGAGGGTGTGTTGACAACCTCTTCTATTAATGACCGATTTTCTTGCCCTGGCTTGGTGCTGGCCAGTTTTGAGAGTAGATCGGCCCTTGCGTTTCATTCCCTGGGAACGTGTTGGATGGTGACATGATCAAATTCTTCCATTAGCCTTTTTACTTTGGTTAGTTAATGTTGAAGCAGAGGGCCTCGTGTTTGGTAGTCTACGCTGATTTGGGAGTTGACTATCTGGGAGTCGCTGTATACCTCTAGGATCTTTGCGCCGACTTCTTTGGCCAGTGTCAATCCGGCTATGAGAGCTTTGTATTCTGCCTGGTTGTTGGAGACCGGGAAATTGTACCGAACGGATTGCTAGATCACGATCCCGTTTTGGTTTTCGAGTATCACTCTGGCTCCACCAGAAGTGGTGCTAGACAAGCCATCTATGTGTAGCTTCCAAGTTTCGGCAACAGGTTTTCCTGGGATCATCTCAGCGATGAAGTCTGTCAGGGCCTAGGCTTTGATCGCGTTCTGAGGTTCGAACTTTATTTGGAATTGGGACAGGTCTATGGACCATGCTTGCATTCTCCCTGCTAGGTCGGGATTTTGTAGGACTTGCCTGACCGCTTGGTCGGTTCGGACCATAATGGGGTGAGCCTGGAAGTATTGTCGGAGACGTCAGGAAGACGTGAGGAGTGCGAAGGTGAGTTTATCGAGGCGGGAATAC
>NC_029781.3:27130288-27130975 GCF_000817695.3 Arachis duranensis
CTACAAGTCCATGGGCTTGTTTTCTTGAATTGTCTGCCATCTCTAGTGAGATTTTTGCAGCTTGCACCTCAGAGATCCCTAGCTTCTCCATTACAGAGAGAGGTATGAGGTTTACACTTGACCCTAAGTCACACAAGGCCTTCTTGAAGGTTATGGTGCCTATGGTACAAGGTATTGAAAACTTCCCAGGATCCTGTCTCTTTTGAGGCAGTTTCTGCCTAGACAAGTCATCCAGTTCTTTGGTGAGCAAAGGGGGTTCATCCTCCCAAGTCTCATTTCTAAATAACTTGTCATTCAACTTCATGATTGCTCCAAGGTATTTAGCAACTTGCTCTTCAGTGACATACTCATCCTCTTCAGAGGAGGAATACTCATCAGGGCTCATGAATGGCAAAAGTAGGTCCAATGGAATCTCTATAGTCTCATTTTGAGCCTCAGATTCCCATGGTTCCTCATTGGGGAACTCATTAGAGGCCAGTGGACGTCCATTGAGGCCTTCCTCAGTGGCGTTCACTGCCTCTCCTTCCTCCCAAAATTTGGCCATGTTGATGGCCTTGCACTCTTCTTTTGGATTTTCTTCTGTATTGCTTCGGAGAGTACTAGGGGGAGTTCAGTAATTTTCTTGCTCAGCTGACCCACTTGTGCCTCCAAATTTCTAATGGAGGACCTTGTTTCAGTCATGAAACT
>NC_029781.3:27134670-27137097 GCF_000817695.3 Arachis duranensis
TGCTGGAATTCCTGAGGGTAACTTTGAACGCCGGTTTGGGCCATCAAATCTTGGGCAAAGTATGGACTATCATATATTTCTGGAAAGCCCAGGATGTCTACTTTCCAACGCCGTTGAGAGCGCGCCAATTGGGCTTCTGTAGCTCCAGAAAATCCACTTTGAGTGCAAGGAGGTCAGAATCCAATAGCATCTGCAGTCCTTTTCAGTCTCTGAATCAGATTTTTGCTCAGGTCCCTCAATTTCAGCCAGAAAATACCTGAAATCATAGAAAAACACACAAACTCATAGTAAAGTCCAGAAAAGTGAATTTTAACTAAAAACTAATAAAAATATACTAAAAACTAACTAGATCATACTAAAAACATACTAAAAACAATGCCAAAAAGCGTACAAATTATCCGCTCATCAGGGCCTTAACTTGTTTCCTAACTTCGACTACTCTGTTGGGTGACATTTTCCGTCTCCTCTGCGTCACAAGTTTGGCGTTAGGTTCCATAGCTAGTCGGTGAGACATTAAGTCGGGGTCTATTCCCGGCATGTCGGCGGGAGTGAATGTGAACAAGTCTCTGCTCCGCTTTAGGAGGCGTGAGAGATCTTCCGTAAGGTCGTATGGGAGGTTCTTGTTGATGAAAGTGTATTCCTCTTTGGTGTGTCTTATTTGTAGTTTCTCCATGTATCCTTCTGGTTCTGGTCTAGGCTGTCCGTCTTATTGGGCATCCAGGTCGGCTAAAAATATGCCAGTCGCATCGCGCGATCTCTTCTGTAGGGGTAAGATAGTGTTGTCTCATTCTACTGCGATCTCCCGATCTCCGTGGATTGTTCTGACGGAGCTGTCGATGAACTTCATGAGTAAGAATTTGGTAAAGATGACGGCGGAGAGGTCGTTGATTATTTTTCTTCTGAGGATGACGTTGCAGGTGGTGGAGTCCTTGAGGACCACGAACTTGGATAGGATTGTCTTCCTTTCGTTTCCTGTCCCTATGGTAAGGGGGAGGACGATGGAACCGTCTGGCTTGAGGAAGTTGTCTCCGAGTCCGGTTACTCTGTTGTGGTGTGTTTGGAGGTTGTCGTTGTGGAGTTCGAGCTTGTCGAAGACTCCTCTGAAGAGGATGATGGAATCTGCTCCCGTGTCTACCAGTATTCTTCTGACTAGCCCGGTTCCAATATTTGCCGAGATGACAAAGGGGGCGTCTTCCGCCGAGGTGCCATGTTGGCAGTCCTCGAGGGAGAATGTTATCGGATTATTGGTGGTGATGGTTGGGGTTTGGTTTCTGACTGCCAAGATCTTGAGATCCTTCTTGAGTGCCAATTTCGATTTTCCCGAGTGTCTTTGTCTGTGATGACGTTTACGATTATGGTCGGGTCTGTCTCTAGGCTTTTTCTGGGGGCATGTCTGTGCGTCCTCGGGTTGCGTCCTTCTCTCTCTGGTGATCTGTCTCTTTCTGCGTGTTTTGGTTTCCTGATGATTTTGGCGAACTCGAGGAGCCTACCGTCTTGAATAGCTTGTTTGAGAGTGTCTTTTAAGTCGAAATAGTCTTGTGTCCTGTGTCCGTATCCTCAGTGGTAGTTAGGCAAAGGCTTGCGACTGAGTCCGTGAGTCTGTCGACTGTTAAGCACTTGTCATTGAACCGGTCAAGGTATTTTCTCGTGGACTCATCCTGTCTTTGGGTAACTGATGCCAGGGCATCTAGGCTAGTTTCACTAACCTTTTCTTTACTGTTTTAGGATAGTTTCATGCATTTTTCTAGTAAACAAGGCAAGTTTTGGGTGAAAATACACTTACACCTTCATTTAAGCAACTATTGTGAATTTTTGCATGATTTCATGAGATTTTTGCCAGAATTGCATGATAATTTAATGATGCATAATCTCATGACTTTGGCTAGAGCTTTGATGCACTTTAATTGCTTGATTTCAGAACAAATGAAGCATGGAAGAATCACGTTAGCATTCACGTTAACTTAGTTAACGTGACTACTAACGTGGGATGGCAAATATCTTGCAACGTTAATGAGAAAAGTGATCACCAATAACGCTTGCGAAGCCATTCATAGCCTACGTTAAGAGCCACGTTAACTAAGTTAACGTGGTACTTAACGTAGAAGAAAAAGAGGACTCCACGTTAATGAGAAACGTGAACTCCAATAACGTTTCTCCTCATCGTTAGTGGTAAAAGTGAACACCACTAACTTTGGAAAACTAGGCAATGCTCCACGTTAAGAGTCACGTTAACTAAGTTAACGTGAACTCTAACGTGGAAGAGGATCAACAATGCCAACGTTAGTGACATTCACTTTTGTCACTAACGTTGGATTATTAGCATTGCCTACGTTAACTCTCACGTTAAGATTGTTAACGTGGAAGTTAACGTGGAGTGGGGTTCAAAGAGCCAACGTTAGTGACACTCACTTTTGTCACTAACGTTGG
>NC_029781.3:27137448-27138979 GCF_000817695.3 Arachis duranensis
CATATTTTACTTTTCTGTACTTCTAGCATGGATTCTTCTTTTCTGCCAATTTTGATTCCTAGAGCTATGAACAACTAAACCTCTTTCATTGGGTTAGGGAGCTCTGCTGTAATTTGATAGATCAATATTAGTTTTCATTCTTCTTCTTCTATCTTTTCTCTTGATTTTACTAGAAAGCTTTCAATCTTAATTCCATTGATTAGTTGTCTTGGAAAAGAAACTCTCCATAATTGGATCTCTTCGGAACCTTGGAAGAGGAATGAAGAGATCATGCTAGAAATGCTTTCTCATGCTGGACCAATTTGGGTTTGGATGGATATGTGACTATAATCCTACCAATACTTGATTTGAGAAATGTATGTGGTATAATCAGTGACCATACTTCATCTCTTCTCATGAGCAATTGACCAAGGAATTGGCTATTGATCAAGATTTGAGAGATTGGATTACCAAGGAATTGGAATCCAATCACTTAAGATTGCCAAGGAGATCAATGAATGCATTGATTGAGGAAGAGATGAGAATGAATTTGATCTGGAGAATTGCAATATCTCCTAAACCCAATGATCTCCCCATTTCTGATCTTACCCATTCTCTTTAGTTTCTACCATTTACTTTTATGAGCATTACCCCAATTCCCCATTTAAAATTCTGCACTTTAATTTCTGCTATTTAATTTCTAGTCATTTAAATTTCTGCATCTCAATCTCAATTCTGTTTAGCTCAACTAGCATATTCTTCTAACTAAAGTTGCTTGACCAATCAATCCTTGTGGGATTTGGCCTCACTCTATAGTGAGTTTTACTTGATGATAATTTGGTATACTTGCCGAAGGGAGATTTGTTGAGAGACAAGTTTCCATGCATCAAGTTTATGGCGCCGTTGCCGGGGATTGATTTTGAATCAACATTGATTAAGCTAGAAGATCACTAGATTGAGCATTTTTTTTATTATTTTTCGTTATTCTTTTCTATATTCAGTAATTTACCTTAGTTTGTTTTTAATTTCCTCCTCATTTCCTTTACCATATCTATTTTCTGTTCTCTTTTTCTTAGTTTATCATAATTCAGCTCACTAACTGATGAGCGGATAATTTATACGCTTTTTGGCATTGTTTTTATATAGTTTTTAGTAAGTTTAAGCTACTTTTAGGGATGTTTTCACTAGTTTTTATGATAAATTCACATTTCTGGACTTTACTATGAGTTTGTGTGTTTTTCTGTGATTTCAGGTAGATTCTGGCTGAAATTGAGGGACTTGAGCAAAACTCTGAAGAAGGCTGACAAAAGGACTGCTGATGCTGTTGGAATCTGACCTCCCTGCACTCGAAATGGATTTTCTGGAGCTACAGAACTCTAATTGGCGCGCTCTCAACGGCGTTGGAAAGTAGACATCTAGAGCTTTCCAGAAATATATAATAGTCCATACTTTATTCGGAGATTGACGACGTAACTTGGCGTTGAACGCCAAGTACATGCTGCTGTCTGGAGTTAAACGCCAGAAAAACGTCATGATCCGGAGTTGAACGCCC
>NC_029781.3:27139540-27150354 GCF_000817695.3 Arachis duranensis
TTTTCACTGAGAGGATGGGATGTAGCCATTGACAATGGTGATGCCCTACATACAGCTTGCCATGGAAAGGAGTAAGAAGGATTGAGTTGAAGCAGGAGAATAGCAGGCGTCCTTGAGCATACAGTATCTCCATTCGCTTATCTGAAATTCCCACCAATGAATCTGCATGAGTATTCTATCCCTTTTATTTTATTTATTTTATTTATCCAATTTAATTCCATTTGACCCTATGATTCCACTCACTAACTGAGATCTACAAGATGACCATAGCTTGCTTCATACCAACAATCTCTGTGGGATCGACCCTTACTCACGTAAGGTTTATTACTTGGACGACCCAGTACACTTGCTGGTTAGTTGAACGGAGTTGTGAATTCAACTGGTGCCACAATAATAATTTCATACAACTTAAAGAATAGTGATCACAATTTCGTCCACCACTAACCCACTAACTATTTGATAAATTGCATCACTCACACTAATAATCATTCTAACAAAAATAGTCTTCACTATATCTCCTGTTGTGCATTCTGTTTGTTGTATGACAGGGAGAAGAGAAGGAATCTCAATATCCTTTAATTCAGAACCTGAGAGAACCCTTTGGAGACGAAAAAGGGAGGCAAGAGGATTTGTGACACGGTGAAGTCCAATAGAGTCCACCCCGATGTCTATAGGTTGCTCTTGTTCCCCTTCTCACTCAGGGACAAGGCAACAAAGTGGCTTGAATCTTTCCCAAAAGAAAGCCTGACAAATTGGGAGGAGGTAGTGAACAAGTTTTTAGCAAGATTTTATCCTCCTCAAAGGATTAATAGGCTAAGAACTGAGGTGCAGACTTTATGAAGCATGGGAGAGATTCAAAGACTGACAAGGAGATGTCCACCAGAGATGTTTAATGAGTGGGTTCAACTTCACATCTTCTATGAAGGTCTTTCCTATGAGTCAAAGAAGGCTGTAGATGATTCATCAGGAGGTTCTTTAAACAAGAAGAAAACCGTTGAAGAAGCCATAGATGTCATTGAAACAGTTGCTGAGAATGACTACTTCTATGCCTCTGAAAGAAGTAACACTGGAGGAGTGATGGAGCTGAACCACATGGATGCACTGTTAGCCCAAAACAAGATGATCACCAAGCAGCTAGCAGATCTTACCAAGAAGGTGGAAGAGAACCAAGTGGCAGCAACCATCACCTCATCACCAACTCATGAAGGAATAAACATGGGAGAAGAAGGCGACTGGGAGCAAGCCAACTATGTGGGAAATTCACCTAGACAAGTCCATGATCCATACTCTAAAACCTACAACTCTGGATGGAGAAATCACCCCAACTTTGGATGGGGAAACCAACAAGACCAAGGACAAGATCAGAGACGTTCCAACTTCAACTCCAACAACAATGCCACTCATCAAAACACTTCATAGAGATATTACCAACATCCATCTAACCAACCTTCTCAACCACCTAATCTTAACCAACCATCATCCACAGATGATAGGCTTTCAAAGATTGAGGCTCTACTCAAAATTCTATGCAAAGAAATTCAAGATAGTAAAGCTTTCCGGGAAGAAGTACAATCTAACATGCAGAATCAAGATGCTGCCATCAAGAAACTGGAAACACAGATTGGATTCTTATTCAAGCAAACCCCTGGGCACAACAATTGCAGCAATATTAACTCAATACCAAGGGAAGAATGTCAGGCCATCACCCTTAGGAGTGGGAAGGAATTGAAGGAGACCCACAAGAAACCACCAGAGAAGGAATTTGATGAAGAAAACAAGGGACATGAGGAATCTCACACCTAAATCCCCAAGTCACATCAAGAAAGAGAAGTGCCCAATCCATGCCTCTCAAAGGCCCCATACCCACAGCAGCTGCAATTAAAGAAGAAGGGAGAGGACAACCAATTCTCAAGATTCTTGGAGATCTTCAAGAAATTATAAATAAACATACCCTTTGCTGAAGCAATCGAGCAAATGCCACTCTATGCCAAGTTCTTGAAGGAGTTGATGATCAAAAAGAGAAGCTGGAAGAACAATGATACTGTGGTACTTACAGAAGAATGCAGCGCCATCATCCAACACAAACTGCCTCAAAAATTGAAGGATCCTGGGAGTTTCCAAATCCCTTGTATCATTGGAGAAATCACTGTAGAAAAGGCTTTATGTGATTTAGGAGCCAGCATAAATCTAATGTCTCTAGCAATGATGAAAAAGATGAAGATTGAAGAAGCCAAACCAACAAGAATGGCCCTCCAACTAGCAGACAGGTCATTCAAATTTCCCCATGGGGTAGTAGAAGACTTGTTGGTGAAGGTGGGAGACTTTATTTTCCCAGCAGATTTCGTAGTACTAGACATGAAAGAAGGAGCTAAGACCTCCATCATCCTGGGGAGGCCATTTTTAGCCACTGCCGGAGCCATTATTGATGTCCAAAAGGGTGAACTTGTCCTCAGATTACACGAGGAGAAAATGACATTCAATGTGTTTAAGGCCATGAGATACCCACATGACTCGTTGGGAGAATGTATGAGGTTGGACTCAGTAGAAGCTTTGGTACAAGAAACTCTTGAAGAAGAGCTTGAAGCATCAACAGAAGAGGAGTTAGCAACAAGCGAAGAAGCTACAGCCGCTGAAATACATGTTCAAGGTGGGCTAGAAGAGAAGGAAGAAAGAAAAGAAGCACCCAACTTGGAGCTTAAAGCACTGCCAACCACTCTCAAGTATGCATACTTGGGAGAAAATAAAAGCTATCCAGTAATCATAAATTCAGCTCTTAGCCAAGAACAAGAGGAAGAGTTGCTTCAAGTCTTACGAAGGCATAAAGATGCCATTGGATGGACACTTGTTGACTTGAAGGGAATCAGTTTAGCAATATGCATGCATAAGATACTCCTAGAAGAAGGTGCCAAACCTTCCATTCAGCCTCAAAGAAGGTTAAATCCAGCAATGAAAGAAGTAGTGCAGAAAGAAGTCATGAAGTTGTGGCAGGGAGGAGTAATCTATCCAATCTCAGACAGCCAATGGGTCAGTCCAGTTCAGGTAGTTCCCAAGAAGGGAGGAATCACTGTGGTGCCCAACGAAAGGAATGAGCTAATCCCTACAAGAACCATTACAGGCTGGAGAATGTGTATTGACTACAGGAAGCTTAATGAGGCCACAAGAAAATATCATTTCCCACTTCCCTTCATGGATCAAATGTTGGAAAAACTTGTGGGACATGCATATTATTGTTTTCTAGATGGTTATTCAGGATATAACCAAATAGTGGTTGATCCAAGAGACCAAGAGAAGAAATCATCCACTTGCCCATATGGAGTGTTTGCCTATAGGCGCATGCCATTTGGGCTATGTAATGCACCCGCAACCTTCCAACGCTGCATGCTCTCCATCTTTTCAGATATGATAGAGAAGTTCATTGAAGTTTTCATGGATGACTTCTCAGTATTTGGAGATTCCTTCCCTAGTTGCCTAACCCATCTTGCCTTGGTATTGAAAAGATGTCAAGAAACCAACTTAGTCTTGAACTGGAAAAAATGTCACTTCATGGTGACAGAGGGAATAGTTCTTGGCCATAAAGTTTCTAATCAAGGCATTGAGGTAGACAGAGCTAAGGTGGAGCCAATTGAAAAGTTACCTCCACCCAGTATGTCAAGGCAATTAGGAGCTTTTTGGGGCATGCTGGCTTTTATAGAAGGTTTATTAAAGATTTTTCAAAGATAGCCAAGCCCTTAAGCAATCTCCTAATGTTTGATACACCATTTAATTTTGATGAGAAATGCATGCTAGCATTTGAAAACTTGAAAAAGAAATTGTCTTCTGCTCCTATCATTTCCCCACCTGATTGGAACTTACCCTTTGAATTGATGTGTGATGCATCTGATTTTGTACTTGGGGCCGTGTTAGGGCGGAGGAAAGATAACTTAGTCCATGTGATATACTATGCTAGCAAAGTCTTCAATGATGCTCAAAGAAACTATACCACTACTGAAAAGGAGTTGCTAGCAATAGTTTTTGCATGTGACAAGTTCAGATCATATCTCATTGGTGCTAAAGTGATTGTTTTCACAGATCACACAACACTTAAATATTTGTTTGCCAAGCAAGAATCAAAACCAAGACTAATAAGATGGATCTTATTGTTGCAGGAATTCAATATTGAAATCAGAGACAAGAAAGGAGTGGAGAACAAGGTAGCAGATCACATATCCAGAATCCGACATGAGGAAGGTGGAACACATGATACAAGTGCAAACGAGCTCTTCCCTGATGAGCAATTGATGACAATTCACAAAGCACCATGGTTTGTAGACATTGCCAACTTCAAGGCAACCGGGGCCCTACCTCCAGGGATCAATAAACATAAAAAAAGAAAGCTTATAAATGATGCAAAATATTTTGTCTGGGATGAGCCATATCTCTTCAAGAAGTGTTCAGATGGAATCCTTAGAAGATGTGTCTCAGAAGAAGAAGGACGAGAGGTCCTATAGAATTGCCACGGCTCATGCTATGGAGGCCATTTTAGAGGGGATAGAACTGCAGCAAAGGTGTTACAAAGCGGATTCTTTTGGCCCACCCTTTTCAAGGATGCTAAAGAACTAGTAAAGAGCTGCAATGAATACCAAATATATGGAAACTTGCCCAAAGGAAATGAGATGCCACAAAATTTTATCTTGGAACTGGAACTATTTGATGTGTGGGGAATCGATTTCATGGGACCATTCCCAACCTCATATTCAAACAAGTACATCTTGGTAGCAGTGGATTACATTTCCAAGTGGGTAGAGGCTATTGCCACTCCAACGAATGATAACAAGATGGTCATGAACTTCCTCAGGAAGAATATCTTTAGCCGTTTTGGAGTCCCCCGAGCACTCATCAGTAATGGAGGGAGTCATTTTTGTAACAGACCACTAGAAGCTCTCCTCCTACGATATGGGGTAAAACACAAGGTTGCCACACCTTACCATCCCAAACAAGTGGGCAAACTGAGATATCCAACAGAGAGCTAAAAAGAATTTTGGAAAAGACTGTGGGTGCATCAAGAAAGGATTGGGCGAAGAAGCTAGATAATGCTCTTTGGGCATACCGAACAGCATTCAAAACACCAATTAGAATGTCCCCATATCAACTGGTGTATGGGAAAGCTTGTCATTTACCGCTGGAGCTGGAACACAAAGCTCTCTGGGCTCTCAAGATACTAAATTTTGACAACATTGCTGCTGGTGCAAAGAGGATCTTGTAGTTGCAAGAGATGGAAGAATTTAGATTACAAGCCTATGAGAATGCCAAGATTTATAAAGAAAAAGCAAAGAGAAGACATGACCTGCATATTGCACCCAGGAGTTTCGAAAAGGGGCAACAAGTACTCCTCTACAATTCCAAATTGAGACTGTTCCCAGGAAAACTCAAATCAAGGTGGTCCGGACCTTTTCTTGTCACAAAAGTCTCGCCATATGGACACATAGAAATCATGGATGAAAGTTCAGAGAGGACTTTCATTGTGAACGGACAAAGGCTGAAGCATTATATGGGCAACATGGGGAAAAACCCTAGAGTAAAGTATCATCTCAAGTAATGGAGGAATCGTCGAGCTAGCGACGCTAAAAGAGCACTCTGTTGGGAGGCAACCCAACCTGAGGTAGTCTCCTTTTCATCTTCACTTCAATAAAGATCACAAGTTGTTTCCCCTGTATTGCGAGGAGCTAAGTTTGGTGTTCTACACCAAAACAATCCAAGAGTGAAAGTGTAATTCTAAGTTTGGTGTTCCACCAAAGATATTAGTTAGAATCACACTACACCCCCAAAATACATTGCTAGCTCCAACCAACCAAGGGAACCACTTAGCTGTAGTTTAGTTTCTAGTTAAGAATTGTTTTGTTAACAACATGATATAAGGTTCTCTGCATGTATGCAAACTTTTGTACTGGGCAAGGAACTAAGTTTGGTGTTCACACACCAAATTCAGTCCAGAAGTTCACAAGCATACATGCAAGCTAACTATTTCTCAAGTGCTTCGGGAACAAGCAACTTCCAATAACTTTGCAGGAACCTTATGAGGAAATGGTGCACCTTCATCCAAGGAGGTAAAGTAGCAAAGACTATGGATGATGACAAAGAGGAGGACAACTAGAAACCATCACCCGAAGGTTGTATTGTTACTTAATTCCATATGCTGAGAATGTTAAAATTGGAAGTCCAAATGCACCTTTGATTAATAGTTGCTCGTTAGTTGGAACCTTTTCAATTCTGCATTTAATTCTTCTTGCTTAAGTCTATGTTATTGAGCCTAATGTCTTGAATGTTCACTTGCACCTTTCTTACTTGTATGCTTGTCTCTTTAAGTTAATCAAAAAGAAAATGTTATGAAAAGAATGATAGTAGAGTTATTTTGCAAAGTGCATTCTGAATGTTTGTGGTAGAATGATTAGTAAGCTAAGTTGGTTCACCAAGAAAGGAAAGAAAGCAACTATCCATCCTAAGTCCTAAGTTTGAGACACATTCCTTGAGGCTAGCTAAACAATAAGATCCCAGCAAGAAAAAAAAAAGAAGAGCAATACAAGTGAAAATAAGAAAGGGAACACAATAAGAAACAATGCTAGGCACCAAGGGTTTTGAAACTGAGGCATGTGTCTGTGGTGTTTATGTATAAGGGATATACTTGGATGAATAAGCTCTTAGGGGTGCCTTATCACTTGGTAACTTGGATTAACTAATTCGGGATTATCAGCTGAAAGTCCACTATCAAGAGTAACCTTGTTATAGAGCACTTAGTAACCCAAAGAGGTGCTGGACACCAAAGTCTCAAGAAAGAAAGAATAACAAACCATGTGCCTGTGGTGTGTATGTATGAAGGAAAGAGACTTGAGGGAGTAAGTCCTTAGGGGTGTCTTAACACCTAGCACCTTAAAACCAACTGGTTTGGGAGTGTTGGCTGAAAGCTTATCATAAAAAGTCGCCCTCTTACAAAGCACCTAGAAAAAAGAAAAATAAAATTTGAAAAGAAAAAAAAAGAAGGATCAATAAGAAAGAAGCCTCAAGGGATGCAATTAAGAGAGTGACTAGGGATTTGATAAAGGCTTGAAACCTAAAAGGAAAGAACCTAAGTTGCTATGCATGAAACTCCATAAACCATGAATGCTATTTCCATCTTATCTTCTTGTTCTTTCATTTCATTTTTCTTATGCTTCAGTACTTGCTTAGGGACGAGCAAGTTTTAAGTTTGGTGTTGTGATGCCAGAGCATCTAGGCCAGTTTCACTGACCTTTTCTTTACTATTTTAGGGTAGTTTCATGCATTTTCCTAGTAAACAAGGCAAGTTTTGGATGAAAATACACTTACACCTTCATTTAAGCAACTATTGTGAATTTTTGCATGATTTCATGAGATTTTTGCCAGAATTGCATGATAATTTAATGATGCATAATCTCATGACTTTGGCTAGAGCTTTGATGCACTTTAATTGCTTGATTTCAGGACAAATGAAGCATGGAAGAATCACGTTAGCATTCTCGTTAACTTAGTTAACGTGACTACTAACGTGGGATGGCAAATAGCTTGCAACGTGATCACCAATAACGCCTGCGAAGCCATTCATAGCCTACGTTAAGAGCCACGTTAAATAAGTTAACGTGGTACTTAACGTAGAAGAAAAAGAGGACTCCACGTTAATGAGAAACGTGAACTCCAATAACGTTTCTCCTCAACGTTAGTGGTAAAAGTGAACACCACTAACGTTGGGAAACTAGGCAATGCTCCACGTTAAGAGTCACATTAACTAAGTTAACGTGAACTCTAACGTGGAAGAGGATCAACAATGCCAACGTTAGTGACATTCACTTTTGTCACTAACGTTGGATCATTAGCATTGCCTACGTTAACTCTCACGTTAAGATTGTTAACGTGAAAGTTAACGTGGAGTGGGGTTCAAAGAGCCAACGTTAGTGACACTCACTTTTGTCACTAACGTTGGGAGAGGGCTTCATTAGTTAACGTGGGTTCTAACGTAGGGGCTTAAGGCAATTGGAGCATTAGTGACAAAGGTGAGTGTCACTAACGCTCTCGAAGGTGATAGATGCCCACGTTAAGAGCTACGTTAGCTAAGATAATGTAAGACCTAACGTAGGGGGGCAAGAGGCAAGCAACGTTAATGGGAAAAGTGATTCTCATTAATGTTTGCGAAAAGGGGCACAAGCCAACGTTAATGGGAAAAGTGAGTCCCATTAACGTTGGCCAAGAATTGAGAAGGAACGTTAGAAGTCACGTTAAGACTTCTAACGTTGAGAATAACGTGGGCATATGAAGGTGGAATGCTAGTGGAAAAGGTGAATGCCACTAACGTTCTCGCACCCAGAAATGTATTCCACGTTAATCTCACTAAATGCCCAAGCCTAATTCATAATTCTCTGCAAGCTGGGCCCACTAAAGATGAGAATTGCTTCAACTCAAGGTCCAAAGCCCACATCCAAGACTTGAAGAACTCACTAGAAGATCATGAAGAGTAGTATATATAGGAGTAGTTTTGAAGGAGATAGGGGACTTTTTTGGGACTTTTGGGAACTACTCTCTGTGTATTTTACTTTTTTGTACTTCTAGTATGGATTCTTCTTTTCTGCCAATTTTGATTCCTAGAGATATGAACAACTAAACCTCTTTCATTGGGTTAGGGAGCTCTGCTGTAATTTGATGGATCAATATTAGTTTCATTCTTCTTCTTCTATCTTTTCTCTTGATTTGACTAGAAAGCTTTCAATCTTAATTCCATTGGTTAGTTGTCTTGGAAAAGAAACTCTCCATAATTGGATCTCTTCGGAACCTTGGAAGAGGAATGAAGAGATCATGCTAGAAATGCTTTCTCATGCTGGACCAATTTGGGTTTGGATGGATATGTGAATATAATCCCCTCAATACTTGAATTGGAAAATGTATGTGGTATAATCAGTGACCATACTTCATCTCTTCTCATGAGCAATTGACCAAGGAATTGGCTATTGATCAAGATTTGAGAGATTGGATTACCAAGGAATTGGAATCCAATCACTTAAGATTGTCAAGGAGATCAATGAATGCATTGATTGAGGAAGAGATGAGAATGAATTTGATCCGGAGAATTATAACATCTCCTAAACCTAATGATTTCCCCATTTCTGATCTTACCCATTCTCTTGAGTTTCTGCCATTTACTTTTATGAGCATTACCCCAATTCCCCATTTAAGATTCTGCACTTTAATTTCTGCTATTTAATTTCTAGTCATTTAAATTTCTGCATCTCAATCTCAATTCTATTTAGCTCAACTAGCATATTCTTCTAACTAAAGTTGCTTGACCAATCAATCCTTGTGGGATTTGACCTCACTCTATAGTGAGTTTTACTTGACGATAATTCGGTATACTTGCCGAAGGGAGATTTGTTGAGAGACAAGTTTCCATGCATCAGTAACTCCCAACATGCTGATGGGGTGTTTGGCTTTTGTGATTCTGGTGGTGAATTGAGCCATGAATTTTTGCGAGATATCGTGGAAGCCAGTTATGGATCCGTTAGGAAGGGCGTTAAACCATTTAATCATGGGCCCGGCTAGGTTACCGGGAAGGCCCTGCATCGAACTGCGTCAGCGGCCCCTTCGAGGTTCATCCTGGACTCGAAGGCCGTTAGGTGTTCCTAGGGATCCTTGGTTCCGTCATACTTCATATCCGTGAGTTTGTCGAAACCGTTAGGGAGTTTTGCTCTCAGGATTCTTTCAGTAAAGGGAGTAGCTCCCATTATCACGTGGTCGATTCTTGTGCGTTTGGCTTCTCAGATCGTCGGTCATCATCCGTGTCGTGTCGATGACTCGGGAGTTACGGGAGACGCTGCGATTGTACCTCTTGCCGTGTCGCTGTTTGGGTGACTTGTCATGCCTTTCGTCATTCACGTCGCTTTGGTGTCCTCGGTCACGGGAGACACTGGGATCGTTCCTTTTGCCATGTCGCCGCTCGGGCGACCTGCCATGTCTAGTTTCATGACGAGATCTTGACCTGGAAGTCACATGGCTTCCATTATTGGTGTGGTGCTTTTCCTTAGTTGCAACTCGTCCCTCGAGTTCTTGTACTCGGAGGGAGAGATCTTGCATTATCTGGGCTGCCTTTTTTCCCTGGTTTTCAGGGGTCCGTGTTTCGGGGCCGTTTTCCTTGTTTTGCAGTGGGGTGGTCTAGCGAATAGTGTTTGCTATCCTTTCAGGGGTGTAGTTGATGAGCGGATAATTTGTAAGCTTTTTGGCATTGTTTTTAGTATGTTTTTAGTATGTTTTAGTTAGTTTTTATTATATTTTTATTAGTTTTTAGTTAAAATTCACTTTTCTGGACTTTACTATGAGTTTGTGTATTTTTCTGTGATTTCAGGTATTTTCTGGCTGAAATTGAGGGACCTGAGCAAAAATCTGATTCAGAGACTAAAAGGACTGCAGATGCTGTTGGATTCTGACCTCCCTGCACTCGAAGTGGATTTTCTGGAGCTACAGAAGCCCAATTGGCGCGCTCTTAACGGCGTTGGAAAGTAGACATCCTGGGCTATCCAAAAATGTATAATAGTCCATACTTTGCCCAAGATTTGATGGCCCAAACCGGCGTTCCAAATCAGCTCAAAACTGCCCGGCGTTAAACGCCGGAACTGGCACAAGAATGGGAGTTAAACGCCCAAACTGGCATGAAAGCTGGCGTTTAACTCCAAGAGAAGTCTCTACACGAAATTGCTTCAATGCTCAGCCTAAGCACACACCAAGTGGGCCCGGAAGTGGATTTTTATGTCATTTACTCATCTCTGTACACCCTAGGCTACTAG
>NC_029781.3:27150721-27155054 GCF_000817695.3 Arachis duranensis
TGAGGGCGGGGCGTTAGTGACAGACGTAAAAGAATCACTGGATTCTATTCCGGTCTGATTGAGAACCGACAGATGGATAGCCGTGCCGTGACAGGGTGCGTTGAACATTTTCACTGAGAGGATGGGAGGTAGCCACTGACAACAGTGAAACCCTACATACAGCTTGCCATGGAAAGGAGTAAGAAGGATTGGATGAAGACAGTAGGAAAGCAGAGAGACGGAAGGGAAGGCATCTTCATGCGCTTATCTGAAATTCCTACCAATGAATTACATAAGTATCTCTATCTTTTTTTTTATGTTTTATTCATACATTATCCATAACCATTTGAGTTTGCCTGACTAAGATTTACAAGGTGACCATAGCTTGCTTCATACCAACAATCTCTGTGGGATCGACCCTTACTCGCGTAAGGTTTATTAGTTGGACGACCCAGTACACTTGCTAGTTAGTTGTGCAAAGTTGTGATAAATAGTTGAGATTGCAATTGAGCGTACCATGTTGATGGCACCATTGATGATCACAATTTTGTGCACCAAGTTTTTGGCGCCGTTGCCGGGGATTGTTCGAGTTTTCGGCAAGCTTTTGGTCCGGTAACATCAGTGCCAAATTTTTGATCCGGCAACAGCACCAAGTTTTTGGCGCCATTGCCGGGGATTGTTTGAGTTTGGACAACTGACGGTTCATCTTGTTGCTTAGATTGCGTATTTTTTTAGAATTCTTAAGAATGAATTCTAGAGTTTCATGATGATCTGTTGAAGTCTGGCTGGCTGTGAAGCCATGTCTAATTTTATTGGACCGAGGTTTCAACTTATCATCACAAGAGCTTGTTGATTTCTATCAATCTTGATGCTGGAGCAATGATCTGCTAAGGCTTGGCTGGCCATTGGCCATGTCTAGTGTTTTGGACCAGAGCTTTCTTTGAAAGCTTGGCTGGCTCTGAAGCCATGTCTAATTCCTGGACCGGAGTCTTAGACTAGCATTGCAATGATTCCTGGAATTCTAATTAAGAATTTTGATATCTTTATTTTCTTTTCCACTTAATTTTCGAAAAATCCAAAAGAATTTACAAAATCATAAAAACCAAAAATATTTTATGTTTCTTGTTGAGTCTAGAGTCTCATTTTAAGTTTGGTGTCAATTGCATGTTTTTGTTCTTCTTGCATTCATTCATGTGTCTTAAGTGATCTTCAAGTTGTTCTTGATGATTTCCTTGTTCTGATCTTTAAATTCTCTTGTCTTGAGTATTTTGTAGTGTCAGTAGTATACAAACTGCTAAGTTTGGTGTCTTACATGCATTGTTATTTGATTTTAGTTGCATTTTGATTATTCTTCATTATTAAAAATCCAAAAATATTTTTAACTTGTGTCTTTTCAAGTCAATAATACAGAGAATTGAAGATTCAGAACATACTGTAGAGGAATCACACAGAAAAAGCTGGGCATTCAAAACGCCTAGTGAGGAAGGCAAATTGGCGTTTAAATGCCAGCCAGGGTGTCTGGTTGGGCGTTTAACGCCCAAAAGGGTAGAGCTTTGGGCGTTAAACGCCAGAATGGATACCATTCTGGGCGTTTAACGCCAGGATGGCACAAGAGGGAAGATTCTGTTTTCAATTCAATTTTTTTTTTCAAGTTTTCAAAATTTTTCAAAATCAAATCTTTTTCAAAATCAATTTCTTTCCATTTTTCAAAAATACTTGCTATCAATTAATGATTTGATTCAACATTTCAAGTATGTTGCCTTTTCTGTTGAGAAAGGTTTAATGTTTGAATCATATGTTTTTTTGTTAGGCAAGTCATTAATTTTTAAAATCAAATCCTTTTAAATTGTTTTTCAAATCATATCTTCTCAATCACATCTTTTTCAAAATAGTTTTGAATCATATCTTTTTTATTTCTAATTTCAAAATCTTTTTCAAAAATCACTTGATTTTTTTTCCACTCTTAGTTTTCGAAAATCAATTGAAGTTTTTCAAAATGTTTTAAAATCTTTTGCTTAATTTTCGAAAATTCTTCCCCTCTTCTCACATCCTTCAATTTATGGACTAACACCAGTCCTTAATGCACAATTCGAACTCCATCTTCCTTGATAAGTTCGAATTTTCTACCTCTTCCTTCTATTTTTTGTTTCCTCTGACACCTCAAGGAATCTCTATACTGTGACATAGAGGATTCCATATTTTCTTGTTCTCTTATCTTTCATATGAGCAGGAGCAAAGACAAAAGCATTCTTGTTGAGGCTGTCCCTGAACCTGAAAGGACCTTGAAGAGAAAGCTAAGAGAAGCTAAAGCATAACTCTCTGTAGAGGACCTAACAGAAATCTTCAAACAAGAAGAAGACATGGCAGCCGAACACAACAAGAATGCCAACAATGCAAGGAAGGTGCTTGGTGACTTTACTGCACCTACTCCCGACTTCTATGGGAGAAGCATCTCTATCCCTGCCATTGGAGCAAACAACTTTGAGCTTAAGCCTCAATTAGTTTCTCTAATGCAACAGAATTGTAAGTTTCTTGGACTTCCATTGGAAGATCCTCATCAGTTTTTAGCTGAATTCTTGCAAATCTATGACACTGTCAAGACCAATGGGGTTGACCCTGAGGTCTACAGACTTATGCTATTCCCTTTTGTTGTAAGAGACAGAGCTAGGATATGGTTGGACTCACAACCTAAAGAAAGCCTGAACTCTTGGGAAAAGCTAGTCAATGCCTTCTTGGAAAGGTTCTTTCCACCTCAAAAATTGAGTAAGCTTAGATTGGAAGTCTAAACCTTCAGACAAAAGGAAGGTGAATCCCTCTATGAAGCTTGGGAAAGACACAAACAATTGATCAGAAAGTGTCCTTCTGACATGCTTTCTAAATGGAGCATCATAGGTATCTCCTATGATGGTCTGTCTGAACTGTCCAAGATGTCATTGGATAGTTCTGCTGGAGGCTCTCTTCATCTGAAGAAGACGCCTGCAGAAGCTCAAGAACTGATTGAAATTGTTGCAAATAACCAATTCATGTACACTTCTAAAAGGAATCATGTGAACAATGGGACGAATCAGAAGAAAGGAGTTCTTGAGATTGATACTCTGAATGCCATATTGGCTCAGGACAAAATATTGACTCAGCAAGTCAATATAATTTCTCAAAGTCTGTCTGGAATGCAAGCTGCACCAGGAAGTACTAAGGACGCTTCATCTGAAGAAGAAGCTTATGATCCTGAGAACCCTTCAATGGAAGAGGTGAATTACATGGGAGAACCCTATGGAAACACCTATAACCCTTCATGGAGAAATCATCCAAATCTTTCATGGAAGGATCAACAGAGACCTCAACAAGGTTTCAACAACAATAATGGTGGAAGAAACAGGTTTAGCAATGGCAAGCCTTTTCCATTATATTCTCAACAACAGACAGAGAATTCTAAGCAGAGCAACTCTGACTTAGCAACCATGGTCTCTGATCTAATCAAAACCACTCAAAGTTTCATGACTGAAACAAGATCCTCCATTAGAAACTTGGAGGCACAAGTGGGTCAGCTGAGCAAGAAAATTACTGAACTCCCTCCTAGTACTCTTCCAAGCAATACAGAAGAGAATCCAAAAGGAGAATGCAAGGCCATTAACATGACCCACATGGCCGAACTCGGAGAGGAGGAAGAGGCAGAGATCGCCACTGAGGAAGACCTCAATGGACGTTCACTGGCCTCCAATGAGTTCCCTAATGAGGAACCATGGGAATTTGACGCTCACACTGAGACCATAGAGATTCCATTGAATTTACTTCTGCCATTCATGAGCTCTGATGAGTATTCTTCCTCTGAAGAGGATGAAGATGTCACTGAAGAGCAAGTTACTAAATACCTTGGAGCAATCATGAAGCTAAATGACAAGTTATTTAGTAATGAGACTTGGGAGGATGAACCCCCTTTGCTCACCAAAGAACTGGATGACTTGTCTAGGCAGAAACTACCCCAAAAGAGACAAGATCCTGTGAAGTTCTCAATACCTTGTGCCATAGGCACCATGACCTTCAAGAAGGCCTTGTGTGACCTAGGGTCAAGCATAAACCTCATGCCTCTCTCTGTAATGGAGAAGCTAGGGATCTTTGAGGTGCAAGCTGCAAGAATCTCACTAGAGATGGCAGACAATTCAAGAAAATAAGCTTATGGGCTTGTAGAGGATGTTCTGGTAAAAGTTGAAGACCATTACATCCCTGCTGATTTCATAGTCCTAGAGACTGGTGCTTGTGTCATGCAGGTCCAAGTGAAAAGCTTGAGACTGAGTGGTTAAAGTCGTGATCCAAAGCAAAAGAGTGTGCTTAAGAGCTCTGGACACCTCTAACTGGG
>NC_029781.3:27155113-27156096 GCF_000817695.3 Arachis duranensis
CCCCCACAGTCAAACTCTAAGTTTGGTGTTGGGAGGTTCCAACATTGCTCTGAGTATCTGTGAGGCTCCATGAGAGCCCACTGTCAAGCTACTGACATTAAATAAGCGCTTGTTGGGAGGCAACCCAATGTTATATTTTATCTATTTTCCTTTGTTATTTTATGTTTTCTGTAGGTTGATGATCATGAGAAGTAAAAAATCAGTTGAAAAAGCAAAAACAGAATGAAAAACAGAAAGAAAAACAGCACACCCTGGAGGAAGACCTTGCTGACGTTTAAACGCCAGTAAGGGTAGCAAATGGGCGTTTAACGCCCAGTCTGGCACCATTCTGGGCGTTTAACGCCAGAAAGGGGCACCAGACTGGCGTTAAACGCCAGGAAAGGGCAAGAAGCTGGCGTTAAACGCCAGAAATGGGCACCAGCCCGGCGTTTAACGCCAGAATTGGCATAAAGAGCATTTTTGCTCGCCACTTGGTGCAGGGATGACTTTTCCTTGACACCTCAGGATCTGTGGACCCCATAGGATCCCCACCTACCCCACCACCCTCTCTCTTCTTCTTCACCCATTCACCAATCACCTCAACCACTCTTCCCCAAAAACCCCTCACCTATCAAATCCCATCTTTCTCTTCACCACTCACATCCATCCTTCATAAAACCCAACCTACCTCACCATTCAAATTCAAACCACTTTCCCTCCCAAACCCACCCTCCCATAACCGAACCCTACCGCTCTCTCCACCCCTATATAAACCCATCTTCACTCCTTCATTTTCACACAACCTAAACTCTCCTTCTCCCCCTTTGGCCGAACCATAAAGCCATCTCCATCTCCTCCATTTCTTCTTCTTCTACTATCTTCTTTCTTCTTTTGCTCGAGGACGAGCAAATCTTTTAAGTTTGGTGTGGTAAAAGCATTGCTTTTTGTTTTTCCATAACCATTTATGGCATCCAAGGCCGGAGAAACCTCTAGAAAGAGGAAAG
>NC_029781.3:27156143-27157380 GCF_000817695.3 Arachis duranensis
GTTCAACTGAGAAGGCATGACCTCAAGCCCGTGGCTAGAGGATGGTTGGAGTTTATCCAATGCTCAATCATTCCGACTAGTAATCGGTCCGAAGTTACTATAGACCGGGCCATCATGATTCATAGCATCATGATTGGAGAAGAAATAGAAGTTCATGAGGTTATAGCCCAAGAACTTTATAAGGTGGCGGACAAAGTCCTCTACCTTGGCAAGGTTAGCCTTTCCCCATTTCATTTGTCATCTCTGTTATTCAGTTGGAATTGACATAGAGGGAGACATCCCCATTGATGAGGACAAGCCCATCACTAAGAAAAGGATGGAGCAAACAAGAGACCCCTCTCATCATGAAGTCCCTGAGATGCCTCAAGGGATGCACTTTCCTCCACAAAACTATTGGGATCAAATCAATACCTCCCTAGGAGAATTGAGTTCCAACATGGGACAACTAAGGGTGGAGCACCAAGAACATTCCATCCTCCTCCATGAAATTAGAGGAGATCAAAGAATCATGAGAGTAGAGCAACAAAGGCAAGGAAGAGATATTGAGGAGCTCAAGCACTCAATAAGATCTTCAAGAGGAAGAACAAGCCGCCATCACTAAGGTGGACCCGTTCTTTATTTTCCTGTTTGTCAAAATTTAATGCTTATGTTTATCTATGTTTGTGTCTTATGATCATTAATGTCTTAGTGTCTATGCCTTAAAGTTATGAATGTCCTTGAATCCATCACCTTTCTTGAATGAAAAATGTTCTTAATTGAAAAAGAAAAGAATTGCATGAATTTTGAATTTTATAACAGATTAATTATTTTGATGTGGTGGCAATACTTTTGATTTCTGAATGTATGCTTGAACAGTGCATATGTCTATTGAATTTGTTGTTCATGAATGTTAAAAAGTGTTGGCTCTTGAAAGAATGATGGAAAAGGAGAAATGTTACTGAGGATCTGAAAAATCATCAAATTGATTCCTGAAGCAAGAAAAAGCAGTGAATTAAAAAAAAAAGAAAAAAAGAAAAAAAAAGAGCAAGCAGAAAAAGCCACGAAAAAAAGGGAGAAAGAGAAAAAGAAAGAAAAAGAAAGAAATAAAAGTGTGATCCAAGGCAAAAAGAGTGTGCTTAAGAACCCTGGACACCTCTAATTGGGGACTCTAGCAAAACTGAGTCACAATCTGAAAAGGTTCACCCAATTATATGTCTGTGGCATGTATGTATCCGGTGGTAATACTGGAAGACAGAGT
>NC_029781.3:27157504-27157790 GCF_000817695.3 Arachis duranensis
GCAGATGCTGTTGGATTCTGACCTCCCTGCACTCGAAGTAGATTTTCTGGAGCTACAGAAGCCCAATTGGCGCGCTCTCAATGGCGTTAGAAATTAGACATCCTGGGCTTTCCAGCAATGTATAATAGTCCATACTTTGCCCGAGATTTTATGGCCCAAACCGGCGTTCCAAATCAGCTCAAAACTGCCCGGCGTTGAACGCTGAAACTGGCACAAGAATGGGAGTTAAACGCCCAAACTGGCATGAAAGCTGGCGTTTAACTCCAAGAGAAGTCTCTACACGAAA
>NC_029781.3:27158494-27184763 GCF_000817695.3 Arachis duranensis
GTGAAACCCTACATACAGCTTGCCATGGAAAGGAGTAAGAAGGATTGGATGAAGACAGTAGGAAAGCAGAGAGACGGAAGGGACAAAGCATCTCCACACGCTTATCTGAAATTCTCACCAATGAATTACATAAGTATCTCTATCTTTATCTTTATGTTTTATTCATACATTATCCATAACCATTTGAGTTTGCCTGACTAAGATTTACAAGGTGACCATAGCTTGCTTCATACCAACAATCTCTGTGGGATCGACCCTTACTCGCATAAGGTTTATTACTTGGACGACCCAGTACACTTGCTGGTTAGTTGTGCGAAGTTGTGATAAATAGTTGAGATTGCAATTGAGCGTACCATGTTGATGGCGCCATTGATGATCACAATTTCGTGCACCAGTAGTCTCTCGGTGTTTGGGAGTTGGGTTCCTCATTCAATAGTGTTCCCCGTCGTGACGTTGTTGTTCCCCACAAACGGTGCCAATATACAAGATGTGTCTGGTACGGGTTGAGAGATGAATCGGGAACTTGCAGGCCTGGGCAGATGCTGGATTCTTCGACTGAAGCAATGAGGGGGGAGATACCTACAAAGAGACTCCGATGCTAAAGTCAGAATGGATCTGAGAGGTATAAGGTATGTAGAATGAATGTCGTACCTGAGGGGGTCTGGGGCTCCCCTTTATATAGGTGATGGTAATTATCTTATCTTATCTTATTTGGTTAAGATAAGGGAGGTATTTGAATTTGATTGTTGGTTAGGAGCTCTTAGTGGGCCGGTTTCGAGCCTTCTAAAAGGGCGAGACGGGTCGAATCAGGTAATCGGGTTCGGAAACCATTCTGGGTGTGGACCGGCTCGCGTAACCCATCAAAAAAGACGGGCCGGGCTGAAAAATTGGGACCGCCAAAGAACAAAAGTCTGCCTAACTCGCATCGCTTAAACCGCAGACTTTGGCGGACGGGGTGAGTTTCTTTGCGGGGCTTAGTTTTTATTTTTTGCCAAAGAGGTATTTTTGCAATTTTTTTGCCAAAACTTAACTTTCCCCAACCTAACTTACAAGAGTATGAAGATGAAAATTAAATGTTTTGGATTATGTTTATGTTGCTTTGGAGATAATATTTATAATTATATTTTGGATTATATTTATTTTGCAAGACAATATTTATAATTATGTTTATTATTTATTTATAATTACAAAAATTTTAATGTTTGTGAATATAAAAAATATAATTTTTTATGCCTTTGAAAATTATAAATTTATTAACGCTTCTAGCGGGGCGGGACGGACTTCCCTGCTTACCACCCCTACATGTAGTAAGGGAAAAATTTAAAGAGCAGTGAGTTAAGTAGATTCGTTGTAGCATGTTAGTGATAAGTGTAGTAACTCTCTCTTGTTCACCGCGTTGAAGATTTGAAAAATTTGTAGAAAAAAAACCCTTTGTGTGATGTGCGCTTTAATGTTTTCACCAACAAAAAAATTAGTTGTCCAAAAAAATAGTTCAATAAATTAGTATAAATTTTTAAAATAAATTAAATTTAACTCCATACCAAAAACAAAAACTACAATTAGGGGGCAAAATCATCATCATCAATTTCGGACAAAATACTAGTGTGAACATTAACTTTGAACAATAACGGTCAGGTTATCAGGCTTTCAGTCATCAACAATGACAATGTCTTTGAGATTACATTTAAAAGATAATCTCAGCAGTATCGTCAAGTCTTTTTTGAAAAACCTCGTCTCACATTTGATTGACAACGGCGGATACCAACGCTAACAACAATAAAAAGGGAAGTTCTATGGTGTGGATGGGCAAAAAAATCCACACCTGTGGATATTATGTGGCAAGCTTCTTATGTGAACACGTTTTGGTTGGGTATAGTGACAAGTTCAGCTGATGGGACACTTGATCAGGGAGAAGCAGCGGATTTGCAGTTGTACTGCACACTGCAGAAAAGTTAATAAGTCTAGTTAGATGTTAACTTTTTTTTGGCATGTTGGGGCTATTGGGCAAGTTTTATTTTTTTTTTCTGTATATGTGGCCATGAGTGGGTTTTGGGCTTGGGTCACATTTTTTTTATGCAAGTTTGCAGAACAAGTTTTCTTGTTGATAAAAGTTAGACAAAGATAACATTAAAAAGGAAATGGGCTAAAAATATTTTTGGACTTGTCTGGGTTAACCGATTTTTTAATTTTCAAGGAATATGACTAAGCTTATGTAACTTTTGTTTTGTTAGGGTGTTCTCATAAGATGGAAGGGATTGTATATTGTTAAATGGAGAAATAAAACAAAAGGATGTAGTGCATTGTTTTGATATTTAACCTAAAAATTTAAATAAATAAATAAATAAATAAATATGTGACGTATGTTATTAATAAGACAGTAAAATAATATTTAACACAAAAAATAATATTTTTATTATTTTTTAAATGTTATCTTTTATTAGTGTGTTAGAAGTAATTATTTATACGGCATAACTTCGCATAATTTCAGTGAACTATAAAAATAGAGATTTCCTTTTAAACAATATGTATCTCATATTAATAATGTAAATAAAATCATTATGAGTACGCAATTTATTATAATATTTACGAAAGGGATATTTATCAGTTTGTAAATTTTTTTTCTTATTGTTCTTATTTTGATTAATTTTTTTTACTGTTAACAGTGACTATATTATTGTGAACAGGAGTGGACAGTCACATGAGATATGGGTGCAAGTCATGTGGGGATGTATCTTACAGGATGGTATATAAAATGGTTTTAAAATGAGTTAGGGTCAGATTTGAGAGAAGATATTAGTGGTATCAGTATTGCTTCCTCCCTTCCTATTGCAATATACATTTTTCCTTGTATGCGTTAAGCGTGATGAGCACTGAAGTTGGTCGTTTTCCATTCTATGTAGTGCGTAGGGGTCGTGTCCTTAGTGTTTATAGGATATGGAAGGAGTGTGACAAACAGGTGAATGGCTACCGAAACTCTGAACGTCGTGGCTTTAGGGATTTGGATGAGGCTTTGGCATGGTTGCAAAGCGCCGCAGCTCCTTCCACCCGTCAGCCAGTAAATGTTGTTCAACCGGTGAGCAAAAGACCATGTAGATTGTTGGAAGGGGCTTTTTGCTCACTTCTATCATCTCAGCAAGGATGCTCGGGAGTAGTGACAGCGAACAGCGAGCACTGTGTTGCTGGAGTAAAGTCTGGTGGAGATGGAAGTGAGATATTAGAATAATTTTTTTTAAACCTTTCCCAACAGTTTTATGTATGAATCGTTTAATGTCAAAGGGGTTTTCTTGTTATTGATGTGCGTAAGTGTTAGACTATACATAGTTGGGTCGCGTAGTGGTGGCGCCTGTGAAAGAGAGTGCGTTCATGCATGTCGAAAACATGGAGCTGATGTTGATGCAAGCATGTTCTTTCTTTCGGATTGGTCCCCCGATTTTTGTTCCTCAGGAAATGAAGTCAAGGGATGGTGATGTCCTGTTTGGATTTAAGGTTGTTCTACCACAGAATGGCAGAGGTCTAGATCTTTTTGCTCATGGTCCCTTCTGCTACGAGGAGCGTTTTACTCGTCAGGAAGTGTCGTTCGCAATGGTAGAGAAGATTCTTTCTGCCACGGGATATAATGTTAGTGATTACAATTATCGCATTCTTGGCCGTGTGACAGAGCAGTTGAATGATGCTAAAAAAGAGGAAGTTGACAGGTTGAATGAACGAATTCGTGTACTGGAAGTTGAAAACGAAGATCTTAGAGGACAAGTTGAAATGTTTGGAGAAATATTGGAGGAATAGGCTGCATGTAATTGTGTTAGTGTATTTGGTTCTAGTTTTAATCTCTTCTTTTGTTTTCAATACATGGAAGACTTGCATTCTTCCGATTGTAACTGAGTATTGTTCAGGTGTTTTGGTTAGACTTTACTATTGAAACAAGTTTAATATGGATCATGTTGGGATACAATTTACATGTGGATGTGAGGTTGGTTTAGTCACGTGCTAAGTGATTTTCATTAGAGAAAATAAATGGGTAAAGGTTTCCCAATTAGTAAGATAACTTTGTTCAAATAACTTTACGGTGTTAGTAATAAGTGAAATAAAGAAGCAGAAGCCAAAAAAATAATTATGAGCAAACTTTTGAACTAACGATTAAAGAACCAATGCTATCATGATGAATTATACTTATCAACGAATTTTGAAATTTACGATAATGAAAATTAAAAGAATACAGAAAAGTGAAAAACATTGAGAACAAAGTCGGAAATTTGTTTTTAAAAATAATAAATTGGGTTATTTATTTAATCATATTTTTTAGTAGCAAATGATTTGGTTAAAAACATACTTATATCGGTTGGTAGTTGATGATTTATTAATAACTCAAAAAAAAATTTAATTTATGATATTATTTTCTTAAGTATATTTAATTTGTTTTTTGAACTTCATTCATTATATTTTTTATATAGTTTTTTGACAGTACCTAAATTGGGTATGTTATGAATTTTTAATTTCGTAATGAAAAATAATATTGATTTATTAGGGTAAAAATAACATACAAAAATAGATAAATTTTTAAGTATTCTTTTGATAATAAAAATTGATATGGACTTGTTAAAATATAATAGGAGACCACTTTAAAAAATGATAAGTATTCTTTCTTTAAAGATCTTTACATGTGTCATGTTATTATCGGACATTTTTATGAAACTGATTAATAATTTATTTTTTTATAAATCGGAACAAAATCGGTTTATTATAGAAGTAATAATAAACCTAATTGTATGCATTATAACTATTAAACCCGATTTGATCCGATTGAATTACACCATCTAAATCGAATATGTTTAAAGTTTTTGATAAAAAGACAAATATTTTCCTGTTTTTTCGTTTTGTGGACATTTAAATCCCTAAAAATTTAAAAGTACAATTAGGTCTCCAAAAAAATGGATTTATTGTTATGGTTATAAAAAATTCGGTTTTATTCTAATTTGCCAAAAAAATTAAAATAACTGATTCATTAATACGTCCAATAATAATGCAAAACATAAGCGCCTTTACAGGAAGACGTTTTAAACGTCTTTATGGGAGCACCCCGCATATAACAATAACGTATAAAATAACATACTTTAGTACTCTCATTATGTACTCTCAACAAAGTAGTTATTATTATCATGGATTAGGTTCTATTTTTGTACGAGTTATATTTTGTATTATTGGTGTGGACAATAAACTCTTAATATGATTGAGTTTTTCCGGTAAATTACGTATGGCGGAAAAATTTACACATTGTTTGTATTGATGGAATTTAAAGGAAAAGAAAATAGGAAGAGAAAAAATTAATGAAAAAGGTTTTTGTTGTTTGCATGAGAAGAGAAAATAGAGGGAAAAGATAAAGAATGGTATCGGGCCTACTAAATTATTTTATGTCCACAAATAAGAAGAAAATGAAGAAAAATTGTAACAATATGAATAAAGTTAGACTTTTACCCCTTATCATTAATAAATTATAGATTACATATAATGTAGATAAGGGTATTAATATAATTTTATAATATTATGGTTTTCTTTGTTCTCACTTTTCTTTCCTTCAAAACCCAAAAAAAAATTTCTCATTATTTTCTTTCTATTTATTTTTCCTTAATCCAAACAACATACAAATAATTGTACTTTTTGTTGTATTTGCTTTCCTCTCATTTATTTTCCTCTTATTTTCTTTCCTTGTATTTTGTTTCGTAAATCCAAAGAAAGTCTGAATAAAATTAAAGAAGGCAAACCAAGTTTTAAGGGAAACCAGATTGTTATCAGTTAATCTAACCACTTTAATTTGTTTAACGTTGGTTTCAGGTGGTTAGGAAGAACTCATGTTCTTAATTGGGTTGAGTGTTCATTATTTTGTTAGCCGCACTTTTTGTTATACGGTGAGTGAATCTTCTAGATATTTTCTTGTAAAGAAAGGATACGATGCTTGGATTGATTGATGGGGGCGCATCAGAGCGGGATGATGGGTGTCTTATGATGTGACAATACGTGTAAAAAAAGGGTTTCTCTCACACTTAATCTTTCTTGGAGGGTGAGTATGCTGAGGGTTAATAAATCTATTGAAATATTTTATAACAAAATTAATGATAGGGCATGTACAAGTGACGAATGAGACACTACACGAAGTGTCCATGAAGGTCTCTGTGTTGGGCCTCCTTGACCTCACCGGTCCAAGATGCACCAGGCCCAAGCCCATTAACTATGTTTCCATCGTTGTCTTCATAGAGGAATGCATGCACGCTTGGAGAGCTTAATATTACTCATACAACTAATCTTTCTTCCCACATAGCAAGGACGCTTACTGCTAAACCACAACGATGGAGAAAAATCGTGTCACCCTTTTCACAAGGAAACAGACGTGTTGAAGTTTTCTGAAGATACCCCAGCATCCCAGTCTGAACTTGACAGGTACAGATTATTAGTTTGAATGAGCATAGATACACTAAGTTGTGTATAATGATGCCTCCATATGGCGGGTTGTTTTTCATAGGGAAGGATGAACTAATGCCAGTGAGAATGGGACAACGCAGGACCAACAAGTGTTGCATCTCCTTGGTGGCATTAGAGAGGTATGAGTTCTTATTTGGTCAAGTGTATTTGTTGAGATGTAGTTGTCACGAGGGGTTTACTATGGTCGGTTTCATTGGGTTATTCATGTGCTGATTTCATACTTATCCGCTGTACTTGTAGCATGTGGATAAAGATAAGGAAACAACGAAGGCCCTTCTACAGTCTCATGGAGACCAAATCAAGAAGTTGACAGAAGTGGTTGAAGGTCACAGCCACATACTCAGAGCTTTGATCAAGAATGTGTCAACCAAAGAAGATCCTGTGCCAGCCAAAAAGGATGAAGGAAAGAACGATCCAGCAAAAGAGAGACGGGGCTGACCTAGAAAGACCAGCGATGCCACCAAGAAGACAGGGACAGGGGTGGTAGAAAGGAGGACGCTAGGGTTGAAATCGGCGAAGTCAAAGACTGTAGATAGTTCCTTGAAGGTCATATTGGGTTGAAATGATTGTTATGTGTGACTAGCTGCATTTCTTTGTTAGGTACTGATAAACTATTATTTTATGGTTTATATTGTGTTTAATTGAGTGGTTTTTATCAAATTATTTCCCACTTATTCATATGATTTGCATGACTTTACAATTCCTTCCTAGTTTAGTTCTATGGTTGAAACTTGCTTCCTAGAGATCTTTTAATTAGGTATTTTAATTCCCCTTTATACCATTCGATGCTGTGATCCGTGTGTTAAGTGTTTCAGGCTTCATAGGGCAGGAATGGCTTAGAAAATAGAGAGGAATCTTGCAAAAATGGAAAGATGACAAGAAACTAAGGAGATGACCAGCGAACACCGACGCGGACGCATGGCTCACGCGACCGCGTGAAATGGAAAAAACCGCAGTGATGCGTTCGCGTGCATGACACGAACACGTGTATTGAAGTCTGCACAGACGACGCAAATGCGTGGACGATGCATACGCGTGGTAAGGAAAGCGCTGGATCACGCGTACGCGTGACATGCGCGATCTGCAGAAATTATAGAATACGCTGGAGACAATTTTGTGCCACGTTTTGACCTAGTTTTTGGCCTAGAAACATAGAATAAAGCCAGAGAACATGCAGAGACTCAATACATACCTAGCATCAGCTGAATATTCACAATTTCAGGATTAGATGTAGTTTTTAGAGAGAGAGAGAGGCTCTCTCCTCTCTCTTAGGATTTAGGATTTCTATTAGGATTAGGCTATGATTTCTTCATTCCAGGTTTAATGTTCCTTTACTTTGGTTTCTCTTCTATTTTTATTTATTCTATTACTTAATTTATGAATTCTCATGTTTAATTTGATTTTCTATTTATTGCAATTTGAGGTATTTCATATTTATGATTTTAATTTAGATTTTTACACTTTTAGCTTTTGTTGAGTAATTAGTAACGCTTTAGTTATCAAACTCAGCTATTGATTGAAATTGGAATTCTTTGCTTATTAATTTGTACTCCAATAACTATAGTCTTTCCATAGGAGTTTACTAGGACTTGAGGATCAAATTAATTAGTCCACTTGACTTTCCTTTATTTAGTAAGGGTTAACAAAAGTGGGAGCAGAATCCAATTCTCATCACACCTGATAAGGATAACTATGATAGGACTTCAATTTCTCATACCTTGCCAAGAGCTTTATTAGTTGTTAATTTAATTTCTTGCAATTTACTTTTCTTGTTCAACCTATTTTAAAAACCCAAAAATTATACTGTTTTCTTTAACCAATAATAAATCACACCTCCCTGCAATTCCTTGAGAAGACGACTCGAGGTTTAAATACTTCGGTTTATAAATTTTATTGGGTTTTGTTACTTGTGACAACCAAAACTTTTGCACGAAAGGATTCTCTGTTGGTTTAGAAACTATACTAGCAACGATAGTTTATTTTTATAAAATTCTTTATCGATAAAAATCCGATCGTCAGGTACTTTGGTCTCCATGGAGCCTTATGTGTTAATACCATGTGTTTTTCATTTATAGTCATGTTTCTTAGCGAAAGCTACACTTTGAAGAACAAGAGTCTAGCACCGATGTCATATTGGAAGTACAGTAGCAGGGTCATGGAACTCCATTCACCTATTACACTCATTCAAATGCCTATATGGATGATGTTGAGACACCTAAGGTATGACCATTATCATCCTATTGATGAATATATATGAAAAATGTAATATTGTTTGCCTATTTGAGTTTCTCCTAACTAAGTATGATTTGATAAATAGTGTATGAAATCACTATTCCCACCGCCTGAGGGAATGGAGTTCGTTGGAATGGAACTTGTTGTTGCCGCCTATGTTTTTGGGAAGGATTTGCCTAAGAGGTTTACCAATCTATGTTGAACGATTTCCATTATGTTGTTTGTGTCGGTTGTTTTATATATTGGCTATGCCATTGTAATCCTTTCCCTATTACTTAACAGCGAGGTCCTCGTCCCAACGGAGGACTATCTCGGAGATAGGCGTGCCCTGCACACCCTCTGTCCTGGTGAACGGGTCATGGACGACGTACGAACTATTCACAACGCTTATGCGGTTTGATTTTTTCCGTACATACTCAAGAAACCCATTGGCTGACCCTTATCGTAATAAATCATTTATTTGTCGTCCCATTTCGTAGGTGATAAGTCTGGTTGCTGTCATGTGCACCGAAGGCGCTATGTCGGATTCTGTTCTCAAGAGGTGGTGGCTTCTCACCTCTTTCCAGGTAACGACTGTCCAGCATTTCTCCTTGTAAGTGTTACGAAATTGCAATTTATAACTTTAAGAATTGCAGCAAATCGCGGTTAATCCAACAAATTATTGTCCAAGCACGCTGAAGTACATCAAGCGCAAGTTCATGGGGAAAGAAGACCAACTCTTTAAAGTAACTTTCTCCATTTTTCATGATATGCTAAATGTCTCTATACGTGCCAAACAAACTGTTTCGTTCAACATCCTCAGGTTTACATTCCCCTGTACACGGAGGATCATTGGTATCTAATGATCATTGATTTCTTCAACTGGAAGTTAGTGTATCTTGACTCGCTGAAAGATCCCAAGCTTACAAAGTCACGTAAGGATCAGATGTTGTATGTGGTAAGCACGATTGAAGAAATTTTTTTTTAAAATAATTTACTTCTGTGTGAAACAATAGAAAGATTCACTTTGTTGAATTGAAATAGTGCATGTTGGCTTGTGGATGAAACAGGCATTTTTCTTGAAAAACTTGTTGTGTGATGACTATTTCTATGAAGGAACACCTAATGAAATGCACAAGCCATCCACTTATGAAATAATGGAGCCTGAGATCGGACAACAAGCAGATGAATCGTAAGTAATTGGTTTATTTTTGGTCTTTCAATTGTTTCCCCCTACGTGGCAAATAACAGGTTCTCCACCCACAACGAAGTACGTATTTTCCAAGCATTTAAGCACCTATTATGATATACGTTTGTGCCTCAGGTTCTCTATGTGACCTATTAAATTTGTATGAATTGTTAATTTTATTTTAAGACAATTTATTGCGTTGTTAATTAAATTGATCAAAGGTCAAGAAATAAGCAGAACGATATTAACCATCTTATTAAATTAAAATGCCCGATCTGTATTTGTTTTCTTGAATGGGTATAATACTACCAATTATTTTTTCTTATTGGTCTGATTTATGGTGCGCCCTGTTGCATAATGCTGTTAACTTCAGGAACGACTGCGGAGTGTGGGTCGCTCAATGGATGATCCAATCCCATATGTGGAGTAACTACGACCTACCGGTAACTCCAGAAACCACTTGATGTGCCATCAATAGGATAGCAAAATCACCGTTTCCTAATACTATTTTTGTTGTAACTTTTGTCGTTTTGTAGGTTGTTAATGAACATACATGAATGAGGTTAGCAGTTGATATTGTATTGGGAAGACACAATCCATATCGAGCTGAAATCGGCTAGAAAATTGTAGAATATTGGGACAAAATATGTAGAAAATCATCCAGAACGATTAAGAAGATGACTGACCAGGTGGATGTTACTACAAGCCCTACCATATAGAATGTACTCAGCCAAGATGTACCTTTTTTGGTGGCCAATTATGGGATATTTTTTGTTTTTTGGGTTTTTTTTTTGGATCATATGATGCTGGAATGATTAAACATTATAACAGGAGTATCTGATGTAAAATGCCCCTTTAGTTTCAACCAACATGTTTCCGATGATGGGCTGTTTGGTTGATATAAAGAGGCACCTTTGGTAAACCTTTTTGATTGGGTTATGGGTGTATATGACATGGCCCTTTTGTTGTCTCCGACCCTTGGTCCCTTAGGAATTTAGTGGGTTGAGTGTTTTATGTGGGTACACAATTAACAAGAGAAAATATGGCTTCATTTTTTGGGGCTATCAGAACCTTCTTAAATTTAATAAAATTTTTTATCTTAAATAATTTTTTACAAAATCACTAACAATTTAAGTTGTACTTAAATTAAAAAAACAAAATGTTCAATTAATCTTCAACTAATTAACTAATATAGCAAATTTAATTATTTTTATTTGACTTTATTTATTTATTGTTTTTACTAAATCAATTTTAATAAAAAAATTTTACTAAAAAATACAAACAAATTAAACTATATTTTATTTTGAAATAAACATAATGTACTAAGATATGTATATATATATTAAGTCAATATCTAATAATACTCACCAAAATGGGTCGTGTTACTGCTAAATTAAATAAAACTTCTTATCGGAAGTAATTGCAGATTCTAAAGATTAAATCATTTTCGGTGACTCAATTTACAATGAATCACCTATAGTAGGAACTGACCAAGCTGATATGTTGTGACCGTCTTGTTATTACCTACGGACCAAACAATTTAATAGGATTTTTTGATCATGGTATAGCAAACTCCCATCAATGTGGAATACTTACCTTAGAATACTTCTTCACACTTATATCTGCTACATAACTGTGTTACCATTACTTAGCCCCTTGCAACCAAACTTTCCCAACCCAAGAAAGTACCTAATATCAGTCATTCATCCAGTTTTGCATTTTTCTCCCTACACAATAGTTTATTTGAGCACCCATGTTGTATTAACAGTATCACCTTATGTAAATTCTTTAATAAAACATATGAAAAAGTTGAACATACAAATACGACTGAAAATGCAACATTGCTTCTGGCTACAGTAATTAACAGTATTACACCCAAACTTCTGCCAAATTATAAATCCTTTTCATGCAACGACAAACAACTCAACAGGAGAAACAAGATAAGGTCAAACATATTGATCCCCATGCCAGTATACATGGATTAGTTTAACATAAAAGCAACATTAAAGGGCTACGGATGGTTGCAACAAATCCTATTACACAAAAGTAGCCCATACTAACCACCATGCGGTTGGATGGAACACTCGAACGAATGTTCCACTCATCTACACCAATTTAGAGAAGTTGTAGAGTAGTTCCTGAACCTGAAACAGTGTCATTTACCAAACTCGTGTTCAACATGGCACACCTTATTACCTTAACAAACTAATTGTTTATGCGTGCAGTTACAAACCTGTTGATTTAGACCAATACCGTCGCTGGTTCCGAATGACTATTGCCCACGGTATCTACGAAATAGAACCGTATTCATGAGTTCTACCTACGGCATTCGAAGAGACCCACCTATGAACACATCTTCTACCCCGATAGTTTGATCATTGGATCCGGTCACGTCCAGTTTAGCCAGCTAAATAACTCACAATTGTTACCAATTCACATATCAGTAAAATGTTCTTCACATAAAAAACCTTAATTTAGATGCCCTTGTTGCCTAGTATCTAAGCAAATAAAAAACCTTCATGCGTTACGAACAAATAAATTTATATAAAATTCTAAATTACCTCCTCACTTTGTCCCTCGTCCTCAGCCGAATTGAATGTATCCACTCGGGCTTTTTTTTCCCGACGAGGCCTTCCGTCTGTGCAAGTCCTCTTAGTATGCCCCGGCTTGTTGCAGTTGGCACACTGTCTCTTGGACGCCTTCCTCTGATGACCCCTTGGTGCTCCCTTTGTTCGCACAACAACATGATCTTGAATTTCACCACGTGCCTTAGAGTTCGTAGGATGGACACATTTGGCCAACTCTGATTCCAAGGTTGCACATAGTCGGCGAATCCCCTCCAAAGCAACAGCGAATAACCCAACCTGCTGGGCCCCTAAAAAGAACAACCATCGGGACGCCGAATGAAGTGCTCCATGGCGAAGCAAGAACCCTCTATCACCCTCGTCATCTGTTTTCTCGGCGTATGCGTCTAATAATTTTGCTTCTTTGGTCCAATGCTTCAACACTAGACTACTAGGTATTGTCAACAAGTGTTCATGCTTCATCACAAAAAATATATGTTCCTGAATTCTCCAAAAATTACAACCACATTCTAATTTACCCATGTTCTTATCACATAAAACTATAATGTGACAGCCTGGATGACTGTACTCCTCAACTGTGTACACCTTCGTGGTCAACGACCTCCTCACCCCAATAAAATTAACTGAAGAACACTCTGAATCTCCTGTTTAGCATCTACAAATACCGCTCTTGTGTAAACAAAAGCTGCATGACGCTCAAGGGTTTCCAGCGAGGTTGTCAGCACCGGTTCGCTATAAATAGACCTGAACTGTGCCTGAAATTCATTGTTCTTATACTCCCGCACAAGATGTTCTAGATTCTAAACAAGCTCCAACATACTATGTTTTGATTCAAGGAAATTCTTGCACACTGAATTTATCCCTTCGCACCGTAATGTTGTCCGATACCCGGCACAGAATTTTTCACACAGGAAAGTGTTTGCCCACATCTCCTTTTTCCCATAAACTTGGTCCCACCATAGTGCATCCTGCAAGCCATAATCGGCTGCGGCCTAAGCCCACTCTGCCTCAAAGTCCTCAACCCTCATTTCAGAATAAATCCATCGATTAAAAAGCCGACGTAAATTGTCATCCTTCACGTTTGACGTGACATTCTTCTCAAAGTGCCAAGCACATAACTTATGCGTGGCATTTGGAAAAATTGTTCGTACGGCTTCTCAAATTGAGTCATCACCATCTGTGACAACAACAAACGGCTGCTTGCTGCACATCACCTCCAAGAAATTCTCCAACAGCCACGTATATGATGCAATGCTCTCATCTAACACCAAACCAAACCCAAAAATACATGTTTGCTTGTGGTTATTACATCTTGAGAAAATCACCAGCGGCCTCTTGTATTTGTTCTTTTTGTAAGTTGAGTCAAATGCAAGTACGTCTCCAAAGTATTGGTAATCTATCCTGTTGCCACCGTCGGCCCAAAGTAAATTTGCTAGGATCTCGTCGTCTATCACATTATACCTTACCATCGAAGTCGGGTCTACATCGACTTTACCCTCCAAGTACACTATAGGTGCGTTCGCGTCTCCGTCAACTATCTTTGCATGACGCTTCTTATCCATGTAGTTGTAAGCATCTTTCTTCAAAAAACCTACAAATGAATACCCTTCAGATACTCCAGCCATGTACCGCATTGTCTTTGCCGTGGAGATGCCACAACCTTGAAACCCATTTAATTGGGCTTTCGCAACATCCGTCACCGAACGAAAACGTGTAATTAGATGAACCATTCCAGGATGAGTCATGTCGTGGTTGTGGTTCAAAATAATTTTCTTGACCCTCCACAATGAGCTTTCCTTATCTAAATATATACACATTCTTGCTTCACAATTCGTCATTGTCTCTGGCTTGTGAGACCTCTTCCTGTCGATCCTGTTATAATGTTTCTTATCTCTCTGTCCCTCTCTATTGCAAAAAAATCTTCTCCAAACCAAATTACCCTTCTCATCCTTGAACATATCTCCCCTTCTAATACCAAACCTGTAGAATTTTCCTAATCTCTTATAAAACTCATATGCATCGCCTTCGCTACGAAACACCTTCCTCAAAATATCATTTTTCGTTATATCAGCTACATCTCCAAAATCGACAGCGCCCATCACACCTGTCCCCTTGTCACACATTGCATTAATGTCAACAGCCTGGGGAACGTCCATCAAAATATTCCCAACACAGTGCCAAATTCTTAAAGCAGGCCTGCAAATTAAGCTCAAATAAAAAAAAATCCAACAATATTGCACAAAACCAACCACATAAATCTCGTGTCCCCCAAATAAAACATTAGCTTCTGAGGTCTATGAACCCACTACAATATACCATTTTGTTATCTTAAATACATGCAATGATACCCTTCAATGACAGCAATTAAATGAACTCCAACAAAAGTGACCAGTGCTAGTTGCCACACAGCACCGAAGCCCACAGCAAACTCAGAAATAAATGTGCCAACGTAGTCAAAATACAATCCATGTCTTACTAATAACAAGAAGAGAAAAACTCAACCTCTTAGACTCAATAATTACATCACCTATCCAACCAGATAATTGCATCGAAGTTATCATAAACTGCTTTCAAGGCCTAGAAACAGTGTGAAATTAAACACATGAAGCGTATAATATATCAAAAGATCACGAATTGCAAATTATTTAACAACAACACAAGTTACGAACAACAAAACATGATTAAACATTCAACACTTTTCAGCCAAATTTTAACTAGGCTCGTCGCAATGATTAACAACAACAAAAAATAATGAACGAACAGTGAATAAGTTACATAGCTAGGCAGTGCACATTTAAATTTTAAAGGTTATGGACGGAGTAAAAATACTATCCATGTCTTACTAATAACAAGAACAGAAAAACTCAACCTCTTGAACTCAAAACTTACATCACCTATCCAAGCAGATTATTGCATCGCAGTTATCATAAACTGATTTCAAGGCCTAGAAGCAGTGTGAAATTAAACACATGAAGCGTATAATAAATCAGAAGATCACGAATTACAAATTATTTAACAAGAACACAAGTTACGAACAACGAAACATGATTAAACATTCAACACTTTTCAACTCAATTTTAACCAGGCTCGTCACAATGATTAACAACAACAAAAAATAATGAACGAATAGTGAACCAGTTACATAGGCAGTGCAAATTTAAAATTTAAAGGTTCTAAACGTAGTAAAATTTCTATCGATGTCTTACTAATAACAAGAACAGGAAAACTCAACCTCTTGAACTCAAAATTTACATCACCTATCCAAGCAGATTATTGCATCGCAGTTATCATAAACTGATTTTAAGGCCTAGAAGCAGTGTGAAATTAAACACATGAAGCGTATAATAAATCAAAAGATCACGAATTGAAAATTATTTAACAAGAACACAAGTTACGAACAACGAAACATGATTAAACATTCAACACTTTTCAACCTAATTTTAACCAGGCTCGTCACAATGATTAACAACAACAAAAAATAATGAACGAACAGTGAATCAGTTACATACGTAGTGCAAATTTAAATTTTAATGGTTCTGAATTTAGAATTCATAATCAAATACAATCAGTGTGAAACGCCAATCAATCAAACACTGACTGAGCATTAAATTCTGGTTCTCTAATTGGGAAGTAACAAATTTAACAAACCCTAGTAAAGTCTTGATTTATCGCAACATTTACATCAGCAACATGCCAAATTTATTGAATACAATTTCAGCAACATACAACAATAGGACGAGAAGGAAAATCTGAACAATATGGAACATGGTAGGCATGGTGCAGAGACTCACCAACAGGCGACTGCGACTCCGCGACCACCTCTCGGGAGGCAAGCAATCAGGATTTCCCACGAGTTCCTTCTCCTGCCGACAACGAGAAAGCCGAAACACAAGAACCCAGTAATTGCGACGACACTCGGGTGACACTGGGAGGCAGAATCGACACCTACAGGCACGGACGGCGGGCAGCAACCACCATGCAGAGCTAGACCATTCACTGGCGAACGAAAGCGCGAGCAGCCTAGCACAGGTCGGACAGGCGAGCAACGGACGCGGAGGAGATAGGAATAGGAACGAGAGCACCACAGCGGAATTCCTTGGGTGCGACGAACGGCGGGGTGCGGTGTACCACTCCCACTGACGGCGACAAGTGATAGTGGAGGCTAGGGTTAGCTTACTGCGGCGGAGGCTAGGGGAAGTAGCTACTTTCTATAGGAAAGAGTTGGAGAAGGGGGGATAACGCGTGCAATCCCTTTTCGCCCTTTCAAGTAACGAAACAATGTCGTCTTCTGTGAAACGTTCGGTTTAGATCCGGTTTGACAGGCCGGTTTGGTTCGGCTATTCTTAATGGTTTATAATTGGACGGTCTTCCACAGATCACCAGCCCGGAAAGACTTTCGGAAGTTACATAAGCTTAGCCACATTCCTTGGAAATTAAAAAATCGGTTAACCCAGACAAGTCCAAAAATATTTTTAGCCCGTTTCCTTTTTAATGTTATCTTTGTCGCACTTTTATCAACAAGAAAACTTATTCTGCACACTTGCATAAAAAAAAATGTGACCCAAACCCAAAACCCACTCATAGCCACATACACAAATAAAATAAAACTTGTCCAATAGCCCCACATGCCAAAAAAAATTAACATCTAATTAGACTTATTAATTTTTCTGCTGTGTGCAGTACAACTGCAAACCCGCTGCTTCTCCCTGACCAAGTGTCCCATCAGCTGAACTTGTCACTATGCCCAACCAAAACGTGTTCACATAAGAAGCTTGCCACATAATATCCACAGGTGTGAATTTTTTTCCGCATCCACACCATAGAACTTTCCTAAAAAAAAAGACGCTATAAGTGAAGGTGTTCGAAAACCAGGCTTCTTTATAGCATAGTGGCGGCCATAGAGAAAAAAGAAACGCGTCATCTTGTAATTTTTACCGGATCAGATTGAAGTTGAAAGTCGGTTAATCATGCTTTGGGACCTAAACATTCCAATAGCCATAATTAATTTCTATTAGGTAGCGTTTGGTGGAGAGTCAGAGACGGACAGACTGAGACTGAGAGATAGAGGAACTAAGAGATAGAGATTGAAATAAATTTCAGTATTTTGTTTGGTGCAAAATGAGAGACAGAAATTGAAACAAGAATAAAACTCTAATTTAATTTGCACAAAGGATAAAATTAGAATTAATTAATTAAAATGAGGGTATTTAAGGTATAAAATGTTATTAAAGTTTCAGTCTCTATCTCTAAAAATTTTAGTCTCCTGTGTCTCTACTTTTTGGAGGTACTGAAATACTAAAATTTTAGAGATAGAGACAAAAATTTTAGTACTAGTCTCTAAATCAATAAACATAATACTGAGTCTCAATCTCTCACTCTGTCTCAGTACCTCAAAACAAACGCTACCTTAGATACACAAAATATTTATCCAGCCTTTATTAAAAATTCATCATCTTTAAAACAATCAATGTTGTTGGTTTTCACTCTCTAAAATTGTCAACAGTAAGAATCTTATTAGAGAATTATTCTTGATCATTTTAACTATCACTTTGCTTTAGCCACCACCGACATTACTTATATACATTAGTAGTTATTTATCTATTTTTCTGTTTGTTTTTCTATATATAATTTTATATCAATAAATTATACAAGTTTTAATAAATTTTATAAGAGCAATTAAATTTTTAAACAGTATTAACAATCATTTATACTATAATAGTTATTCATGACTTAAGAATAAAGCTAAAGCAATCATAATGTATTATAATAATAATTTGACATATACAATATTATAGAAATTGAGATACTTATCGCACACAATATACGTACTTAATTTTATCGCACGGTTGTTAGAACGATTATATTATATAAAATAGAATATTGAGCAACAATAAATAAATATAAACACAAATATAAACATAACTAATGACCTATAACTTAAATTATATGGTCTCTTTATATGTTTTATTTTTATTTTAAAAAAATAAATATAAACATAAACTAAATATGAACAAAAATAAAAATAATGAGATTAATAAGTAATAATATATATTTGACTAAAAATAAAAAAAAATATAAAAAAAGTTAGAATAATTTCTATTATTAAAAAGATAACAGACGTAATAATTCTTTTAAAAATTAATTATCTTTTGTATTTTTTTTTATGTATGTTCTATTTAATTTTTACAAGGATCATTTTAAATAAATTAAATATATAATTTATAATGTTTTACGCATTTGCATAAATTTTACACGTCACGGATAGAGAGTAGTCAAAATCATAAAAAAACACAACTCGAATACCTTATATCTAGGATACATTCAGTTTAAAAATTCATGCAAAAGTCGAATACACTATATCCATGATACAATCATAATGTATGAATCGCAATTAATTAGCCGTTTAATTAATTAATTTAATTTTTTGAAATATGTTTAAAAATTTAAAATATTAATTAAAAAATTTAAATATAATATTTAGATTCAATAAATTTTTTAAAAAGGAAAAATGTAATTTTTTATAAAATATTGCGTAAAAATGTATACCGGTAAATTAGTTGATAGTACCAGCTTAACTCTTGCCGAGTAGTTTGCGAATAGTTTGCGACCACGCGAAACTCTTGCCGAATCCGTTAGTTTCATCTAACCAAAGTGGTAAAATTTTCGAAAATCTCTGTCTAATTTGGTAAGTGGGAAAACATATGGTTGTGATGGCGTGCATGAATGGTGAGTTTTTGTGTGGTTTTGAATGTTTATGAATTAGTTTTGGCTGTGAAGTTTTGATATTTAGAGAATCTTACTGATTTTTTAGAACTTGATTTTTGGTAAGATTTTTGAAAATTATTGCCCCGTTTTCAGCTATTGAGAATTTCGAAATTTTGGATTTTGATTTGAGTGGATTTTTGTGATTTTGGGTGTTTAGTTACACTCTAGTACTTGGTTCCTATTGAGTTTTGTCCTAATTAACTGTGGGTAAGGTAAGCTTGCTCTTATCCCTTGTGAAATTGTGTATTTAGGAGCCCTAAGTATTGATTTGTGGTAAATCAATGTGTATAGCTTGGAAAATTTGATTGTTGATGCTTGTTGGAGTTGATTGGTGGATTGGTTGATGCTTGGAGTCTTGATTTGGACTCAAATTTAGTGTGTGGTGCATATTGGGAATCGGCCAAGGTATAATTTTGATTTTCTCTATGTAATATGTAATATTTCTAGATACTTAGGCTAGTGGACTAATGAGATGTGATTCGTGCCGGTTTGGAATTTCTCAAAACAAGAATCACTTAGTCGGTAGCATAGTCCAAACCGGCAATGAAATCTCATCAATCAGAGTTTAAAATTTTTAATACAAACTAACCAAAAGTAATTAAACCTCGTGTCGTCTTTCCTAGAAACTAGTGCCAACAAGTGCATAAAATTAGTTGTGAGAACAAAGGGATTTTCAATAATGAAGCAAGCAATAAAGAAATAAAAGAACAATCAAAATTGCAAGTAATAAACTAATGAAGGAATAAAAGAACTATGTATGTAATATGAACAAGTAAAGCTCAAAATTGATGGAAAAGTGGTTCAAAACATAAATGGAACCTTGACTTAGGATGAGTTATGGAACTCCTTCCTTGCCATAACCACAACTATGATAATTATGATAAATTAATCTCACTAAGTCAACCTTTAACATCGAAGAGTAAGTCAAGTGAGCATAATTGTTTTTAATCCACAAATCCTAGCTAACTTACTAATTACCTTAGTAAGTTACTAGCATTAGTGGAAACAATAACAACTAACAACCCAAGGATTATCACTAAATATCAGACATTATAACTCTAGTAATCTATATACTCATTTTCCCAAGTCAAGGGGTGAAAATCTACCCCCATAATTAAAATTGGCATTTCATCAAACACATGGAGGGCACAATCAATAAACATGGCAAAATTGGAAAAATAATGAAAACTATGAACCACAAAAGAACAAAATCAACAATGGCAATCCAATAAACACATAAAAACCATCAAACATCAAATTCATTAACCAAAACTCAAAATTGCAAAACTATGTATATATTGACAAGAGAAATGAAAATATAAGAAAGTGTAGAACAACTACTGTAATAAAGAAAGGAATTAAAGAAATACTTACAATGAGATAGCAAAATCTAAGATCAAAATTGAACTAAAAATGCTACATTGAAAACCTAATTAAAACCCTAATAGAGAATTTGTATACTACACTACTCCTACTCCTACTATGTGTTTTCTTAATCTAAAAGTGAGCTCTCTTTTGATATGAGTTGTTGCCCACTTCATATAGCAAAATTAGCTTCAGCCTTTCAGAAATGGGCCAAAAAGTCCCTCAAATTGTGAGCCACGTGACTTTTTAATAAAGTCATGCGTTGGTACCTGTGCGTATGCACAGGCGTGTGCATACGCACACATGCTGATTTTTCTCCTGTGTGTACGCACAGAAGTTGTGCATGGGTACACTTGCTGATTTCCATTCTGTGCGTGGGCACAGGTGCTGATTTTGACCCTTGTGCGTAGGCACGGATGGTGTGCATGGGCACACTCTGAAATATTTTTCTCCTTTGTTTTATTCATATTTTCTCCCAATTCTATGCTTTTCTTCCACTCTTATCAAGTCATTCCAACCTATTACACCTGAAATCACTCATCAAAACCATCAAGGCATCGAATGGAGTGAAAGTAGAATAAAATTGATTAAATTAAGCGTAAAATAGCATGTTTTCACAATTAAGCACAATTTAGAGAGAAAACATAAAAGCATGCTATTTAGATGATTAAATATGGGTTTATATGATGAAATCCACTCAAATCAATCCAAAATTCATCGTCAAATATGGATTCATCATGGACCATAGGATAGGTTTGAATTGTTGATAGTGGATTATGATTATTGATGTTTGTGATGATTTTAGATGAATCATGACGATAACTATTGATGTTCAGGTGAATAATGATAACTATGTGAATTATAATGAAATATGATGAATTGTGTTCGTGAAGAGTCAAATTGTAAAGGTTGGAATCTTGATTGAGAACTTCGGGAGTTTTGTTGAATTATGTTTGGAAAGTTGAATGAAATATATTTAAAATGATGAGGAAGTTAATTGGTAAGTGGAAAAATATATGGTTGTGATGGTGGGCATGAATGGTGAGTTTTGGTGTGGTTTTGAATGTTTACGAATTTGTTTTAGTTTTGAAGTTTTGAGATTTAGAGAACCTTGCTGATTTTGTAAAACTTGATTTTTAGCAAATTTTGATGGATCACAACTTGAGCCTTAAATCTTTAAATTTGATGATTTTTGTTTTAAATTAAAGATTGTTTTAAGAGCTTTAAATTGGTATAAAGTTTGAGGAAAATGGATTTTTGTAGAGGAAGTTATGAACATTTAAAGTTTGGTGTTTAAAAGTGAAATTCTGCAGAATTGAAAATTTTCTAAGTCTGGTGAGGTTTACGTACGGGACACAGTGCATGTGACGCGAGCATTCTATCTAGGTTGGGTATCTCGCATAAATGGGTACTTCACGCGTACGCAAACTATCAGAATTTTGACCCTTGCATACGCGAACTTTAACACGCGACATGACGAGAGGGATTTATGCCGATTCAGAATTTAACAAAACAATTCCATTGATAGCATAGTCCAAACTGACAATTGATCCTCTCAATCAAAGTTTAAATCAAAATGTTACATTCTTGGTTGTGAAATACGGGAGTTTTGATGTATAAAGTGGGAAAATTAAAAGAACTAAAGAATAAAACAACTAGCAAGAGATAAAAAAGGGAATTAATGCAATTTAAAAGAAGATAATGTCAAAACTAGTGAAAATGCGATAATTGTATAAAAGAGCCTTGACTTGGAAATGAGAATTAAGGAATTCTATCATCGTCATAACCATAACTATGGCAATTATGATGAGTTAATCTCACTTCGTCAACCCCTAATATTGAGAAGTAAGTCAAGCAAGTATAATTGACTTTAATCTGTAAGTCCTAGCTAACTTACTAATTAACTTAGTAAAAAGCTAGCATCAATAGAAACAAGAGCCAACTAACAACCCAAGAATTACCACTAAATATCGGGTATTATGACTCTAGTATCCTAGGAACTCATTTCCTAAGTCAAGGTGTGAAAATCTACTCAAAATCTATAGTTGGCATTTGCACAAACACCTTGTGGGCATAAAAACAAAGCATGATAAATTGCAAAGGAAAATGAAAAATATAACCAAACTATTCACAATATCAACAATAGAAACTAAATCAAGCATATATAAATCATAAAAGACCAAATTCATAAACAAAAGATTCAAGAAATTAAAATTGTATATATTAACAAAATAACTTGAACCATAAGAAAACAAGAGTAAGTGTGATGTAATTAAAGAGAAATTAAAGAGTACTTACAAAAGAGATGAATAAGGAATGAGGAATGACTGGAATGAGGAAGAAGATTTTGAATGACTGGAATGAGGAAGAAGATTTTGAAGGTAAAGATAAAATCTGTTTCGTGGCTGGTAATGATCATCTTGATGAGGTAAATTACTATGACTTGTCTATAGATGATTTACATGCTATAATAGATGATCTTACACTAAATTTCTCAAAACTGTTGGAAAAATACACTAAATGCAAATCTGAGAAAGAAATGTTGAAAGCTGAAAATGATTTTTTGAGAGAAAATGTGATGGAAACTGAATGTGCTTTGGAAATTATTGAAGAAAACAGATTTCTAAAATCTAAACTTGAAAGACTAAAAGGAAAGCACATTATGGATCATTCTCAAGAGTTTATTGATGAAAATAAAAGACTAAATGAAATGATTAAAAAGCTGAATGGTGATTTAGCAAAATTTGCTCAAAGTTCTAGTAAATTGGACAAATTACTTGCAAGTCAAAGACCATTGTTTGAAAAATCTGGTTTAGGTTATGTAACCAAGAAAAGTGCAGTTTTTAATGATTTCTCTATGAAATTTGTGACTTCTTCATCAAAAACTAAATCCACATCCAACAAATCTAGTATTGGATATGTTCACACACATGAACAGAAATTTGATGAAACTTACACCAGTGAAACTGAGCCATCACCAAGAACCGAACCTACATCAAATAGGTCAGGTCTGGGATACATTTTGAATAATAAGATTGCTTTCAAAAAACCACCACTTTATAACAAAACCTCATATTCAAAGAGTCCTAAGGTTTTCAAAAATTCTGGTGGAAATGCTTTTGCAAAGAGGAATAATTACAACAAAAATTAGTTTGTCAAAAGAAATGCACCTCTTCCAAAAACCAGAAAATTTCAGTCCTTTAATCATTTCCAACACAATAACTCACCTCAACTTCAGCGATATGCATCAGAAAATCATTGTTTTAACTGCAAGAAATTTGGTCATTCATATTCACAATGTTTCATTGAAAAAGGAATTGTAAGAAACCAAATTTACAATATTGTTTGTGATTTCAATACACTTGAGCAACCAAGATGGATTAACTTCAAAGGATCCAAATTAATTTGGATACCTAAGATTACTTGAAGTTTTTAATGCAGATTTGCCTAGCATCTAAGAACAAAAGGGATATGTGGTACTTGGATAGCGGATGCTCAAGGCACATGACTAGAAGGTCAACTTTCTTCATCAAACTAAACAAGTATGATGGAGGTTTTGTAACCTTTGGAGATGATGGAAAAGGTAAAATAGTTGCTGTTAGAAAAGTAGGTAATAATCACTCTACTTTCATTGATGATGTCTTTTAGTAAATAGCTTGAGGCACAATCTTTTGAGTATAAGTCAATTGTGTGACTTGGGTTATTTAGTCACTTTCAAAAGATTTGAATGCTGTGTTATAAATGAAAAGACCAATGGAGTGCTTTTTATTGCTAAGTGTTGTAATAATGTGTATGGACTTACCCTTGATGAACTAAAGGATCAAATTGTAGTTTGTTTCCATTCTAAAGATTCTGAAAAGTGGTTATGGCACAAGAGATTGGGCCATACAAGTATGTTTTAAATAAACAAACTTGTTAATAAAGGACTAGTAAGAGGTCTTTGAAGGAAAGATTTTTGCGTGGTCTAGAATTCAGAATAAATTCCCGTTGCAAGTATAGCTTCTAAACCAACAAGAATCCTTTCTTACAAATGTTTTGGTTGTCACAAGTAACAAACCCCTTTAAAATTGATAACCGGGTATTTAAACATCGAGTCGTCTTCTCAAGGAATTGCAGGGAGGGATGCTCTTATTATTAGTTATGAAGATTGTAAATCGGCGTTTTGAAATTTGGGCAATGGGCACAGGTATATTTAAATGACAATTAAAATAAATTAACAATAATAAAATCTCTTGGCAAGGTATAAGAACTGGAAGTCCTATCCTAGTTATCCTTATCAATTGAGATGAGAATTGGATTTTTCTCCCACTTTGCTAACCTCTAACTATGAAGGTAAGTTAAGTGGATGAATTAATTCGAATCCTCAAGTCCCAGTCTTTCCTTGGGAAAAGTTAGAGTTATTGGATCTCGAATCAATTCTTGAAGAATTCCAATTTTCAATCAACAATGAGTTTGATAACTCAAGAGTCACCAATTAATCAACCAAAGCCAAAAGGGAAAATATCTAAATTAGATTAAAAGCATTCATGTAAATAAAGCAATCAAACTACGTTTAAACATAAATTCAAATTCAACATAAAAGAGTTCATAAATTAAATTGGAAAAATAAGTAAAGGGAATATTAAACCTAGAAATCAGAAGAAAATTGTAAGTTGGAATAATAATAAATCCTAAATCCTTTAAGAGGAATCTTAATCCTAATCCTAAGAGAGAGGAGAGAACATCTCTCTCTAAAAACTACATCTAAAATAATAAAAAGTGAATTATGAGAGCATAATCTGGAGTCCCCTTCATTCCTCCACTTTGCAGCCTTTAATATGTGTTTTCTGGGCTTGAAACTGGGCCGAAAATAGCACAGGATTCGCTGTTTGCGAAATCTGCCACCTGATTTTCGCAGATGCGATGCGTCTGCGTAGATGATGCATTTGCGTCGCCTGTCTGTACGGCCACTATGGCAAATTATATATCAAATCGAAACCCCGGATGTTATCTTTCTAACGCAAGTAGAACCGCATCATTTGAACCTCTATAGTCCAAGTTATGGTCGTTTTAGTGCGAGAGGGTCAGGCTGACAACTTTGCAGTTTCTTCGACTTCTTGTATTCCTTCCACTTTTGCATGCTTCCTTTCCATCCTCTAAGTCATTCTTGCCCTGTAATCCCTGAAATCACTTAACACACATATTAAGGCATCTAATAATAATAAGAGAGGATTAAATAAAAGAAAATAAAAGCCAAAGAAGCATGTTTTCAATCATAGAACAAATTCTGGGAAGGAATTGTAAAACATGCAAATCATATGAATAAATGTATGAAAGATTGATAAAATCCACTCAATTAAGCACAAGATAAACCATAAAATAGTGGTTTATCAACCTCCCCACACTTAAACAATAGCATGTCCTCATACTATGCTCAAGAGAAGCTATAAAGGGGTGAAGAGGGATGGTAGAATGTATGCAATGCAACCTATCTATATGAATACAACTACATGCAAGAATGTTTCTACTACTTGGTTAAAAGTAAATAAGTTCTCCAAGACAAAAATAATTTAAATTCCACTAATTCAAATCATATAAAATAAAGACAAGTAAACTTGTAAGAAGATAGCTCATGAAAGCAGGGAACATAGAATCAAGCATTGAACCCTCACTGGAAGTGTATATCACTCTAACTCTCAAGTGT
>NC_029781.3:27186705-27188153 GCF_000817695.3 Arachis duranensis
TTCCACCAAGTTTTTGGCGCCGTTGCCGGGGATTGTTCGAGTATGGACAACTGACGGTTCATCTTGTTGCTCAGATTAGGTAATTTTCTTTTCAAAAATCTTTTTCAAAAATTTTTCTTTTATTTTTCGTTTTTCCAAAAATGTTTTTGAAAAAATTAATAAAAATACAAAAAAATTAGAAAATCATAAAAACCAAAAAATATTTTGCGTTTCTTGTTTGAGTCTTGAGTCAATTTTTAAGTTTGGTGTCAATTGCATGCTTTTAAAATTTTCCTTGCATTTTTCGAAAATCCCATGTATTCATAGTGTTCTTCATGATCTTCAAGTTATTCTTGACAAGTCTTCTTGTTTGATCTTGATGATTTCTTGTTTTGTGTCTTTTGTTGTTTTTCATGTGCATTTTTGCATTCATATTTTTCATGCATTAAAGATTTCTAAGTTTGGTGTCTTGCATATTTTCTTTGCATCAAAAAAGTTTTTCAAAATTATGTTCTTGATGTTCATCATGATCTTCAAAGTGTTCTTGGTGTTCATCTTGACATTCATAGCATTCTTGCATGCATCTTGTGTCTTGATCCAAAATTTTCATGTTTTGGGTCATTTTTGTGTTTTTCTTTAAAAAATTCAAAAATAAAAAAAAAATTTATCTTTTCCTTATTTCCCTCCAAAATTTCGAAATTTTGGGTTGACTTGGTCAAAAATTTTCAAAATTAGTTGTTTCTTACAAGTCAAGTCAAAATTTCAATTTTAAAAATGTTATCTTTTCAAAATCTTTTTTAAAAATCATATCTTTTTCATTTTTTTTAGCATTTTCGAAAATTTCAAAAAAAATCTTTTTCAAAATATTTTCAAAATCTTTTTCTTATCTTTTTATCAAATTTTCGAAAATTAGCTAACAATTAATGTTGATTGGTTCAAAAATTTGAAATTTGTTACTTTCTTGTTAAGAAAGGTTCAATCTTTAAGTTCTAGAATCTTATCTTGTAGTTTCTTGTTAGTTAAGTATTTTTTAAAATTAAATCTTTTTCAAAATATCTTTTTCAAAATTTAATCTTTTTATCTTTTATCTTATCTTTTTCAAAAATTTTATCTTTTTCAAAATTTGATTTTAAAATATCTTATCTAACTTCTTATCTTCTTATCTTTTTCAAAATTTGATTTCAAATCTTTTTCAATCAACTAACCAACTTTTTGTTTGTTCATTATCTTTTTCAAAACCACCTAACTACTTTTCCCTCTCTAATTTTCGGAAATTCTCCCTCTCTTTTTCAAAAAAATTCTTTTTGTTTTAAATTTTTAATTTTAATTATATTTCACCTTTAATTTTCGAAAATACTAACCCCTTTCTCAAAATTTATTTTCGAAAATCTTCCTTCTCTTTTCTTATTCTATTTAATTAATTAATTACTAACACTTCTCTTCACCTCTCTTCATCCAAAAATCCGAAT
>NC_029781.3:27191266-27192353 GCF_000817695.3 Arachis duranensis
AAGATGCATCTGGCTGGCGTTCAACGCCAGAACAGAGCATCTTTCTGGCGCTGAACGCCCAAAACAAGCTACATCCTGGCGTTTAACGCCAGGATGCGCACACAGAGGACAATCTGGCGCTGAACGCCAGAAACAAGCATGAAACTGGCATTCAACGCCAGAAACATGCATTACATGGGCGTTTAACGCCCAGAACATGCACCAATGGGCGTTTGAATGCCAGGATGATGCATGAAGGCAAGTTACACGCCTATATGGTGAAGGAATGGTATTTCTTTTCACCTCAGGATCTGTGGACCCCACAGGATCCCTTACCTCAGGATCTATGGACCCCACAGGATCCCCACCTACCTTTTCTTTTAATCCTAATCACACTCTCCTAATCCAAATCTCATTTTCAATGTCACACTTTCCCAAAAACCTTCACCAATCACCTCAATTCCTCTTCCCAATTACCCCATTCACCATTCACATCAACCCACTCTTCCCCATAAACCCCACCTACCTCCATTACATTCAAATTCAATTTCCCACCCTTTCCCACCCAAAATGGGCGAACTCCCACCCTCCCTCTCCCTATAAATACCCTTCTTTTCTTCTTCATTTTCACACAACACAAACACCTTCTTCTCCTCCATAGCCGAACCCAATCTCTCCCTCTCTACTCCATTCTCTTCTTCTTCTTCTTCTACTCTTCTTTTCTTTTTTTGCTCGAGGACGAGCAAATTTTAAGTTTGGTGTGGTAAAAAGCCTAAGCTTTTTATTTTTCATTCACCATCAATGGCACCCAAGACCGGAGTTTCCTCAAGAAAAGGAAAAGGGAAGGCAAAAGCTTCCACTTCCGAGTCATGGGAGAAGGAGAGATTCATCTCCAAAAGCCATCAAGACCACTTCTATGATGTTGTGGCAAAGAAGAAGGTGATCCCCGAGGTCCCTTTCAAGCTCAAAAAGAATGAGTATCCGGAAATCCGACATGAAATCCAAAGAAGAGGTTGGGAAGTCATAACCAACCCCATGCAACAAGTCAGAATACTGATGGTTCAAGAGTTCTATGCTAATGCATGGATCACTAGGAACCATGATCAAA
>NC_029781.3:27195165-27217424 GCF_000817695.3 Arachis duranensis
TTTTTAATTTATCACATGTGCATTGATTTTTCATTAACTTAACATTGGGATAATTTTGTCCCCTTATTTATATATATTTCTCTTTTTTTTTGAATCATAAAAGCAAACATAACTTATCAATGCACATGGATTCTCCATTATTTTTCTATTTTGGTTTTTTTCATGAGTAGGTTCCCAAATTCCCAATATTCAAATAGATTAGAGACATGATGCTTTTCCTTATTAACCCATGTTTCCATAGTTTTCCCCACACTTAGTTGATGCACAATCTCTATCTTAAGCTAACCAAAGATTCAATTGGGATATTACTTTTGTTTTTCTGCTTAAGGCTAGTGATGTGATAAAATACAGAACAAATGGGGATTAAAAGGCTCAAAGTGGTTGACAATGGTGATTTAAAGGGTAAGTTTATTTGGGATAAGTGAGCTAAAATCAAACAATGGCCTCAATCATATGCAAGCATGTAAATACACTAAATAATGGACATATAGATTGGAACAAAATATAGATTACAATCATAGAGGAGGAAACACACAAGAATAAAATATTTATGGTTAAATAATGTAACCATGTAAATAAGCTCAAAATCTCATAGGTTGTGTGTTCTTTGGCTCAAAAACCATGTTCCAATTACAACTTCAAACAAATTTACACAAAAATTTAAATTAGTGAAATTTTTCAAAAATAGGATCTTAAAAAGAAACTTATTATTTTAACCAAGCAGTGGCTAAAATGCATAAAATCAAACAAACATGCAATTAAACATGCAAATGCAATAATGAACAAACAAAGAAAATAAAACAATGGTGTTGAGACAAGAAAGTACTAACCCATGGAGATCGGTATCGACCTCCCCACACTTAAAGATTGCACCGTCCTCGGTGCATGCTAAGATATACAAGTGGATGGGCTGCTCCAACCGATGCCTTTCTCCAAAGATTGTGCAGGTAGACTTGTTTGTCTTCCCATTAGGAAGCTTTTCCTCTCCCTTTGTGGTGGCCATCCTGAAAGAAGAATGAAAAGAAGAAAAGTAACCCAAAAATAAAGATAGAAAATAAAAAAAAATATGGGTGTTAATGCCAGATAATAAGGGTCTCAATTACATGGTAGCTACAACATGCAAGTGAGAAAACAGTAGAAGTACATGGCAAAGCAAAAGTGCAAAAATTTGAGACAATGGGAAAGAGAGTGCAAGATAATATAAATTCATGTCAATGCAAAATTAATACAAATATCATAAAAGATTAGCATTGACTTAAACAATATTACCCAATAGTGTAAAACAAGTCGTTGAGTACCAAAATAATACCAGAAAAGATGCAACAGTTAAATAAGAACAAGTAACACCAATAGAAAAATAATAAATTTAGAAAAGAAAATAAAAATATGCACAAAATTAAAATGCAATGGAAGAAAGCATGCAAATAAATTAAATAAAATAGAATGGAGGTGAAAAAGATGAGAAGAAGAAAGTAAGAAAAGGAAGAAGAAATAAAATAGAATGGAGGTGAAAAAGATGAGAAGTCAAAGAAAATAAGAAAGGAAGGAGAAAGAAATAAGAAAAGATAAGAAAAATAAGGATTTGGAGAAGAAAAGATAAGATATTTGGCAAATTAGGATAAGCTGTGCGACGCAAGCGACGCAATCGCGTGGGGCACGCGGTCGCGTGACTTGCACTTATACGGATTGACGCGGTCGCATCGGTCACGCGGTCACGTGACACAGTTTATGCTACTGGCGCGAGGGCAGCCTCGCGCTCGCACAACTCTCTGTTCAAAATTTTTATTTTCGCCAAATCTGGGGTGACGCGATCGCGTGGGTCATGCGATCGCGTGAGTGGCCATCATGGAGATATGACGCGGACGCGTGGGGCACGCGTTCGCGTGGGAGGGCTTGGGCTTCCAGCACGAGTCCGGCCCAACTCCAGCACAACCTTCGGCCATGCACTCTTTTTATGTCGATATTCAGGTCACGCAGCCGCGTTAGTGACGCGGTCGCGTGGGAGGCCAATGTTCCCACATGACGCAGTCGCGTGGGGTCAAGTTATGCTAAAGGCGCGCCTCCAGCCACGCTTTCGCGTGACTCTCTGTTCAATTATTTTCTCCCCAACGCACGAGTGATGCGGACGCGTCAGCGACGCTGCCGCGTCGCGTGCGTGTTTTCCCTTTTTTTTAATAATGCAGTATGCAGAATGCAATGTTAATATGAATGTTATGCAAAATTCCAAGTTCAATACAATAAAATAAAATAAAACTTGAAAACAAATAAAACTAAATAAAAATGAAAAAGGAACGATCATACCATGGTGGGTTGTCTCCCACCCAGCACTTTTAGTTAAAGTCCTTAAGTTGGACATTGGTTGAGCTTCGTGTTATGGCGGCTTATGTTTAAATTCATCCAGAAATCTCCACCAATGCTTGGAATGCCAATAGCCTCCGGGGTCCCATACTAGGCATGTAAAGCTTCTGAGCAGCTTCAAACAAATTTTCAGGCTCTTGGGATGACGAATGTCAGGATAGGATCCATGATCCCAAGCTTTGCTTTTAAATCCGCCTCTGTCTTGATATACATGATTCCATCCGGGCGGTTTAAAAAGTAGATTCTCACCATGGTGACCAAACGTTCTCCGTGATCCATTCAATTGAGCATGATACCAATTCTTGCGCTTCGAGTTGAAGTGTGGAACCTTATTGAACCTTGTGCACCAGCTCTGAGTACGAGCTATTTCCCTTTTCCTCTTAAAGCCGCAAAGAGCTCTAAGCTGGCCATCTGTTTCAAGTAAACCATATTCAAGTGCAAAAGTAAAGATAAAAGCTAAGGATTTTACCCACTTGAAGCTTGTATTGGGTAGTAGTGGCCTCGGGATAGGTGGTTCCAGTGGTTCTATAAGTTTTACTCCCTTGTGCTCTTCTGTGAATTTCTCCACTTTATTGCAAATTTCTTCCACTTCAACCATGTCTTTATCAGAGTCTTCAAATTCTCCCTTATCATCACTCAAGTCATATATTGGAGGTTAAGAAAAATCTATTTCAGCATCATCTTCATGTTCACTCGGGGAAGATTCTTCTGTCTCAAAGAATTCACTTGAGGATGCAAGTTCGTCACTAAGAGAACAGGACTCGTGATCATCATCATCAAGGAAACCTGCGTCCTGGGTTATTCCGTTCAGTTCTTCATAAGATATTTGCAGTGGAGGCGGTGCAAAATCCTCCTCAGCATCAATTGTAACATCCTTGACGGAATTCTCCATAACTCTGGATTCAGGTGGCGGTTCGGCATCTCCTAAATCTTCAACAGCCTCTTCTTCTTCTGCAATGACAGCTTCCTCTACTTGTTCCAGTACGAAGTTATGCTCTATGCTTTTCACTGGAGCTTCTAGCGTCTTCTTTGTACTGCATTCTTCATTGGATTCTCCACTTAAAGCCATGGGAGTCTGTTGAGGGGCTGAACGTCTGGAAGATAATTGATTTATTGCTTGCTCCAGTTGATGAAGGGTTGCAGTAAATTGTTTTATTGATTCTTTAAGGTGAACCTGTGATTATGGCTTTGATGGATATGAGTATGGTGTATGGGAGAGTGGTGGTTCTTGGGAGTAATTGGGTTGGAATCGGGATGGTTCTATATATGGTTCATATGGCTCATAAGGTGGTTGGTATGGTGGTTGAGGGTTAGGGTCATATGGAAGTGAATGGTGAAAAGGGGCTTGTGAGTATGGTGGTTCAAAATTATATTGAGGAGGAGGGGGTTCATAGGCATATGGTGGGTCTTGTTGGTAGTCCAAAGAGTGCTCACCATAGCTATTTCCTTGATATGCATCACAGAATGGTTGTTGATAGTCCATTGGAGGTGGTTGTTGCCACGAGGGTTGATCAAATCCTTGTGGCTCCTCCCATCTTTGATTGTTCCAACCATGGTGCATGTTGTCATTATAATCTCCTCTTCCTGCAACATAATTATAACCAGACTCATAGCCAAAGGGGTGAGAGTTCATAGTAGTGAGAGATAATAAAAACAAAAACTAACAAAAAAATTTTTTTTTTGAAAAATATTTACAATAACCAATAATAAGGCACACGTTTGCAATTTCCCGGCAACGGCGCCATTTTGACGTTAGGATTTTTGCTAGTAAAGAATTTATAAAAATATTCGCGTTGTAGATATAGCTTCTAAACTAACAGAAATCCCTTCGTACAAAAGTTTTGGTTGTCACAAGTAACAAACCCCTTTAAAATTGATAACTGAGTATTTAAACCTCGGGTCGTCTTCTCAAGGAATTGCAGGGAGGTATGCTCTTATTATTAGTTATGAAGATTGTAAATCGGGGTTTTGAAGTTTGGGCAATGGGCACAGGTATATTTAAATGACAATTAAAATAAATTAACAATAATAAAATCTCTTGGCAAGGTATAAGAACTGGAAGTCCTATCCTAGTTATCCTTATCAATTGTGATGAGAATTGGATTTTTCTCCCACTTTGTTAACCTCTAACTATGAAGGTAAGTTAAGTGGATGAATTAATTCGAATCCTTAAGTCCCAGTCTTTCCTTGGGAAAGTTAGAGTTATTGGATCTCGAATCAATTCTTGAAGAATTCCAATTTTCAATCAACAATGAGTTTGATAACTCAAGAGTCACTAATTAATCAACCAAAGCCAAAAGGGAAAATATCTAAATTAAATTAAAAGCATTCATGTAAATAAAGCAATCAAACTACGTTTAAACATAAATTCAAATTCAACATAAAAGAGTTCATAAATTAAATTGGGAAAATAAGTAAAGGGAATATTAAACCTGGAATTCAAAAGAAAATTGTAAGTTGGAATAATAATAAATCCTAAATCCTTTAAGAGGAATCCTAATCATAATCCTAAGAGAGAGGAGAGAACCTCTCTCTCTCTAAAAACTACATCTAAAATAATAAAAAGTGAATTATGAGAGCATAATCTGGAGTCCCCTTCATTCCTCCACTTTGCAGCCTTTAATCTACGTTTCCTATTTTCTGGGCTTGAAACTGGGCCGGAAATAGCCCAGGATTCGCTGTTTGCGAAATCTGTCACGCTGATTTTCGCAGATGCGACGCGTCCGCGTGAATGACGCGTTCGCGTCGCCTATCTGTACGGTCACTATGGCAAATTATATATCAAATCGAAGCCCCAGATGTTAGCTTTCCAACACAAGTAGAACCGCGTCATTTGGATCTCTGTAGCTCATGTTATGGTCGTTTTAGTGCGAGAGGATCAGGCTAACAGCTTTGCAGTTTCTTCAACTTCTTGTATTCCTTCCACTTTTGCATGCTTCCTTTCCATCCTCTAAACCATTCTTGCCCTGTAATCACTGAAATCACTTAACACACATATCAAGGCATCTAATGTTAATAAGAGAGGATTAAATAAAAGAAAATAAAAGCCAAAGAAGCATGTTTTCAATCATAGAACAAATTCTGGGAAGGAATTGTAAAACATGCAAATCATATGAATAAATGTATGAAAGATTGATAAAATCCACTCAATTAAGCACAAGATAAACCATAAAATAGTGGTTTATCAGTCTTCCTTTAATAAAATTTGACAAAGACATCACTTGTGATGCTTGCCAAATGGGAAAACAAACAAAAGGTTCATTTAAATCAAAGGAAGACATCTCTACTAAAAGACTACTTGAATTGCTACATATTGATTTGTTTGGTCCAACAAGAACTCAAAGCTTAGGTGGTAAACATTATGGTTTGGTAATTGTGGATGACTACTCTAGGTTTGGTTGGATTTTATTTTTTGCACATAAAAATGAAGCCTTTTCGGCATTTGAAATCTTTTGAAAGAAAGTTCAAAATGAAAAAGATTTAAAGATCTCTTCTATAAGAAGTGACCATGGAACTGAATTTGAAAACCAATTATTTGAATCCTTTTGTGAGGAATTTGGAATTACTCACAACTTCTCTTGTCCAAGGACACCACAACAAAATGGTGTTGTGGAAAGAAGAAATAGAAGCATTCAAGAAATGACAAGAGCTATGCTTTGTCAGAGCAATGTTCCAAAACTCCTTTGGGTTGAAGCGATTAACACAGCTTGTCACATTTTGAATAGAACTATCATAAGAAAGTTTTTGAAGAAAACCCCTTATGAACTTTGGAAAGGTTACCCTCCAAACTTGGACTATTTGCACATCTTTGGATGCAAATATTTTGTTCTTAATAATAAAAATAATTTGGAAAATTTTGATCCAAAGGCGTATGGGTATTTATTTGTATGATATTCCACGACTAGTAAAGCATATAGAGTTTATCATCAAGATGCTAGGATAATTGAGGAGTCCATACATGTTACATTTTGTGATACTAACTTAGTTCAAAGTGTTTTGGAAGACTGTGATGCAGGGAATCAAGCTCAAAAGGAAGATGAAACTGCACAAAATCATGAAAATAAAAATTCTGGACAAGCTGAACCAGAAACTGCAACTGCTAAAAATCCAACAAGAGACAATTCCATTTTGTCTCATGAATCTAAAGGAAATCCTAAAATTAGTAGTTCCCTGAATCCCTTGGTGACTGAATCTGCCTCTAAGTCTACCAGACCTCATGAATGGAGATTCTTGAAGAATTATCCTGAGGAATTTGTCATTGGGGACGTCTCTCATGGTGTTAAGACTCGATCTTCAACTAGAAAGGAAAATAAGGAATCAAACATTGCTCTTCTCTCTCAAATGGAGCCTCAAAATGTCAAGGAAGCCCTTAATGACCCTTCTTGGGTAAAAGCAATGGAGGATGAGTTTCATGAATTTGAGAAGAACCAAGTTTGGACATTGGTTCCAAGGCCGAATGAAAAGAAAGTGACCGGCACTAAGTGGATATTTCGGAACAAGCTAGGAGAGGATGGTAGCATTGCAAGAAACAAAGCAAGGCTAGTGGCAAAAGGATATGACCAAGAAGAAGGGATAGACATTGATGAATCCTTTGCCCCTGTTGTCCAAATGGAAGCCATAAGACTTCTCTTAGCTTATGCTGCTTTTTGTGGTTTTAAGTTATATAAAATGGATGTGAAATGTGCATTCTTAAATGGTGTGATAGAGAAGTGTATATGGAGCAGCCATCCGGTTTTGAAAATAAAGAATGCCCTAACCATTTTTTTCAAATTATCAAAAGCTCTCTATGGTTTAAGACAAGCTCCTAGAGCTTGGTATGAGAGACTTAGTTCTTTTCTTTTAAAAAATGGTTTTCAAAGAGGCACCACAAACACTACTCTATTTATCAAGAATTCTAATGATTCTTTTATTCTAGTCCAAATATATGTTGATGACAGATGAGCGGATATTTTATACGCTTTTTGGGGGTAATTTCATATAGTTTTTAATATGTTTTAGTTAGTTTTTAGTATATTTCTATTAGTTTTTAAGAAAAATTCATATTTCTAGACTTTACTACAAGTTTGTGTATTTTTCTATGATTTCAGGTATTTTCTGGCTGAAATTGAGAGCTGAGCAAAAATCTAATTTAGGCTGAAAAAGGACGGCTGATGTTGTTGGATTCTGACCTCCCTGCATTAGGAATCAATTTTTTGGAGCTACAGAACTCCAATTGGTGCGCTCTCAATTGGGTTGGAAACTAGACATCCAGGGCTTTCAAGAAATATATAATAGTTCATACTTTGCACGAAGATAAATGACATAAACTGGCGTTTAACACCAGTTTCATGTTGCATTCTAGCGTTCAGCGCCAGAAACAGGTTGCAAGTTGGAGTTAAACACCAGAAACAGGTTACAACCTGGCGTTTAACTCCAGAAACAGCCTAAGCACGTGAGAAGCTCAAGTCTCAGTCCCAGCAGTGGATTTCTGCACCATCTATCTTAGTTTACTCATTTTCTGTAAACCTAGGTTACCAGTTTAGTATTTAAACAACTTTTAGAGACTTATTTTATATCTGATGACATTTTTTAGATCTGAAATTTGTACTTTTGATGACATGAGTCTCTAAACTCCATTGTTGGGGTTGAGGAGCTCTGCAGCATCTCGATGAATTAATGCAATTGGTTCTGTTTTCTATTCAAACACGCTTGTTCCTATCTAAGATGTTCATTCACGCTTCAATATGAAGAAGGTGATGATCCGTGACACTCATCATCATTCTCAACCCATGAACGTGTGCCTGACAACCACCTCCGTTCTACATTAGACTGAATGAGTATCTCTTAGATTCCTTAATCAGAATCTTCGTGGTATAAGCTAGAATCCATTGGCAACACCCTTGAGAATCCGGAAGGTCTAAACTTTGTTTTTGGTATTCTGAGTAGGATTCAAGGATTGGATGACGGTGATGAGCTTCAAACTCGCGAGTGTTAGGTGTAGTGACAGACGCAAAAGGATCAATGGATCCTATTCCGACATGATCAAAAACCGACAGATGATTAGCCATGCTGCGATAGAGCATTTGGACCATTTTCACTGAGAAGATGGGAAGTAGCCATTGACAACGGTGACGCCCTACATACAACTTTCCATGGAAAGAGCCTTGCATGTTTGAAAGTGAGAAAGCATTATGTTACAGGGATTCAGAAGACAAAGCATCTCCAAAACTCCAACATATTCTCCATTACTGCATAATAAGTATTACTTAATCCATGTTCTCTTGTTCATTTGCAAATCAATTGATAACTATAATTGGTATCCTGACTAAGAATAATAAGATAACCATAGCTTGCTTTAAGCCAACAATCTCCGTGGGATTCGACCCTTACTCACGTAAGGTATTACTTGGACGACCCAATGCACTTGCTGGTTAGTTGTGCGGATTGCAAAAGTGTGATTGCAATTTTTGTGCATCAAGTTTTTAGCACCATTGTCGGGGATTGTTTGAGTTTGAACAACTGACGGTGATTCTTGTTACTTAGATTATGAAAAATTGTATTTTTAGTTTAGAGTCACTAGGATTGCATCTTCTATTATTCTTTTTAAAAAATTTTCAAAAATATTATTTTTCTTTATTTGAATTTTTGTTTTTTTTATGAGTTTAGTGTCATGTTCTAAGTTTGGTTTCAATTTCATGCTTTTCTTTGTCTCTCAATTTTCGAATTGCATGTTCTTTATTTTTTCTTGATCTTCAAATTGTTCTTGTCAATTTTTCTTGTTTGATCTTTGGTTTTTCCTGTTCTGTTTGTTTTCGTGTTTTCCTTGTGCTTTTTCAAAATATCAGTTTTCAAAAATATTAATTTTTATACAATATTAAAATAAGTTAAATTTATAGCTCAATTGGCTAGAGCATTGGCTTATGTTCTTGGCAATTGGGTATCTTCTTTTTAAAAACTTTTTCAAAAATAATTTTTCTTTGATTAAATCTTGTGCCAAACTTTAAGTTGGGTGTTTTCTTATTAATCTTTCTTTAATTTTCGAAAATTTTATTGTGGTTTTCTTAAAATTTTAAGTTTGGTGTTCTTTCTTTTGTTCTTGTTGTTCTTGTGAGTCTTCAAAGTGTTCTTGAGTCTCCTTTGTGCTTTGATCTTAAAATTTTTAAGTTTGGTGTTCCTTGGTGTTTTCCCTCCAAAATTTTCGAAAACAAGGAGCATTAGATCTAAAAATTTTTAGTCTTGTGTCTTTTGTATGTTTTTCTCTTTCATCATAAAATTCAAAAATCAAAAAAATTATCCTTTCTAACTATTTTTAAGCAATTATTTCGAATTTTTTTAAGAAAAATCATATCTTTCTCAAAAAATATCTTAACCACTTTCTCTCTCCTCACTTTTTCGAAAATCTTCATAAAAGATTTTTAAATTTTTTATTTTTTATTTTTTTATTTTTTATTTTTCATTTTTTTATTTTGGTTTTTATTTTATTCTATTTTATTATTTCGAAAATAATTTTTTTAATATAATAAAATAAATCCACATCATCTCCCTTTCTCCACCATGGACCTAAGTGGAAATGAACAGTCCAGAAGGACTCTCGGGTCATATGCTAACCCCACTACTGCTTCATACGGGAGTAGTATCTGTATACCCTCCATCGGAGTCAGTAGCTTTGAGTTGAACCCTCAGCTCATTATCATGGTGCAGCAAAGTTGCTAGTATTCTGGTCTTCCACAGGAAGAACCTACAGAGTTTCTGGCACAGTTTTTACAAATTGCTAACACAGTACATGATAAGGAAGTAGATCAGGATGTCTATAGATTGTTACTGTTTCCATTTGCTGTAAAAGACCAAGCTAAGAGTTGGTTAAATAACCAACATAAGGACTGCATAAAGACATGGAAACAACTGTCAGAAAAATTTCTGAATCACTATTTTCCTTCAAAACGGATGACACAGCTAAGGCTGAGCATCCAAGGCTTCAAACAAGGAGATAATAAATCCCTTTATGATGCCTGTGAGAGATACAGAGAGATGCTAAGAAAATGCCCCTCTGAAATATTTTCAGAATGGGTGTAGTTAGACATCTTTTATTATGGGCTTACAGAGAAAGCTCAGATTTCTCTAGATCACTCATCTGGTGGATCTATACACATGAGAATGACAGTTGAAGAAGCTCAAGAGCTCATTGATACAGTTGCTAGAAGTCAGCATCTGTACCTAAGCAGTGAACCTTCCATCAACGAAGAGGCTAAAACAGTAACTGCTGAACTCAGTCCTGCAGATCAAGCTACAGAATTCAATCAGCAATTAGATTTTCTAACAAAACAGTTAGCCGAATTCAAGGAGATATTGCAAGAAACAAGAATGGCTATTATGAATATGGAAGTCCAGTTGAAGCAAACAGAACAGCAATTACTAAAACAAATAATAGAAGAGTGCCAAACAGTTCAATTAAGAAGTGGAAAAATATTAAATACCTCACTTCAAGGCAGCAGGAAGCCAAGAAATGAACAAACTGCTACCCAAAATTCCTCAGAGGACAGTCAGAGCCCAGAGAGGAATAATTCTGGTGCTCAAACGCCAGAAAAAGGGTGGAAAGTTGGCGTTGAACGCCCAACCCATGCTCAGTCCTGGCGTTCAACGCCAAAAACAGGCAAGGAATTGGCGCTGAACGCCCAAAGGAAGCACAGTTCTGGCGTTCAGACGCCAGAAACAGGTAAGGAGTTGGCATCTAACGCCACTCCAGCTTCCACCCCTGGCATTCAAACGCCAGTGGGAGATCAGACACATACAAGTGCTGATAGCAACCCATCTAAAAAGGCTTCTCAACCCACATCTATAGGTAATAAACCTGTAGCAGCTAAGGTTGAGGAATACAAAGCCAAAATGCCTTATCCTCAAAAACTCTGCCAAGCGGAATAGGATAAGCAATTTGCCCACTTTGCAGACTATCTCAGGACTCTTGAAATAAAGATTCCGTTTACAGAGGCACTTGAGCAAATACCCTCTTATGCTAAGTTCATGAAATAGATCTTAAGTCATAAGAAGGATTGGAGGGAAACTGAAAAAGTTTACCTCACTGAAGAATACAGTGCAGTCATTCTCAAAAACTTACCTGAGAAGCTTAAAGATCCTGGAAGCTTTACGATACCATGCACATTAGAGGGTACTTGTACCAAGCAAGCTTTATGTGATCTTGGGGCAAGTATCAACCTAATACCTGCATCTACTATCAGAAAGCTTGGTTTAACTGAAGAAGTCAAACCAACTCGGATATGTCTCCAACTTGCTGATGGCTCCATTAAATACCCATCAGGCATGATTAAAAACATGATTGTCAAGGTTGGGCCATTTGCCTTTCCTACTGACTTTGTGTGCTGGAAATGGAGGAGCACAAGAGTGAAACTCTCATTCTAGGAAAACCTTTCCTAGCAACTGGACAAACCCTCATTGACGTCCAAAAAGGGGAAGTAACCCTGAGAGTCAATGAGGACGAGTTTAAATTGAATGCTGTCAAAGCTATGCAGCATCCAGACACCCAAAATGACTGCATGAGCATTGATATTATTGACTCTCTGGTAAAAGAGGTCAATATGACTGAGAGTCTCGAATCAGAGCTAGAGGATATCTTTAAAGATGCTCAACCTGATCTGAAAGAACCAGAGAGAATAATAGAACCTCTAAAAATCCCTCAGGAAGAGGAGAAACCTCCCAAGCCCGAGCTCAAACCATTACCACCATCCCTGAAATATGCATTTCTGGGAGAAGGTGATACCTTTCCTGTAATCATAAGTTCTACCTTAGAGCCACAGGAAGAGAAAGCACTAATTCAAGTGCTAAGGACACACAAGACAGCTCTTGGGTGGTCCATCAGTGATCTTAAGGGCATTAGCCCAGCCAGATGCATGTACAAGATCCTATTGGAGGGTGACGCTAAGCCAGTGGTTCAACCACAGAGGCGGCTGAATCCAGCCATAAAGGAGGTGGTGCAGAAGGAGGTCACTAAATTACTAGAGGCTGGGGTTATTTATCCTATTTCTGATAGCCCCTGGGTAAGCCCTGTCCAAGTTGTCCCTAAGAAGGGTGGTATGACAGTGGTTCATAATGAAAAAATGAACTGGTTTCTACAAGAACAGTTACAGGGTGGCGTATGTGTATTGATTATAGAAGATTCAATACAGTCACCAGAAAGGATCATTTTCCTTTACCATTCATAGACCATATGCTAGAAAGACTGGCAGGTCATGAATACTACTGCTTCCTGGATGGATATTCAGGTTATAATCAAATTGCAGTAGATCCCCATGATCAAGAGAAAATAGCATTCACATGTCCATCCGGAGTATTTGCATACAGAAGGATGCCATTTGGTCTGTGCAATGCACCTGCAACCTTTCAAATGTGCATGCTCTCTATTTTCTCTGATATGGTGGAAAATTTTCTGGAAGTCTTCATGGATGACTTTTCAGTATTTGGAGACTCATTCAGCTCATGTCTTGACCATCTAGCACTTGTTCTAAAGAGGTGCCAAGAGACTAACCTGGTTTTAAACTGGGAGAAATGTCACTTTATGGTGATTGAAGGAATTGTCCTTGGGCACAAAATTTTGAACAAGGGAATAGAGGTGAATCAAGCTAAGGTAGAGGTAATTGAAAAATTACCACCACCTGCCAATGTTAAGGCAATCAAAAGCTTTCTAGGGCATGCAGGATTCTATAGGAGGTTTATAAAAGATTTTTCAAAAATTACCAAACCTCTGAGTAATCTGCTAGCTGCTGACACGCCATTTATGTTTGATAAGGAGTGTCTGCAGGCGTTTGAAACTCTAAAAGCTAAGCTGGTCACAGCACCCGTTATCTCTGCACCAGACTGGACACTACCATTTGAACTGATGTGTGATGCCAGTGACTATGCCATTGGTGCAGTGTTGGGACAAAGGCATAACAAGCTTCTGCACGTCATTTACTATGCCAGTCGTGTTTTAAATGACGCACAGAAGAACTACACAACCACAGAAAAAGAGTTACTTGCAGTGGTTTACGCCATTGACAAGTTCAGATCTTATTTAGTAGGATCAAAAGTGATTGTGTACACTGACCATGCTGCTCTTAAATATCTACTCACAAAGCAGGATTCAAAACCTAGACTTATCAGATGGGTGTTGCTTCTGCAAGAGTTTGATGTAGAAATAAGAGACAGAAAAGGGACAGAGAACCAAGTAGCAGATCACCTGTCCTGAATAGAACCAGTAGAAGGGGCGTCCCTCCCTCTTACTGAGATCTCTAAAAACTTTCCGGATGAGCAACTCTTTGCCATCCAGAAAGTGCCATGGTTTGCAGACATTGCAAACTACAAGGCAGCGAGATTCATACCCAAAGAGTACAATAGGCAGCAATCAAAAAAATTGATCACGGATGCAAAGTACTATCTTTGGGATGAACCATATCTCTTCAAGAGATGTGTAGACGGAGTAATTTGTAGATGTGTGCCTAAGAAAGAAGCACAAAAGATCCTCTGGCATTGCCATGGATCACAGTATGGAGGACATTTTGGAAGTGAGCGAACAGCCACAAGAGGTATGGGGTATTGACTTCATGGGGCCTTTCTCACCATCATACTCAAACACTTATATTCTAATGGCAATGGATTATGTATCCAAATGGGTTGAGGCTATTGCAACACCCACTAATGACACTAAGACAGTGTTGAAATTCCTCCAGAAATACATCTTCAGCAGATTTGGTATCCCTAGAGTACTAATTAGTGATGGGGGCACTCATTTCTGCAATAAATAGGTTTACTCTGCTTTGGTTCGATACGGAGTTAGCCACAGGGTAGCTACTCCATATCATCCACAGACAAATGGACAAGCTGAAGTCTCTAATAGAGAACTTAAAAGAATCCTGGAACAGACTGTGATTAACCGTAGAAGGGATTGGAAAAGAAGCTTGGATGATGCTCTGTGGGCATACAAAACAGCATTCAAGACTCCTATAGGAACTTCTCCATACCAGCTTGTGTATGGAAAAGCCTGTTACTTGCCAGTGGAACTGGAGCATAAGGCCTATTGGGCAACCAGATTCCTAAACCTTGATGCCAAGTTAGCTGGAGAAAAACGATTGCTCCAGTTAAATGAGCTAGAGGAATTCAGACTCAATGCTTTCGAAAATGCAAAAATTTACAAATAGTAAGCAAAAATATGGCATGACAAGAAGCTGTCATCCAGAGTCTTTGAGCCATGGCAGAAAGTTCTGCTATTTAATTCTAGGCTCAAATTATTCCCCGGGAAATTGAAATCTCGGTGGAGAAGTCCATATGTGATTACAAGTGTGTCACTATATGGATACATAGAGCTTCAGGATAATGATTCTAACAAAAAGTTCATTGTTAATGGATAGAGAGTCAAACATTATCTTGAAAGCAATTTTGAGCAAGAATGCTCAAAACTGAGACTTGACTAAAGCTCAATAATAGTCCAGCTAAAGATAATAGAGAAGCGCTTGCTGGGAGGCAACCCAATCATGAGTTTATTTTATTTGTAATTTTAATTTTAAAAATTAGATAATACATTTCAGTGAATGATACAGAGTTACAGAAGGCTTCAGAGGATAAAACAGCAAAAAGGAGCTCCCTGGTGCGAAAAAGCCAATAAGAGCTATTTCGGGCGTTGAACGCCCAAAAGAAGCATCTACTGGGCGTTCAACGCCAATAGAGATAGCCATCTGGGCGTTAAACACCAGAAAGAAGCATCTTCTGGGCGTTTAACGCCAGATTTACAGCGTCCTGGGCGTTCATAAAAATGTCCAATAACAAAGGAGTTCCTGGCATTTAACGCCAGCTAGATGCTACAGCTGGCCGTTAAACGCCTAGGAGAAGCTACAGATGGGCGTTAAACGCCCAAAACATGTAGCGTTTGGGCGTTTAACGCCAGGATTATGAGGAGGAGGTGAATTCATTTTTAACTCAAATTTTTTCCATTTTTTATATTTCAATTCATGATTTCTTGCATAAACATGTACAAATTCTCAACTTTCAACTTCAAAATGCAAAAAAATTCTTAATCCTAAAAATATTTCTTCATTCTTCTTCAATCTCTTTTCAAATCTTTTTCAAAACTCATCTATCTTTTTGAATTCTTGTCAAATCTTTTTAATTTCTTCTCAAATCTTTTTCAAACTCATCATATTATCTTTTTTAAATTCAAAGTTATCTTTTTCAAAATCTCATCATATCTTTTGAATTTTCAAAATTGCCTCTCCTTCTATTCCTCTCCTTTCCTTTCTTTTGCTTGAAGACAAGCAAACCTCTAAGTTTGGTGTGTTTTTCCATGATCACTGAGCTAAAACTCATCAAGATCATGGCACCTAAGGGAAAACAAACCACTTCAAGAGGTAAGAAAAAGAATATTCCAAAATCACTTTGGAATCAAGAGAAGTTCTTAACCAAAGAACATGCAGACCAGTACCACAAAATAATGGGTCTGAGATCAGTGATCCCAGAAGTTAAATTCTATCTGAAAGAAGACAAATATCTGGAGATACAGGAGCTGAAGCGCCAGAAGCTGTCTTTTGAAGGACCAAGCACCCCACAAACCAAAGGAGCATCCACCTTCCAAATTAAAGGTTGTTGAGTCCTAATCTTAATCTTAACTCTGTGATAGTTGTTCTTATAGGAATTTACCTTAGAAGTTATATATGAGTAGTAGTAATTAGTATATCTATTTTGATTTTATCTCCAAGTAAGCTATAATTTATTTTCTCATCATCATCAAACATGAATAAAATAGTAAGATTTTTAGAATAAAGAGGCAATATTTTTTCGAGTTCTTAATAAGGAAAATTCTAATTATTTATATGTGGTGGCAATACTTTTTGTCTTCTGAATGAATGCTTGAACAATGCATATTTTTTATATTGAATTTTATGAATGTTAAAATTGTTGGCTCCTGAAAGAATGATGAACAAGAGAAATATTATTGCTGATCTGAAAAATTATGAAATTGATTCTGGAAGCAAGAAAAAGCAGTGAAAAAAAATTTGCAAAAAAAAAGAGGCATGGCATAACTGTGAGGCAGATTACCAGATCTTTGGCAACTGTCACAATTAAGTATAAACACTCGGGAATCTTTATAGAGAGTAGGCCAGTAGAAGCCACATTGGAGGACTCTTGTGGCTGTTCGCTCACTTCCAAAATGTCCTCCATATTGTGATCCATGGCAATGCCATAGGATCTTCTGTGCTTCTTCTTTAGGCAAACATCTACGGATTACTCCGTCTGCACATCTCTTGAAGAGATACGGCTCATTCCAAAGATAATACTTTGCATCCATGATCAGCTTCTTTGATTGCTGCCTACTGTATTCTTTGGGTATGAATCTCACTGCCTTGTAGTTCACAATGTCTGCAAACCATGGCACTTCCTGGATGGCAAAGAGTTGCTCATCCGAAAAGTTTTCAGAGATCTCAGTAAGATGGAGGGACGCCTCTTTTACTGGTTCTATTCGGGACAGGTGATCTGCTACTTGATTCTCTGTCCCTTTTCTGTCTCTTATTTCTATATCAAACTCTTGCAGAAGCAACACCCATCTTATGAGTCTGGGTTTTGAATCCTGCTTTGTGAGTAGATATTTAAGAGCAGCATGATCAGTGTACACAATCACTTTTGATCCTATTAAATAGGATCTGAATTTGTCAATGGCGTAAACCAGTGCAAGTAGCTCTTTTTCTGTGGTTGTGTAGTTCTTCTGTGCGTCATTTAAAACACGACTGGCATAGTAAATGACGTGCAGAAGCTTGTCATGTCTCTGTCCCAACACTGCACCAATGGCATGGTCGCTGGCATCACACATCAGTTCAAATGGTAATGTCTAGTTTGGTACAGAGATGATTGGTGCTGTGACCAATTTAGCTTTCAGAGTCTCAAATGCCTGCAGAAACTCCTTATCAAAGATAAATGGTGTGTCAGCAGCTAGCAGATTACTTAGAGGTTTGGCGATTTTTGAAAAATCTCTTATAAACCTCCTATAGAATCCTGCATGCCCCAGAAAGCTTATGATTGCCTTAACATTGGCTGGTGGTGGTAGTTTTTCAATTACCTCAACCTTAGCTTGATCCACCTCTATTCCCCTGTTCAAGATTTTATGCCCAAGGACAATTCCTTCAGTCACCATAAAGTGACATTTCTCTCAGTTTAAAACTAGGTTAGTCTCTTGGCACCTCTTTAGAACAAGTGCTAGATGGTCAAGACAGGAGCTGAATGAGTCTCCAAATACTGAAAAGTCGTCCATGAAGACTTCCAGAAATTTTTCCACTATATCAGAGAAAATTGAGAGCATGCAACTTTGAAAGATTGCAGGTGCATTGCATAGGCCAAATGGCATCCTTCTGTATGCAAATACTCCAGATGGACATGTGAATGCCGTTTTCTCTTGATCTTGCGGATCTACTGCAATTTGATTATAACCTGAATATCCATCCAGGAAGCAGTAGTATTCATGACCTGCTAGTCCTTCTAGCATCTGGTCTATGAATGGTAAAGGAAAATGATCCTTTCTGCTAGCTGTATTGAGCCTTCTATAATCAATACACATACGCCACCCTGTAACTATTCTTGTAGGAACCAGTTCATTTTTATCATTATGAACCACTGTCATGCCACCCTTCTTAGGGACGACTTGGACAGGGCTTACCCAGGGGCTATCAGAAATAGGATAAATAATCCCAGTCTCTAGTAATTTAGTGACCTCTTTCTGCACCACCTCCTTTATGGCTGGATTCAGTCGCCTTTGTGGTTGAACCACTGGCTTGGCGTCACCCTCCAATAGGATTTTGTGCATGCATCTGGCTGAGCTAATGCCCTTAAGATCACTGATGGACCATCCAAGAGCTGTCTTGTGTGTCCTTAGCACTTGAATTAGTGCTTCCTCTTCCTGTGGCTTTAAGGTAGAGCTTATGATCACAGGAAAGGTGTCACCCTCTCCGAGAAATGCATATTTCAGGGAGGGTGGTAATGGTTTGAGCTCGGGTTTAGGAGGTTTCTCCTCTTCCTGAGGGATTTTCAGAGGTTCTATTATTCTATCTGATTCCTCCAGATCAGGCTGAACATCTTTAAAGATATCCTCTAGCTCTGATTCGAGACTCTCAGTCATATTGACCTCTTTTACCAGAGAGTCAATAATATCAATGCTCATGCAGTCATTTGGGGTGTCTGGATATTGCATAGCTTTGACAACATTCAACTTGAACTCATCCTCATTGACTCTCAGGGTCACTTCCCTTTTTTGGACGTCAATAAGGGTTCGGCCAGTTGCTAGGAAAGGTTTTCCTAGAATGAGAGTTGCGCTCTTGTGCTCCTCCATTTCCAGCACCACAAAGTCAGTAAGAAAGGCAAATGGCCCAACCTTGACAATCATGTCTTCAATCACGCCTGATGGGTATTTAATGGAGCCATCAGCAAGTTGAAGACATATCCGGGTTGGTTTGACTTCTTCAGTCAAACCAAGCTTTGTGATAATATATGCAGGTATTAGGTTGATACTTGCCCCAAGATCACATAGAGCTTGCTTGGTGCAAGTACCCTCTAATGTGCATGGTATCATAAAGCTTCCGGGATCCTTAAGCTTCTCAGATAAGCTTTTCAGGATAACTGCACTGCATTCTTCAGTGAGGTAAACTTTTTCAGTTTCCCTCCAATCCTTCTTATGACTTAAGATCTCTTTCATGAACTTAGCATAAGAGGGTATTTGCTCAAGTGCCTCTGCAAACGGAATCTTTATTTCAATAGTCTTGAGATAGTCTGCAAAGCGAGCAAATTGCTTATCCTATTCCGCTTGGTGGAGTTTCTGAGGATAAGACATTTTGGCTTTGTATTCCTCAACCTTAGTTGCTACAGATTTATTGCCTACAAATGTGGTTTGTGAAGCCTTTTTTGATGGGTTATTATCAGCACTTGTATGTGTCTGATCTTCCACTGGCATTTGAATGCCAGGGGTGGAAGCTGGAGTGGCGTTAGACGCCAACTCCTTACTTGTTTCTGGTGTCTGAACGCCAGAATTGTGCTCCCTTTGGGCGTTCAACGCCAAATCATTGCTTGTTTCTGGCGTTGAACGCCAGGACTGAGCATGGTTTGGGCGTTCAACGCCAGCTTTCCACCCATTCTCTGGCTTTTGAGCGCCAGAATTATTCCTCTCTGGGCTCTTACTATCCTCAGAGGGATTTTGGGTAGTTTGCTCTTTTCTTGGCTTCCTGCTATCTTGAAGTGAGGTATTTAATGTTTTCCCACTTCTTAATTGAACTGCTTGGCACTCTTCTGTTATTTGTTTTGATAACTGCTGTTCTGTTTGCTTCAATTGCACTTCCATATTCATATTAGCCATTCTTGTTTCTTGTAACATCTCTTTGAATTTGGCTAACTGTTTTGTTAGAAAATCCAATTGCTGATTGAATTCTGTAACTTGTTCTGCAGAACTCATTTTAGCAGTTACTGTTTTAGCCTCTTTTTTCATGGAAGGTTCATTACTTAGGTACAGATGCTGATTTCTGGCAATTGTATCAATGAGCTCTTGAGCTTCCTCTATTGTCTTTCTCATGTGTATAGATCCACCAGCTGAGTGGTCTAGAAAAATCTGAGCTCTTTCTGTAAGCCCATAGTAGAAGATGTCTAACTGCACCCACTCTAAAAATATTTCAGAGGGGCATTTTCTTAGCATCTCTCTGTATCTCTCCCAAGCATCATAGAGAGATTCATTATCTCCTTGTTTGAAGCCTTGGATGCTCAGCCTTAGCTGTGTCATCCGTTTCGGAGGAAAATAGTGATTCGGGAATTTTTCTGACAGTTGTTTCTATGACTTTATGCTGTCCTTAGGTTGGTTATTTAACCACCTCTTAGCTTGGTCTTTTACAGAAAATGGGAACAATAATAGCCTGTAGACATCCTGATCTACCTTCTTATCATGTACTGTGTCAGCAATTTGTAAAAACTGTGCCAGAAACTCTGTAGGTTCTTCTTGTGGAAGACCGGAATACTGGCAACTTTGCTGCACCATGATAATGAGCTGAGCATTCAACTCAAAACTACTAACTCCAATGGAGGGTATACATATACTACTCCCATATGAAGCAGTAGTGGGGTTAGCATATGACCCCAGAGTCCTTCTGGACTGTTCATTTCCACTTATGTTCATGTTGGAGTAAAGGGGGTAATGTGGATTTAAATTTTTAGTTTATAAATAAATAAAAAAATAATTTTCGAAATAAAATAAAATAAAATAAAAACCAAAATAAAAATAAGATAAAATAAGAAAATTAAAATAAAAATTAATAAGAATTTGAAAATATTTTATGAAGATTTTCAAAAAAGTGAGGAGAGAGAAAATGGTTAGGATATTTTCGAAAAAGATATAATAATATTTTTTTAATCTTAAAAGGATAAGATTTGAAAAATTTTGAAATTGAAATCTGAATTTTTATAAAAAAAATTTCAAAAAAATAGCTTAAAAATAGTTAGAAAAGATATATATTTTTTTTTGAATTTTGAATTTTATGATGAAAGAGAAAAACACACAAAAGACACAAGACTTAAAATTTTTGGATTTAATGCTCCTTATTTTCGAAAATTTTGGAGGAAAAACACCAAGGAACACCACACTTAAAAATTTTAAGATCAAAACACAAGAAAGACTCAAGAACACCTTAAAGATTCACAAAAACACAAGAACAAAAGAAAGAACACCAAACTTAAAATTTTTAGAAAACTTCAATAAAATTTTCGAAAATTATAAAAAGATTGACAAGAAAACACCAAACTTAAAGTTTGGCACAAGATTAAATCAAGAAAAATTATTTTTGAAAAAGATTTTAAAAAGAAGATACCCAATTACCAAGAACATAGACCAACGCTCTAGCCAATTGGGCAGTAAATGTAACACTTGTTTTGAATAGGTATATTCCTTTTGGAAGACTAATGCTTTGGAAAAACACAAGCGAAACAAGAAAAGACACAGAACAAGAAAAATTAAAGATCAACAAGAAAAATCAACAAGAACAACTTGAAGATCAAAGAGCACAAATTCGAAAATTTAAAGGAAAAATATAAAATATGTAATTGACACCAAACTTAGAACAAAACACTAAACTCACAAAAAATTAAAAATTTGATAAAGAAAAATAATATTTTTTGAAAAAATTTTTGAAAAGGGAATAAAGGACTCAGAATTAATGACTCTATAGCAACAAAAATAAATTATTCCTAATCTAAGCAATAAAATAAACCTTTAGTTGTTCAAACTCGAACAATCCCCTGCAACGGCGCCAAAAACTTGATGCACAAAATTTTAATCCCAATATCAAAATCAAGATTTCTTATGATTTCGTACCACTAACCAGCAAGTGCACTGGGTCGTCCAAGTAATACCTTACGTGAATAAGGGTCGATCCCACGGAGATTATTGGTTTGAAGCAAGCTATGTTTATTTTATTATTCTTAGTCAGGATATCAAATATAATTATCAGTTTGAATTATTAGAAAAATAAAAGAGCATGAAATAATTACTTGTTGTGCAGTAATGGAGAATATGTTCGGGTTTTGGAGATGCTTTGTCTTCTGAATTCCTGTAATGTAATATTCAACTCAATACCATAATGCAAGGTTCCTTCCATGGAAAGCTCTATGTAGGGTGTCACCGTTGTCAATGGCTACTTTCCATCCTCTCAGTGAAAATGGTCCAAATGCTCTGTCACAGCATGGCTAATTAGCTGTTGGTTCTCAATCATGTCGGAATAGAATCCATTTATTCTTTTGCATTTGTCATCACGCTCAACACTCGTGAGTTTGAAGCTCGTCACAACCATCCAATCCCAGAATCCTACTCGGAATACCATAGACAAGGTTTAGACTTTCCGGATTCTCATGAATGCCGCCATCAATCC
>NC_029781.3:27217591-27227962 GCF_000817695.3 Arachis duranensis
CATAATTAAGCGCGAATGAACATCTTAGATAGGAACACGCATATTTGAATGGAAAAATATAAGTGATTGCATTAATTCATCAAGACGCTGCAGAGCTCCTCACCCCCAACAGTGGAGTTTAGAGACTCATGCCATCAAAGAGTATAAATTTCAGATCTAAAAATGTCATGAGGTACCAAATAAGTCTCTAAAAGTTGTTTAAATACTAAACTAGTAACCTAGGTTTACAGAGAATGAGTAAACTAAGATAATTGATGCAGAGATCCACTTCTGGGGCCCACTTGGTGTGTGCTGGGGCTGAGACTTAAGCCTCTCACGTGCTTGGGCTGTTTTTGGAGTTGAACGCCAGGTTGTAACGTGTTTTGGGCGTTGAACTCCAACTTGTAACCTGTTTCTGGCGCTAGATGCCAGCCTGCAACATGGAACTGGCGTTGAACGCCAGTTTACGTCGTCTATCTTCGCGCAAAGTATGAACTATTATATATTGCTGAAAAGTCCTGGATGTCTAATTTTCAACCCAATTGAGAGCGCGTCAATTGGACTTCTGTAGCTCTAAAAAATCCATTTCGAGTGTAGGGAGGTCAGGATCCAACAACATCAGCAGTCCTTTTTCAGCCTAACTCAGATTTTTGCTCAGCTCCCTCAATTTCAGCCAGAAAACACCTGAAATCACAGAAAAACACACAAACTCATAGTTATCAAACCCGGACCGGACCGGCTGATTCGACCGAAAAACCGGTGAACCGAACCCTCATCCGGTCTGGGTTAAGAGTCAAACCGTACAAGCAAGCGAACCAGCTAAACTTGGAAAACCCGGTGAAAACTGAACTAAACCGCGAACTGAACCGGATCGGTTAGCCCACAAGATGACGTCACCACGTGCATTTTAAAAATTTTAGCACGGTGTCACCTGCTGGGTTTGAACCTGGCACTCCTGGAGAACAAAAAGAGCTGTTAACCACGAAGCCAACATGTTTTTTTTGTATTATCAATGCCTTTTTATAAATATATTATAACTTCTTAAACATATTCTAATTAATAACTTTATCTTATTAACTCTTTTACCCATGTAAAATTTAAAATCTCGTTACACTTTTATCTTTTTATTCTAATAAGTAATTTTATATTTAATTTAATTAATTTTTTATTTTATATTTACTCACTTAAATAAATTTTATATAATTATTCAATTATAACCGAGTCAACCGGTTCAACCTGTGACCCAACGGTTGAACCAGTGATCCAGTGACCCAGTAGTCTCACCGGATTGATTACCGGTTCGGTTCTGATAACTATGCACAAACTCATAGTAAAGTCCAGAAATATGATTTTTGCCTAAAAACTAATAATATTTTACTAAAAACTAATTAAAACATACTAAAATCTACATGAAATTACCCCCAAAAAGCGTATAAAATATCCGCTCATCAACTCCCTCTTAAATTTGTTAGAGAACCAGACATTGATCCTTTTGCACACAAATCTCACTTTATGACATCTCATTCCAACTATAACCCTTACAGATTTAAGTCTGCCACGAATAATAATTTTTATAAAGGAGTTATTTAGTATCGTACCTTGTGTCCCTCTTTTCTTGCTGATTTGCCAAATCTGAAAAAGAAAGGTTTTCTTTTTGTTGAAAATTTGGTGAAATCATCTTTTTAACATAAAAAACCAGTATACCCTCTTTTGGTCAAAGAGTTTTATGCTAACATGACATATCATGAGGGCAGTGTTCATTCTTATGTCAAGGCCGAGACATTGTGCTAAACAATGATTTATTGAAATACATTGATGTTGGGCTTGTGCATATACTTCTGTTAAGTGGGATGAAGGAGTTGGTATCTCTTTCAATGATGCTTTGGCTCATATTTGTGAACATGTTTCTCTGATTGATGGCATCACCCCAACTCATAAAGCCCTGGGTTATGAACGTGCTCAGTTGCACCGTATTCTAAATCATATCACACTTCCTCAGAGCGATTTATATCAAAGGGTATCTTATACTGATACTCTTGTTTTGTATGCCCTGCTCACTAAAACAGAAATTTCTTTTTCTTATTTGATGGTAAGATACATGTTTGACTCTATTAAAAGTGAGAAAGACAAAGCCCTTCCTTATGGCATGTTTCTAACTTGTATTTTTGAGCATTTTGGTGTTGATTTGTCCAATGAGGATTACAAAAATAGACATTCATATCTAAAGGGAGGTGGTTTAGTGATAGAATAAAGGACCTACTCGCTCTGAGAGGGTGGTTCTAGACGATGAAGATGATGAGTTCATTCCTAAGGATTCTCCTCTTCCTTCCACTAAGGGCACTTCCATCTCCACTGGATAAAAATCTGCTCTGTTTAATATTGTTAAAGATGTGGTCCAAGAATTTGTCTTCCAATCCAATCATATGATTGTCATGAGTAAGGAACAAAGGAAGCTAGCAAGCAAGCATGAGAATTTCCTCCAAAAATCAAGAGACTGAGTGGCTGTCTTCATGAAATTCATTGACAATCTCCAACAAGATGAGGATGCTGCCACTGATGCTAAGCAAGAAGCTGATTCAGAGTGAAATGGTTCAGATGCTTAGATTTGTCTCATAAAGCTACTGTTGTCTGCTCCCTTTTGTCTCATGAAAATTGTTTCTTTTGTTACTTTTGAACCCTTTTTTGTTATTTCGGATGACTGTAATACTTTAACTACTACTGCATTTACCTTCAATTAATTTGGTGTTTTAGACTGTGCATTAACACTTTATTGTAGGTTTTAAGGTGTGGATCTTACTTGATCTTGACTATTTTCCACCCTTGATGACAAAAGGGGGAGTAATAGCATGATTGTTAATTTTGATTGTTTTTTGGAAATTTTGATTGCTGTTGCATTTTTATTATGAATTTTGAATGTGCTGTCATATGAAGTCTGAAAATGAATTTTAGTTTATGATCTGCCTTAGATGATAAGCTGCTATGTCTTGCTTAGTTTTGGGCATCAAAACTTGAACTGATTTCTGGCGTTTTACCATGTCTTGGTCAATCTTGAAGCTCTATTTTTTGTTTGATTTTTTTGAACAGCTTCTGAAATTGACACTTGATTAAAAGGGCTAATATGACATGCTCAATATTGGGCTGAATTTATGTTGCTGGTTTTGTAATATCCCTTAGTCAAATTGAATTATGTGTAGCTCTTTTTGTGCTCTCTATAAGTATAATGTAAACAAGAACGAAAAGAAGAGCATAAATCTAGGGGGAGCAACCCTTGAAAAAGAAAGGGGGAGCAACACTAAAGCAAGTAACATAAATCAAAGGAAAGTTTCTTAACCCTATTCAAAAATTCATTTCTTTTGGTTAATATTTTAATTATGTTTGTCATCAAAGGGGAGATTGTTGAGTTAAGAAATTAACTAAATTAATTAATGATGACAAATATTATTTTATTGGGAAATTATCTAATTAATGTTAATTATTTATGATTAAGTGTTGCACAAATCAAGCTAAATCTATTCTAGTGGGCCACAAAAATAATAGAAGCCCAAAGGTGATGAATAGAAAGCAAACGGGCTGAACTTGAAAAGAACCAACCCAAGCCCAATTTGATATCACTCAAGCAAATCCCTCCAAATGATTTTCACCAAAAGTAACGTTCACTTCTTTCCTCTTCGATAAGAACTCAGAAAAAGAGAGAGAAAGCTTAGTTCCTAAGCTGTTCACTAAAGAAGCAAGAAAGAGAAGGTTAAGCAAAAAGGTTGAAATCTAATCACCCACATCAAACTTTATCAAGAGAAGTCAGAACTGTATCAAGAGAAGTCAGAAGCTAAAGATGATTTATTTCCTTCTACATGCATCTTATTTTCTCCTCTTCATCTTCAACTCTCAGCTAATCCAATTTGGGATACATAGAAAAAATGACCTTTTATCAACTCTGCTACAAATATATGGTCAAATTTGTAACTTGGGACCAAGTAGTGTTTCAATGGCTGAGATCTGGGTTTACCATTGAAAATATTTGCTTCTGCTGTCCTGTGGCTTTTGGTCAACAAAGAAGGTCAGAACCAAAGCTTCTAATTTGGGGATTAACTGGAAAAAGTGATATGGTGAGATGGTGAAGCACACAGCTCGAGGGTTGACCTTAGAGAGAGCAACTCATCAACATGCAAGGAGATATAAAAGAAGATTTCTCATCATTCTGAAGCCAAGGAGAGATAATCAGTGTTTTGAAGTTTATATTTTGAGAAGAGTTCTCTAAAAAATTTCATCAACTTGGACAGTACTTCCTAATCAAAAAGGCATTTGCCAGAATGAGAAACTAAATCAGAGGCAAGCAAATCTAGTACATCACATAGCACAGAGGCTGTTGAAGCATCAATCTCCTTCATATTTTACAAATTGTAATTTTCTTTTCAATTTTTATCTTTCTATAATTTCTTGGGGTAAAAGGCTGAATGAGAGAGTCATTGAAAGAGCCTAAGAGTGGAAAGAGGCAGAGAGAAACACTTGAGTGAAAAGCCTAGAGTGATTTTAGATTTCTTTAGGTTGATTCTGTGTCTTGTATCTTGTACCAGTGAGGTATCCCTTTCTTAGTTGGGTTAGCACTAAGAGTGAAGAGTTAGATATTAGCATAACCAAGTCAAGTTAGGTTAGAACTTGACTGTGAAAGGATTGTGTCAATCCTGTGGAATTGGTGTATGTAATACTTTAACTATAGTAGAAATTTCACCACTGTTGTGGTAGAGACTAGATGTAGGTTGCATTACACAAGGCAACTGTTCATACCCTGGGTCGAGCTGTCTGAGCCGGGATGTTCAGTAGCAAAGCGACCGACCTCTTTAGGTCAAGCGGACCGACTTCTTCGTAAAGAACTCGGCCAAATTGACAGAAAAGCCCAAAGAAGGGCCCAACTCAAGGAATACGACCCCGATCCAAAGGCAGCCCAAGCCTATAGAGATAAGGGCGGTTCCATGGAAGATAAGTTGACCTCGACAAAAGATAAGATAAGATAAGATAACTAACTTATCTTATCCAAAGAAGGTCACATCTCACTATTATAAATACACTGGAGCACCCAGGTATAACGCATACTCTGATTCTATTCAATACCTGCTTAATACACTTGCTAACTTAAGCATCGGAGTCCCTTGCAGGTACCCCCACCCTCCGGGGATGAAGGATCAACACTACCACCAAGTCCAACAAGTCAGACACAACCGCTCTAACCAGCACAGAAGATCTCGTCCGAGATCGACCTCCAGTTTCAGGTAACCCTCGAAACATTGGCGCCGTTGCCGGGGAACCTGGAAGTCATCCCATCACCATGGCGGACGACCATGACAACGACCATGACTTAGATCTAGAGGATAGAACACCGCACAAAAATGCGAACACTACACCAAAGGATGCTCCCCAACTTAACAACGAAAAGGATTCTCCAAATGCAAGAGCCATAGAGGCACTTCAAGATCGATTAAAGTAACTCGAGAAAGAAGCCCAACATCAACGTGAAAAAGAAGAGGATCTACATCAGGAGATAAGGCGACGCCGGGAATTAGAAGATAAGCTTCTAAAACTCGAAGCCAATCTCAAAACCAAAGCTACTCGATCCACTCCAGAGGATAGCTCTCGCAAGGATCAAGATCCATTCACCAGGGAAATCATGAAAATCAAAATCCCAAAGGACTTCAAACTTCCAGATATGACTCTGTACGACGGCATTTCAGACCCCAACTATCACCTCAGCAATTTCAGAAGTAGAATGTACCTCACTGACGCCTCGGATGCAGTTCGCTGCAAAGCCTTTCCAACAACTCTTATCAAGACAGCCATTAGATGGTTCGACAGCCTACCTCCAAGGTCCATCTCGAGCTTCGATGACCTGGCAAAAAACTTCCTGGCCAAATTTTCCATACAAAAAGATAAGGCTAAACACGCCCCCAGCCTACTAGGGATCAAGCAAGGAGATCGGGAAAGTCTTCGTAACTACATGGAAAGATTCAACAAAACATGCATGGACATACAAAGTCTACCAACAGAAGCTGCCATTATGGGCCTCATAAATGGCCTGCGAGAAGGACCTTTTAGCCAATCTATATCTAAGAAATATCCTGCATCCCTGGACGAAGTACAAGAACGGGCATAGAAGTACATCAACGTGGAGGAGAATTCACGACTTGGGGAAGCCTCGAGGTTCGGTTCCGCCTACCGAGACAAAGATAAAGAATCCAAGAAAAAGGAAGATCGCTCCGGGGAGAAAATAAAAAAATATCATAACTACACCCCTCTTAGGGTATCCTTGGTAGATGTTTACAAAGAAGTCTGCCACACGGAAAAAATACCCCCAGCTCGGCCACTCAAAGGCAAAAGAGGAGGAGGAAATCGGAACGAATACTGTGAGTATCATTGAGTCCGAGGACATTCCACCAACGAATGCTTCGACTTAAAACATGTCATAGAAAAATTAGTAAGAGAAGGAAAACTAGATCGGTTTTTGGCCAACCGGGATGAAGAGCCAAGAAAAAGAAGAAGGGATGAAGATGTCGGACGGTCTGAGCGATCACCTCGCACACCAGAAAGACACGTCCACATGATACACGGTGAATTTGTGGGAGGAGGAATCTCCAAATCATCTCGCAAGCGACACCTCAAAGAAGTATACCATGTCGAAGGAAAGAAGGAAGCGCCAGTCATCTCAGCAATTACGTTTACCAAAGAAGACGCATCCGGAATCATCTCAGGACACGACGATCCCATGGTCATTACTATCATACTGGAAAACGCCAACCTCCACCGTACCATAATTGACCAAGGAAGCTCCGTCGGCATCTTATTCAAAACTGCCTTCGACAAGCTCGGCTTAGAAGAAAAAGAGCTAAGAGCATACCCGGACAGCCTGTTCGGACTTCGGGATACCCCAGTACAACCACTGAGATACGTATCGTTACACACAACCTTCGAAAAGGGGAACCAATCCAGAACACTAAAGATAGACTACATCGTGGTCAATGTAAGCTCAGCCTACAATGCCTTAATAGGTCGGACAACGTTAAACCAACTCGGCGCAATAGTTTCAACTCCACATCTATGTATGAAATTCCCAACTGCAGAAGGGATAGCTACAATAAAAGCAGATCAAAGGATGGCACGTCGTTATTATAACGAAAGTCTAAACCTCAGAGGCGAAGGAGAAGAGTTCCACACAATCAAACTTGGTGGAGTTCAGAGGCGAGAAGAACTCCATCCACAGCCCAAAGGTGAAGTAGAGAAAGTTCAGATCGGAGACACCTCGGATAAGACAACTAATATTGGCACAATCCTGAAAGGAGACGCAAAGGAATCACTCATACAGTTCCTACGAGATAATGTTGATCTCTTCGCATGGAAAGCCGCCGACATGCCAGGCATAGATCCCGAACTGATGAGCCACAAGTTGGCAATCTATCCGGTACAACAAAGACGAAGAAAACTCAGACCAGAACGGTCTCAGGCTGTGGCAGAACAGGTGCAAGCACTACTAGAGGCAGGATTCATAAGAGAAGTTAAGTACCCACTATGGCTAGCAAATGTCGTCTTGGTGAAAAAGTCAAATGGGAAGTGGCGAATGTGCACCGACTACACCGACCTCAACAAAGCCTGCCCAAAAGATCCTTATCCACTCCCAAGCATCGACGCTCTAGTAGACACCTCATCGGGATATAAGTATCTCTCGTTTATGGACGTATACTCGGGGTACAACCAGATCCCAATGTATCCACCAGATCAAGAAAAAACCTCGTTTCTAACACCCAAAGCAAACTATTGCTACATCGTAATGCCTTTCAGCCTTAAGAATGCGGGAGCTGCTTATCAAAGGCTAATGAATAAGGTCTTCTCGGACCACATCGGAAAAATCATGGAGGTCTACGTGGATGACATGTTGATAAAGACACAAAGTGAAGAGACATTACTGACCGACTTGGTTCAAGTGTTCGACACCATACGGAAGCATGGCATGCGACTTAACCCGGCTAAATGCACCTTCGCAGTGGAAGTAGGTAAGTTCTTGGAATTTATGCTCACACAAAGATGAATCGAGGCAAATCCAGATAAATGCCAGGCCATACTCAACATGAAGAGCCCAACCTGTGTCAAAGAGGTACAATAACTCAATGGGAGATTGGCGGCCTTGTCCAGATTCCTAGCAGGGTCAGCGATAATATCCCTCCCTTTCTACGCTACTTTAAAGAAGGGAAAAAAATTCGAGTGGACAACGGAATGCGAGCAAGCCTTCTGAGACTTCAAAGAATTCTTGGGACGGCCACCTATCCTATCTCGACCACGAGAAGGAGAACCACTCATATTATACCTCGTATTGGGAAGTCGGACAATAGCCTCAGCACTAATTAAAGAAGACGAGGGTGGGCAACAACCCGTCTACTTCATTAGTAAAGCACTGCAGGGGTCAGAGCTGAACTACCAGAAAATAGAGAAGTTTGCCTACGCTCTCATACTAACATCCCAACGACTTCGCCCGTACTTCCAAGCTCATACCATTAAGGTTCGGACCAACCAGCCCATAAAGGGGATATTGCAGAAAACAGATCTAGCAGGAAGAATCCTACAATGGGCAATCGAATTGTCCGAGTTCGACCTCCAATACGAGGCACGGACAGCCATTAAGTCACAATACCTAGCCGACTTCATTGCAGAATTCACAGACACCCCGGAGATCCCCATAGAGTGGAATATATACGTGGACGGTTCCTCAAATAAAACCGGAAGCGGTACAGGTGTGATAATCGAAAGCAACCAAGGAACCCAACTTGAGCTTTCTCTCAAATTCGGATTCTCGGCCTCAAACAACCAGGCGGAATACGAAGCGTTATTAGCTGGTTTGAAGCTGTCTAGGGAGGCTGGAGCTCAGAAACTCAACATCTACAGCGATTCACAAGTCGTTACCTCATAAATAACAGGGAGCTACCAAGCCAAAGACCCTACCATGAAAAAATATTTGGATAAAACCAAGGAACAGCTCGGACAACTCGGGGAATATAAGATCTACCACATACCCTGCGAGCAAAACGCCCGAGCTGACGCACTCTCCAAACTAGCCAGCACCAAACCAGGGGGCAACAATAGAAGCCTCATCCAGGAAATACTACAGAACCCGTCAATATCGGAAGAAGAAAAAGTCCTAGCCATAACAGGTCGAGATCAAGGATGGATGACTCCCATAATTAACTACCTCAAAACAGAAGTGCTCCCCACAGATGAAAAGGAGGCAAAGAGGTTAAAAAGGGAGGCACAGTACTACACTATCATAAACAACACCCTATACAAAAGAGAGATCTCAATACCATTGTTAAAATGCGTACCGACCTCCAATACAAAGGGAATCTTTGAGGAAGTATACAACGGCATTTGTGGCAGTCATCTCAGAGCGCAAGCTCTCACCAAAAAGGTACTCCAGGCGGGATTCTATTGGCCAACTCTACGAAAGGAAGCTACTGAATTTGTAAAGACATGTCCACCATGTCAGAAGCATGCCAACTTTCACATCGCCCTGCCAGAAAAGCTCATCAGCATGACCTCACCCTGGCCATTTGCAAAGTGGGGACTCGATCTTCTCGGACTCTTTCGCCAACGCCACTGCTCAAAGAAGCCGGAAATTCCTATATAGGAACATCATTACAAGGTTCGGGGTCCCATACTCCATCACCACAGATAATGGCACCCAATTCACAGATGCAGGCTTCAGAAAACTAGTGGCCGACTTGAATATAAAACACTAGTTCACCTCCGTCGAACATCCCCAAGCCAATGGACAAGCCGAAGCGGCCAATAAAGTCATATTGACCGGGCTGAAATGGAGACTGCAAGAAGCAAAGGGAGCTTGGGCCGAGGAACTTCCACAAGTCCTATGGGCGTATCGAACAACCCCCCATTCTACTACGAACGAATCACCATTTCGATTAGCATACGGAGTGGAGGCAATGATTCCAATAGAAGTCGAGGAAGGGTTGGTAGCGCGAAATTGTGATCAATACTTTTCACAAATCAAATAATCCCCGGTAATGAATCCAAAACCTTGGTGTTCAATACCATGGCATAAACACAACTTCGCACAACTAACCAGCAAGTGTACTGGGTCGTCCAAGTAATAAACCTTACGCGAGTAAGGGTCGATCCCACAGAGATTGTTGGTATGAAGCAAGCTATGGTCACCTTGTAAATCTTAGTCAGGCAAACTCAAATGGATATGGGTGATATACGAATAAAACATAAAGATAAAGATAGAGATACTTATGTAATTCATTGGTGGGAATTTCAGATAAGCGCATGAAGATGCTATGTCCCTTCCGTCTCTCTGCTTTCCTACTGTCTTCATCCAATCCTTCTTACTCCTTTCCATGG
>NC_029781.3:27229784-27230474 GCF_000817695.3 Arachis duranensis
CTTTTAGGCATAGACACTAAGACACTAATGATCGCAAGACACAAACATAGATAAACATAAGCATAAAATTCGAAAAAACAGGGAAAATAAAGAACAAGGAAATTAAAGAATGGGTCCACCTTAGTGATGGTGGCTTGTTCTTCCTCTTGAAGATCCTATGGAGTGCTTGAGCTCCTCAATGTCTCTTCCTTGTCTTTGTTGCTCCTCTCTCATGATTCTTTGATCTTCTCTAATTTCATGGAGGAGAATGGAATGTTCTTGGTGCTCTACCCTTAGTTGTCTCATGTTGGAACTCAATTCTCCTAGGGAGGTGTTTAGTTGCTCCCAATAGTTTTATGGAGGAAAGTGCATCCCTTGAGGTATCTCAGGGATCTCATGATGAGTGGGGTCTCTTGTGTGCTCCATCCTCTTCTTAGTGATGGGCTTGTCCTCATCAATAGGGATGTCTCCCTCTATGTCAACTCCAACCGAATAACAGAGGTGACAAATGAGATGAGGGAAGCCTAACCTTGCCAAGGTAGAAGACTTGTCCGCCACCTTATAAAGTTCTTGAGATATAACCTCATGAACTTCTATTTCTTCTCCAATCATGATGCTATGAATCATGATAGCCCGGTCTATAGTAACTTCGGACCGGTTGCTAGTGGGAATGATTGAGCGTTAGATAAACTCCAACCATCCTCTAGCCAC
>NC_029781.3:27230796-27231805 GCF_000817695.3 Arachis duranensis
TTGATCATGGTTCTTGGTGATCCATGCATTGGCATAGAACTCTTGAACCATTAAGATTCCGACTTGTTGAATGGGGTTGGTAAGAACTTCCCAACCTCTTCTTCGGATCTCATGTCGGATCTCTGGATATTCACTTTTTTTGAGTGAAAAAGGGACCTCGGGGATCACCTTCTTCAAGGCCACAACTTCATAGAAGTGGTCTTGATGCACCCTTGAGATGAATCTCTCCATCTCCCATGACTCGGAGATAGAAGCTTTTGCCTTTCCTTTCCTCTTTCTAGAGGTTTCTCCGGCCTTGGATGCCATAAATGGTTATGGAAAAACAAAAGCAATGCTTTTACCACACCAAACTTAAAAGGTTTGCTCGTCCTCGAGCAAAAGAAGAAAGAAGAGAGTTATGGGGTAGGTGGGGATCCTGTGGGGTCCACAGATCCTGAGGTGTCAAGGAAAAGTCATCCCTGCACCAAGTGGCAAGCAAAAAAGCGTTTTGAGCCAATTCTGGCGTTAAACACCGGGCTGTTGCCCATTTCTGGCATTTAACGCCGAATGCTTGCCCTTTTCTGGCGTTTAACGCCAGTCTAGTGCCCCTTTCTGGCGTTAAACGCCCAGAATGGTGCCAGACTGGGCGTTAAACGCCCAACAGCTAGCCTTACTGGCGTTTAAACGCCAGCACGCTCTCCTCCAGGGTGTGCTATTTTTCTTTCTATTTTTCATTCTGTTTTTGCTTTTTCAATTGATTTTGTGACTTCTCATGATCATCAACCTACAAAAAACATAAAATAACAAAAGAGAATAGATAAAATATAACATTGGGTTGCCTCCCAACAAGCGCTTCTTTAATGTCAGTAGCTTGACAGAGGACTCTCATGGAGCCTCACAGGTGCTCAGAGCAATGTTGGAACCTCCCAACACCAAACTTAGAGTTTGAATGTGGGGGTTCAACACCAAACTTAGAGTTTGGTTGTGGCCTCCCAACACCAAACTTAGAGTTTGACTGTGGGGGCTCTGT
>NC_029781.3:27235891-27236625 GCF_000817695.3 Arachis duranensis
TAAGTAAGGGTTTCACCGTTGTCAGTGGCTACCTCCCATCCTCTCAGTGGAAATGTTCAACGCACCCTGTCACGGCACGGCTATCCATCTGTCGGTTCTCGATCAGGCCGGAATAGAATCCAGTGATTCTTTTGTGTCTGTCATTAACGCCCCGCCTTCAGGAGTTTGAAGCTCGTCACAGTCATTCAGTCATTGAATCCTACTCAGAATACCACAGACAAGGTTAGACCTTCCGGATTCTCTTGAATGCTGCCATCAGTTCTAGCCTATACCACGAAGACTCTGACCTCACAGAATGGCTGGCTCGGTTGGCAGGCGAGCACTCGGTTGTCAGGCGATCAACCATGCATCGTGTATCAGGAATCCAAGAGATATTCACCCAATCGAAGGTAGAACGGAGGTGGTTGTCAGTCACATGTTCATAGGTGAGAATGATAATGAGTGTCACGGATCATCACATTCATCAAGTTGAAGAACAAGTGATATCTTAGAACAAGAACAAGCGGAATTGAACAGAAGAACAATAGTAATTGCATTAATACTCGAGGTACAGCAGAGCTCCACACCTTAATCTATGGTGCGTAGAAACTCCACCGTTGAAAATACATAAGAACAAGGTCTAGGCATGGCCAAATGACCAGCCTCCCAATGATCTAAGATAGCATCAGAACAAAGATAACTACCCAGATATCTCAATACAATAGTAAAAGGTCCTACTTATAGAAAACTAGTAG
>NC_029781.3:27238421-27242334 GCF_000817695.3 Arachis duranensis
AAAGAGACCTGACAAAAGTCCAAGAAAGAGGATTACAAAAATAACTTAGAAGGGGACTAACACATAGAAATCGGTTATGGGGCGCTAAAAATACAAGCAAAAGCAAGAAAACCGAGAAACAAGTTGGACCCATACAGTCACGGCCTCAAAGGATCCAAGTTACAAACAATAAGTACAAAAGCAATCCAAAGAGGTCAAGCAGCAAGATCCTAACACTCTCAGAAACCAGAAGAGATACCATGTTAAAGCGCAATAAAAGCATAGTATAATAAAGCTTCAAGAGGCCACCAAAATCTACCTCAGAAAGCTACTTTTGTTTTTCAAAGTAAAAGTTGCCAGGCACGCAACTAAAAAGCGTCAGTAGTTAAACAAATCAATAAAACAGTTCAAAAGCCCACAAACCAGGCTATTTACACAAATACTTAAAAAGAAGATCAACAAAGATCGGGAGCTTTCCCGGCAGCATCAGTACGAGGAGAGGAGGGCGAGTCTGAATAGGCACAGCATCTACAGTTCCATCATCCCGGTTCAGAATCTGACAATCTGGATCAGACATATCTAGAGGAACCGAGGAGGTCGACACCTTGATAGAAGGCACTGGGGGATTTTCATCATCATCATCATCCTGGTCATCAGGGACAATCTTACCATCCCTCACAACATTATCCAGGCTGAAGAGACTAAGATCGGCCTCAGGAGCAATAACCCGAACCTACTCCTTCAGGTTCTCATAGGCAGCAGTTACACTGCCAACAAGATGACCCTAGAGCTCGGAGTAATCAGCTCGGACGTTCTCCAACTCCTCCTTCAGACGCATTCCCTCCCGATAAGATGTGACATAGCTATCCTTATGCCTCAGTACCGTGTCTTCAGCCAGCCTCACAGAGGTAGCCAAAGAGAGGGAACTCGCCTTCTCATTCTCCATATCTTTTTCCAACTTGGCCACCTTCACTTCAAGCTCCTCCTTCAAGCCTTTTATCCGATCAAACTCCCGTTTAGCCTCCTCCATAAAAGCTTTGGTGGCATGGAGAGGAAGACTTTGAGCAGTTCGATACAGGGCCGCTCCCATGTGTGCCATCTTGTTACTACTTCAAGTTATATAATCAAAATGATGAAGAAGTGACACGTCATCCATAGGGAGGACACCATAAGGACCGATTTGTTGATCTACAAACTCGACCGCATCAAAATCAGAAGCATCAAGGTTGAAAGGCTCAATTGTTTTTTGCTTCTTACTAGGAGGAGCACCAGAAGCAGCGGCAGAAGTCTGTGGAGGATCGACCAGACGAACCCGAGGAATAGGGATTGCTTTCCTCGACCCGGGAGAACTCGGCACAGGAGGTTTCACTGGAACCTGAGAAGATCCCTCTCCGGCCACCTTGGCCGAGATGTTTTGAGCAGCAGTTGCCTTCTTTGCCTTTTTGAAGACCTTCATGGAGTCATTGTTTTTTGACATCTTTGCAAATATAGAATCAGCCATAGTAAAGGGTTACAATCATAAGAAGAGGAAGCAAAACTAAGAAAACAAGTACAGAAACAAGTCAGACAAGTACCCAAAACAGTCCGAACCAAGGACGGGTCATTCAAAAACCTTTTTGTATCAAGATGGGGTGGTTCCCCCCATAAATCCTCAAGAACAACAACAAAAGCACGCTCAACCTCGTCAAGCATCTCCCATGTATACCGAGACACTCTCACATCCTTCTGCCACTCTAGAGGGAAAGAAGGCTCATCATTTTCATAAAAAAAAGGGCGGGCCCCCTCGACAGCACAAACTCTAAAGAAGTAATTCTTAAAATCCTTAAAGGACTCGTCATACATGGCGAAAACTTTATGGCCTTGGGCAGACCTGAAAGAAACCCAAGAAGCTTTCTTTTTGGAAGAACCACCAGGCTTGGCAGAAACAAACAGATAAAGGAAAAGAGTCTGAGAAGGTGTTACGCCTAACTCTTGGCAAAGTAGCTAAAAGATCTTGACAAAACCCCAGGAATTCGAAAGCAGTAAAAGGAAAAGTAATGTCCAACTGACTGAAGAAATATTCATAGGCATAGAAGAAGGGACGCTCTCCCTCGATGGAGGTAAGAAAATAAACCATTTCATCAGAATCAGGAGCGACAAGCTCATAATCCCTCTCCCAGGCACTATTACCACAGATCCTATGACGCTTCCTCAGCTCTACGCAAAATTCAACATCCACAACAGAGACACACATCAAGACAAGGGAGTCCAGCCAATCGGACATCCCCTCGGAAACTCTGGAAGACATCTCTACAATGTTATTACGAGAAGACATGAGGCCAACTAATCCTACAATAAGAAAAGAAGATGGGATTATTAAAAACATCTCGGACAATGGACAAAACAACTCGATTAATACGATACAGGTGAACAAACAGAAAAGGAAAACCCCAAGACTCAAACCAAAGTCCTGGGGCATCCTTTGGAGGCAGTAACAAAGCAAGGTTTTCTGGAAAAATCTGCAGCTCGCATCCCAGCATCTCTCAAATAAGAAAAGAAGACTTCAAACAAACAAAGAATTTCGAAAAAGGAAAGTAGAAACACAAAAATCATCAAAGCCACTATCTTTCTACAGTCTACCAGCAAAGAGCATTGTCAACAAACACCAAGCAGAAAATTGTCAAAAACACAACCTTTTGCAGACTCAAGCAAAAACCCTAAAAAGTATCAAGAGGAAGTCAAGAAAATGCACTCCAAGCAAAAAGTAAACTATAGGTATCATTATCTCCCACAAAGGTACAGCAACAAGGATCTTTTGAAATTAAGGAGCAAGAAGACAGTTTTTCCAAAAATAACAGCCAGAAGCAACAATAGAACATGCAAACCCCTGGAAAACCACAAAGAAGAAACACTAGGAATACGCGAAGAAGAAAAAACACATTACAGCGACAAGAAAACACAAGATCATAAGAAAGGTTCAAACTTTTTCAACATTCAAGCAAATATCAACAATTTACCAGAGAATTAAAGACAAAGCAAAATGAAAAGAAAATGAAACCAACCTAGAAAAAAGCAGGAAGCTTCAGAAAAGTTGGAGATGGAGAGACAGAATCACCGATCACTGAACGACGCCGCAACGCAAGAAAAGCAAAAATGTGGGCGAAAGACAGAGGGCGAGAGAACGAAGGGAGAAGTTACGAAGAGGAGCAAAGAAGGGAAACCGTTTTCTGATCGCAAATTCAAAATAAAAGGCCACAAAGAAAAACGAGGCAATTAATACCAATTAATGAAGGTATTAAACCCTCGCACGTTCCCAAAGCGTTGATATAAAAGCACGCGCTTTTAGAGAAAAACGTTCCACATTCAAAAAGCTTCTACAAAGGAATCGACAAAATGCTTGAGTTCAGCTTCACTAGAGAAGCATCGAAGTCAAGGACTCGACCTCAAAAAAAGAAGACCGAGCTCAAGCAGGGGCACTGTTCATACCCGGGGTCAAGCTATCCGAGCCGGGATGTTCAGTAGCAAAGCGACCGACCTCTTTAGGTTATATTCTGATAAACCACTATTTTATAGTTTATATTATGTTTAATTGTGTGGTTTTGTCGTGATCCTTACCCACTTATTCATCAATTTAGCATGCATTTAGATTTCCTTCCTGAATTTATTACATGTTTGAAAATTGCTTCCCAGAGACTTTAATTATTTAATTTTAATTCTCCTTTATTCCATTCGATGCCGTAATCTGTGTGTCAAGCGTTTCAGGCTTTATAGGGCATGAATGAGACGGAGATTGGAGAGGAAGCTAGCAAAAATGGAAGGAACACAAGAGTTTGAGGAGATAACCAGCGAAAAGTGACGCGGTCGCATGGCTCACGCGATCGCGCGAAGGAGCGCAAATCGCAGTGACGCGGCCGCATGGCTTGCGCGGCCGCGCGGATTGGAAAGCACAAGCAAC
>NC_029781.3:27242849-27245642 GCF_000817695.3 Arachis duranensis
TTGTGAACAGATCTGGCATTTCCACTTGTTTGACTTTCTCTTACCTAGTAAGGGATAACCAAACAGAACAACTATTAATTATAAATTAATCTTACAATCACACCATCAATGATAGAGATTCTAACCAATCAATTCCTAGTCAAGGCCTCTTATTTTTATTATTTAAAATTCCTCAATTTAAATTCCAATTTACTTAGCTCAACTCTTTTTGGAATATCTGATTAATAAAACAGCATATTTTTCTGCAACTCGTTGGGAGACGACCTGGGACTTAAAACTCCCAGTAATTTTAATTTAAACTTTCAGTGACATATTTCTAAATTGATAGGCAGATTTTCGGTGAGTTAAGAACTATACTTGCAACGTAACTATTTTAATAAATTTTTAATTCACCAGCTTCTACACTCCATCAATTTTTGGCGCCGTTGCCGGGGAGTTGCAATAGAGTGCTTATTTTATTAATTAGAATTTATTTATTTGCATTTTCTTTAATTTTGCTACTATGAGCTGCGTGTTTCTTCTGTCAAATGACACGTTCACTTCCTGATCCGTGCTTGCTAATATTCAATCCTGAAATTGAAAGAACAATTTCACGAATAAGGCGAGAACAGTGTAGGTTAGTCCGCTCTGAGGGCGGATCTGAAAGTGAATCTGAGGAAGAAACCAGCCCCCATTCTACTGATTTGGTTGTTTTACGTGCAGAAAACATGGCAGCTAAAAGAATTACCATTCAGGAGGAAGGAGCTCCTGATTTTACACTGCAACCGTTTCAAGCGCATCATCCAACGGTAGCTACGGATTTTGAAATAAAGACCGCACTGCTAAATTTGATGCCGAAATTTCATGGCCTACCTGCTCAAGAGCCTATCAAGCACTTGAGAGATTTTCAGGCAGCCTGTTCTACTGTCAGGCGTGATGGCGCTGATGAAACTTCAATTCTGCTGAAAGTTTTTCCGTTCTCTCTTGAGGAAAAAGCAAGATAGTGGTACTGCACTCAACCTCTAGCAAACGTATCCAACTGGGATACACTCAGAAAGGAGTTCCTGGAGAAATTCTTCCCATCTGAAGTTACTGATAAACTGAGGAAGGATATCTCTACAATTGTTCAGGATGACAATGAGACTCTCTTTGAATACTGGGAGCGCTTCAATAATCTTCTGGAAGCATGCCCCCACCACATGATTGACAAGATCATGCTACTCAGCTATGTCACACAAGGTATGAGACCCCAAGATAAGACCACATTGGAAAGTGCCAGCAATGGGTCTATGAAGAAGTACAAGACCACTGATGAAACTTGGCAATTGATCAGTGATTTAGCTGAATCTACTCAGAACCACAGACAGAAGCAAGGTCGTTCAAGGGCCGTTGCAGAAGTATCTTCTAGCATATAGACTGTGTTGCAAAAGTATCTTCTGGCATAGAGACTGCTGCTCTAAATCGAAGCATCTGTGAAATGACCAACCTGCTGAAGCAAATGCGGTTAAATCAACAAGCTCAGCAAACTCAACCGCAGCAAAACCAACAACTAGTTCCACAAAGAATTTGCGGAATTTGTGCTGATTACAGCCATTACACTGATGAATGCCCGCAGCTCCAACAAGAAGACAACATGGTGGCATCCACTCACAACTTCTATGACCGCCCCAACCAAGGGTACAATCAAAGTGGAAATAATAACCATGGATGGCAGGACAATTCAAACCATAATTGGAGGGATAACAATAATAGGGGAGGTAGAGATAATCAGGGAAATCAGAGGTGGAATAATTACAACAACAGACAGCAAAATCAACCATACCGAGCACCTCACCTGAGGCAAAACCAAGGACCACCGAACAATCAGCAGCAAACCTCTCAATTTACTCATTCTTCTGTATCTTCTAATGAAGAATTATTACAAGCTTTTGAGAAAAGACAACTGGCCATGGAAAATACCATCGTGAAAACAGTATTAACGCCAGTCTGAATGGTTTCACCTCTACTCTACAAGCTTTTATGACACAACTTGGTTCAGCACAAAATTCCAGTAACCAACCTTCAAGCACCACTGGAATCCCCTCTCAACCATTACCCAATCCAAAGGAAGGAATTAATGCCATCACTCTGAGGTCCGGAACCACACTGCAGGAGAGGAATCAGGAGGAACCAAGCTCACCAGAATACGCCTCAGCTGAAGAGGTGGTAGAAATCGAAGATGTTGAAGAGGAAGAGGATATACAGGACATAGCCGAAGAAGAGATAACTCAACCACAGGAAGAGGCACAAAAAGGTGCAGGCACCACAGAAAACACTACTCCCATTCCATTTCCACAACTTGCAAGGAAGCTTAGGAAGCAGCTGGAACCTAATCCTAAAATGGTAGAGATATTCAAAAAGGTTGAGGTAACTGTTCCCCTTTTTGATGTTATTCAACAGGTGCCTGGTGCACGAAATTGCAATCACACTTTTGCAATCCCGCACAACTAACCAGCAAGTGTACTGGGTCGTCCAAGTAATACCTTGCGTGAGCAAGGGTCGATCCCACAGAGATTGTCGGCTTGAAGCAAGCTATGGTTATCTTGTAAATCTTAGTCAGGATATCAGAAATTATCAGGATTGATTGTGAAAAGCAAGAGAACATAAAATGGTTACTTGTTTTGCAGTAATGGAGAATAGGTTGAGGTTTGGAGATGCTCCATCTTCTGAATCTCTGCTTTCCTACTGTTTTCTTCTTCAAACACGCAAGTCTCCTTCCATGGCAAGCTGTATGTAGGGTTTCACCGTTGTCAATGGCTACCTCCCATCCTCTCA
>NC_029781.3:27246301-27250097 GCF_000817695.3 Arachis duranensis
GAAGATGTTGAAGAGGAAGAGGATATTCAGGACATAGCTGAAGAAGAGATAGCTCAACCACAAGAGGAAGTACCAAAAAGCGCAGGCACCAAAGAAACCACCATTTCTATTCCATTTCCACAGCTTGCAAGGAAGCCCAGGAAGCAGCTGGAACCTGATCCTAAAATGGTAGAGATCTTCAAAAAGGTCGAGGTAACTGTTCCCCTTTTTGATGTTATTCAGCAGGTACCTAAATATGCAAAGTTTCTAAAAGACTTATGTATCCATAAAGATAAAATTAATGAATTAGAAACTATTCCTTTAGGTAGTTCTATATCTGCTTTAATGGGAGGATTACCTGAAAAATGTAGTGATACAGGTCCTTGCATAGTTAGTTGTACTATTGGTGGTGTAGTAATTTATGATTGCATGTGTGATTTAGGAGCATGTGTCAATATAATGCCTTTGTCCATATATGATGTTTTGAGGCTCCCTCCCTTAAAAAGGTCGACATCTCGTTTTGTGTTAGCAGATAAAAGCATTATTACAGTGGCTGGAGTTGCTAAAGATGTTTTGGTGAACATTAAAGGGCTTACATTTCCCACTAATTTTTATATCTTGGAGATGCCCCAATCACATTTCCCACTGATTTTTATATCTTGGAGATGCCCCATAATGATTCAGATAAGCCATCATCAATCCTACTTGGAAGACCATTCCTAAAGACATCAAAATTCAAATTGGATGCTTTTTCAGGGACATACTCCTTTGAAATAGATGGCCGCATAGTAATCTTCAATCTGAATGGAGTCATTAACAACCCCCCAGAAGATCGTTCTATCTTCCAGTGTGATGTCATAGACGAAAGTGTGGCTGAAGTTCAAAAGGAAGAGTTTGAAGAGAGGCACACTGGACAAGGTCCAAGTGTGGAGACCCTCTTAACTGACAATGAGGACACTTCACCATTTTTACAAGCCCCAAATAACCCAGAGCCTGTCCATGATCAAAAGTTAGAATTGAAACCTCTCCCTCCACATCTCAAATATGCTTACCTTGAGAATGAGCAAAAGCTTCCGGTTATTATTGCAAGAGAACTGACTTCTCAACAAGAAGAACAGCTACTTGATGTGTTGAGGAAGCATAAGAAGGCAATAGGGTGGAGTTTGGCAGACATAGTGGGAATCAACCCTCAAATATGCGAGCACAGAATATTTTTAGAAGAGGGAGCAAGACCTATCCGTCAACCACAAAGAAGATTGAATTCTACCATCTTGAAAGTTGTCAAAAAGGAAGTGACCAGACTATTAGAGGCCGGTATTACATATCCCATTTCAGACAGTGAATGGGTAAGCCCAGTGCAAGTGGTGCCCAAGAAGTCCAGAGTCACTACAGTGAAAAATGAGCATGGAGAGCTCATAGCAACTAGAGTTCAGAATGCTTGGAGAGTCTGCATTGATTACAGACGTCTCAACCAAGCTACTCGTAAGGATCACTATCCACTTTCATTCATTGATCAAATGCTGGATCGCCTGTCAGGTAAATCACATTATTACTTTTTAGATGGTTACACAGGTTATTTCCAGATTCATATAGCTCCTGAGGATCAGGAAAAGACTACTTTTACATGTCCTTTTGGAACCTATGCTTATAAAAGAATGCCCTTTGGATTGTGCAATGCACCAGCTACTTTCCAAAGGTGCATGATGAGTATTTTCTCTGATCTTATTGAGGACTGTATGGAAGTTTTTATGGACGATTTTAGCGTTTATGGTGATTCTTTTAACCTTTGCTTAGATGGATTATCTAGAGTATTAGATAGAAGTATTAATACAAACCTTGTATTGAATTTCGAAAAATGCCACTTTATGGTAAAGCAAGGGATTGTATTGGGATATGTGGTATCTAATAATGGCATTTCTGTAGACCCAGCAAAGGTGAATGTTATTTCTACTTTACCTTACCCCTCTTCTGTGAGGGAATTCCGTTCGTTCCTTGGCCATGCAGGTTTCTACAGGAGATTTATTAAGGACTTTAGTAAGGTGGCACTTCCCTTATCCAGATTACTACAAAAGGATATTGAGTTCGAGTTCAGTGAGGATTGCAAACAAGCATTTGATAAGTTAAAGACTGCTCTAACTCAAGCTCCAATTGTGAGAGGACCCGATTGGAGCCATCCATTTGAAATCATGTGCGATGCTTCCAACCATGCAGTAGGAGCAGCACTAGCTCAGCGTGAAGGTAAAAATCCTTTTGTTATTGCCTATGCATCTAAGACTTTAGACACTGCCCAGTCCAATTATACCACTACTGAGAAAGAGCTACTTGCTATTGTTTTTGCTCTGGATAAATTCCGGGCTTATTTACTTGGTACTAGAGTAGTAGTGTACTCGGACCATGCAGCTCTAAAGTATCTATTGGCTAAAAAGGAATCCAAACCAAGACTTATACGTTGGATACTGCTGTTACAAGAGTTTGATTTAGAAATCAAGGATAGGAGTGGTACTCAAAATTTAATTGCAGACCACTTGAGTCGCCTTGAACATATTAAGGATGATTCTACTCCTATAGATGATAATTTTCCTTTTGACAACCTGCAAGCAGTATCTGAAGTAGTCCCTTGGTATGCACCTATTGCTAATTATTTAGTTAGCCACACATTTCCTCCCCATTTTTCTAAACATCAAAGAGACAAGCTAAAAAGCGAGTCTAAATATTATATATGGGATGACCCATATTTATGGAGATGTGGTGCTGACCAGATAATTAGACGTTGTATACCTTAATCAGAATTCCAGTCTATTTTAGAAGCCTGTCACTCATCTGAAAGTGGAGGACATTTTGGCCCTCAACGAACAGCTAGAAAGATCTTAGACTGTGGATTCTGGTGGCCTACTCTTTTTAGAGATGCTGCTGAGTTTTGTAAATCTTGTCACCCATGCCAGAGATTTGGTAACATATCTAAGAGGGACGAGATGCCTCAACAATATATGCTTTTCTGTGAAATTTTTGATGTTTGGGGCATTGAATTCATGGGTCCATTTCCAAATTCTAGTGGATATTTTTATATATTGTTAGCTGTAGATTATGTTTCCAAATGGGTGGAAGTAATTCCTACCCGCACTGATGATGCTAACACTGTTGTTTCCTTTGTGAGAAACCATATTATATGTCGCTTTGGATCACCACGAGCGATCGTGAGCGATCAAGGCACCCATTTTTGTAACAGGAGACTAACAGGATTGATGAAGAAGCATGGGATAATCCATAAAGTTGCAATAGCTTACCATCCCCAAACTAATGGGCAAGCCGAGGTGTCAAATAGAGAAATTAAACGTATCTTGCAAAAGATAGTAAAGTCTCACAGAAAAGACTGGAGCACCAGACTACAAGATGCACTGTGGGCATATAGAACAGCATACAAGACACCCATTGGAATGAGTCCCTTCCGCTTAGTTTATGGAAAAGCTTGTCATCTCCCAGTTGAAATCGAACACAAAGCCTTCTGGGCAGTTAAAGAGTGCAACATGGGGATTGAGAATGCTGGAGCTGAAAGAAAGTTACAATTGCAGGAACTGGAGAACCTTCGCCTAGAAGCTTATGAGAACTCCAGAATATACAAGGAAAAGATGAAAGTTGTGCATGATCAAAATATCAAGAAGAGAGAGTTTCAACTTGGAGATTTTGTTCTCCTTTACAAATCTCGACTAAGGCTCATGCCCGGCAAGTTGAGATCAAAATGGGAAGGTCCATACAGAATAGAGAAGGCTGAACCGTACGGAGTTTATCACCTAAGCCATCCTTCAAGTTCTGAACTTAT
>NC_029781.3:27250181-27253192 GCF_000817695.3 Arachis duranensis
CAAGGAGCTTGAGATCTTCTGCCTGGAAGATCCCTACATAGCAACAGATTGAGCTAGTGGAGCGTCCAACTTACGGACGTTAAAGCAAAGTGCTTGGTGGGAGACAACCCACCGCGGTATGATCGTTCTTTTCTTCACTTTTAGTTTTTCTTCTTTAAATAACTATTCTCTTTATTAGTGCTTTCGGTGCTCTTTCAATTACATGTCTTTATCTTTCTAAAAAAAAAAATTTCGCCGCACGACGCGATCGCACAAGCGACGCGTCCGCGTGGCAGGGGGAGTAAAGAAAAATAAAAATGAACAGAAAGTTTCGCAGGAGCAGTGCTGGAGTCGTGCCAAAGGCACAATTTACTCCACGCGACCGCGTCGCATGGAAATCATGGCCTCCCACGCGACCGCGTATTCCACGCGGCCGCGTGCCCTGCATTTTTGACGTAAAAGAGTGCACAATGCTATATTGTGTGAGAGTGGTGCTGGATTAGTACTGGAAGCACAATCCTGGTCACGCGACCGCGTCGTCGACGCGGCCGCGTCAATTAATTTCTGTTGCACACTCACGCGATCGCGTCACCTTAATTTGGCAATTGAATTATATTGAACAGAGAGTTGTGCTGGAGTGAGGCTGCACTCGCGCCAGCAGCACAATGTAGGTCACGCGACCGCGTGACCGACGCGATCGTGCCCCCCCTTCCTGATGTGCATCCACACGAACGAGTGCCTTCCGCAGCCGCGTCGCATGCGCCGCACAGCTCAACCCAATAAGCCAAATTATCTTATCTTTCTCTTCTCCAAACCCTACTTTTTCTTTTCCCCCTTCTTTCTTCTTTCTCCCTTTCCCCTTCTACCTCACCTTTCACTTTCTCTCTCTCTCTCACCACCATTAACAAGGTTTTACCTTCTTCTTTCTTCTTCTCTTTTCTATCATTCTTATTATAGTATGTATATATATTATTATTTTCTCTTTTCTTTTCTTTTTCTTTTCACATCTTTATTTTTCCTTCTTCTTCTTTTACATGGTGTTAGAAACCTTTTGAGTCATCATTCCTCATTATATGCTTGTGGATTATTGCAAATTATTTGATAATTATTTTTTCTCCTATTTAAGGGATTACTTGCATGTTCAATTTCATATTTTTTATATCTTGTTTACCATGCATGCCATGTATTTGTGAAAAAGCCCATATAGCACTATGCACATTTCTATATTACTTTACTCTACTCTGCAATGCTTGCTTTTCACAAATTCGCTTTCATATTTTATTATTTAAATTTAATTGTCAATACAACCGTGATAGTTAGTTTGTTACAAATGGTAACCTAACTTGGACATTGAATGTTTGATATATGCTACTCATGCCTTTGCCTGCATGCCGATAAACCTCTTGCATTCCATTGTCCTCCATGCACTTGCTATATTTCCATTGATGAGCTTTTCACATGTAATCCAGACCATGTGTTCATGCCATTTATCTTTATTGTGCATTGACTATCACTTACAATACCCTCTTCCTTGCTCTATCTCTATGAATTTAATTTTCTTTCTCTTCCCTTCTTTCAGGATGGCCACCAAGAAAGGACAAAAGAAGTTACTTCCAAACCATCAGCAAGAAGAGGAACTAAAAGAGCATTAGTGGCAGAGCCTTCTTCAACCGCAGTCAAGCCCTCAACAAAAAGAGTTAAGAGGATAATAAAGGTTGACGACAAAGAGAAAGCCTTTCCAGCAAAGGACACTGCGCGATTTCCCAATCGCTACTGTGAGCAGATGTTCCCTATCCTTGCAGAAAAGAACTATAACAATGAATACCTTCTCATCCTCCCGCCCAATATTGCCACCTTTGTTGAGCCACAAATTGAGCGAAGACAATGGGGTTTCCTACGGAGACAGCCAAGGCAGGTCAATCTTTCTTGGGTAGTTGAGTTCTACTCCAACTTCTATATACCAACCCTGCAGTCTGTTTATGTCCGGCAGAAGCAAGTCCCCATTACAGAAGAGGCCATTCAGCAAGTTCTGAGTCTTTCCCCTATTCCAAAATGAATGGACGCTTTTCAAGAAGTCACCCTTCAGCGCCAAAGATACCAATTTGACTGGGACTCCGTTCTCAGAGTCATTGCTTTACCTGGCAGCCGTTGGATCTACGGATACCACCGCAACCACCCTAAGGGAATCTTGGCTTCCGCACTTACCTTGGAGGCTCGCGTATGGGCACAGATCATGTCCCATTACGTCTTTCCAAGCACTCATGAGTCCTTCTTCACTGCGGACATGGCTGTTCTACAATGGTGCATCCTTACAGAGCAACCTCTGAATCTCTCAAGACACATCCGGCATGCTATGGAGCATGTACAAATCGCAGGCAACTTACCTTTCCCCGCCGTGGTCTCAAATCTTGTCTCCGCAGCCGGAGTCTCCTGCAGAGCTGGGGACACCAAGGTCATGCTTCCACGGGATGATCAATATGTCCCTAATGGGAAATACCTCAGACTTTTAGCAGCCACTACAAGCCAGCCTACTGAGCCGGTTGAAGATATTCCTTCTTCAACACCACAAGCATCTACCACTGAGAAAGTGCTTCAGCAGATACTTGAAAAGTTGGATCGGCATGAACAAAAAGCAAAGATGAGAGAGCGCCGTAACGAGCGCCGATTCAAAAACCTCAAGGAGCTACTCAAGGGATGCTTCAGAGACTCAGACACCCCGGATTCCACTTCTTTTACCAGCACCAGGAGCCATACTGGTCCCGACTGTGGAGATACTGCCACCAACTCACCCCTGTTCCTGACAGATGGCACCGAGGATGGTGCAAAGCCTTAAGTGTGGGGAAGTCGGTCAGTACTTGACTTCCGGAGGTAAATTCTCTTCTCTGACACCAATAATTAGGATATTTTAGTTAGATTTTTTCTTTCTTTTATAGAATAGAATAAATTGCATAGTTAGGATAGTTGCATGCATGTTCTACTTGATTGAAAAGACAATAAGTTTCTTTTAAAAAAATCTATCTTTGGAACAAAAT
>NC_029781.3:27253277-27255408 GCF_000817695.3 Arachis duranensis
CATGTCCTAAATTGAATCTTTGGTTAGCTTAAGATAGAATTGTGTGTGCTAGTTAAGTATGGGAAATTGTGGGAACAGAAGTTGTTAAGGGAATGTGTCATGAAAATTTAAAGGAAATTTGGATACCCACTCATGTGAAAATATAAAAATGAAAAATCTATGTGCATTGATAAGCTTTATTTATTCAAAAAAAAATTCAATAAATAAGGGGACAAAATTATCCCAATGTTAAATTCAGAATTCAAAGATCAATGCACATATAATAGAATTAAAATACAAGGTTGAAACATGAGTATGGGTTGAAAAAGGGAATTATGGGTAGCTAGGCATGAATTTAAAAGTATATAGAATATATGTATATTAGGTGAGAGCTTAGGTTAATTAAAGATTCAATTTATAAAGCTCACTTAGCCATATGTATATCTTTACCTGCACCTTGGCCCCATTACAACCCTGAAAAGACCTCATGATGTTTGCATTGGTGTATTAACTGTTGTTGATTGGTTAGGAGAAAAACAAAAGTTAGAAAGCATGACTAGAGAAGAATAGAGTGATTACCCTATACACTAGAGATTAGAGCGTACATACATTATCAGTGAGGGTTCAATGCTCGAATTTTCATGTTTCCAGCCTTCATAAGCTATCTTCTTGCACTTTTATCAGTTTTATTATATGATGATAGAATTAGTGGAATTTGATTTGTAATTGTTTTGAAGGGCTTATTTACTTTTGAGCAAGTGGATAATAATCATATAGTTGCATTTATTTATGTATGTAGGATTGCATTGCATTTCATGAGTTTCTGCATGTTCATACTTATTTCCTTGTCTCCTTCAATTTAGCATGAGGACATGCTAATGTTTAAGTGTGGGGAGGTTGATAAACCACTATTTTATAGTTTATATTGTGTTTAATTGTGTGGTTTTGTCGTGATCCTTACCCATTTATTCATCAATTTAGCATGCATTTAGATTTCCTTCCTGAATTTATTACATGTTTGAAAATTGCTTCCCAGAGACTTTAATTATTTAATTTTAATTCTCCTTTATTCCATTCGATGCTGTAATCTGTGTGTCAAGCGTTTCAGGCTTTATAGGGCATGAATGAGACGGAGATTGGAGAGGAAGCTAGCAAAAATGGAAGGAACACAAGAGTTTGAGGAGATAACCAGCAAAAAGTGACGTGGTCGCATGACTCACGCGACCACGCGAAGGAGCGCAAATCGCAGTGACGCGGCCGCATGGCTTGCGCGGCCGCGCGGATTGGAAAGAACAAGCAACGCGGTAGCGTGGATGACGCGAACGCATGAAGAGGAAAAGCGTCAGCGATGCGTCCGCATGGACGACGCGATCGCGTGACATACGCAATCTGCATAAACTGCAGAATCTGAAACCAGCGATTTTGGACCCTATTTCAGCCCAGTTTTCGGCCCCGAACAGCAGACCAAAGTCAGAGAATATGCAGAAACAACAGAGAAAACATTCATTAAGTAGTTTAGATCTAGTTTTGACTCTCTTAGGTTTTTTTCTCTCTAGTTTTAAGAATTTTAATTTTCAATTGATCTTACCATTGGAACATTGAGAAGAGTTATTTTCCTCATCAAGACTTCATCACTCTAGTTTGTTCTCTTAACTTGGTTTTATTCTTCCATGTTCTTTGTTATGTTCAATTTTGTCATTCAGATATTTTTATGATTAATTAATGCAAGGATTATTTCTTTTTAATTTAAATTCCATTCCAATAATCATGTCTTCTTTTAATTCCCTTTCATGTGCCATGGATTCTTTATTTACAATGCGTGAGTAGTTTCATTACTTGATGGGGAGTTGATTAAAAGGAACTCTTGAGTTGGAAGGATTGAAAGAAAAATTTGTAATTGGGTTGAATGTTGGATTGCTATCCTGTCACCGACGCCAATCCCTTTGAACTAAGTGGGTTGCAACTTGTGAACAGATCTGGCATTTCCACTTGTTTGACTTTCTCTTACCTAGTAAGGGATAACCAAACAGAACAACTATTAATTATAAATTAATCTTACAATCACACCATCAATGATAGAGATTCTAACCAATCAATTCCCAGTCAAGGCCTCTTATTTTTATTAGTTAAAATTCCTCAATTTAAATCCCAA
>NC_029781.3:27255592-27285917 GCF_000817695.3 Arachis duranensis
GATGAACGGATTTTTGACGGTTTAGAATTTCACAAATGAATTCTCGTTGCAAGTATGGTTTCTAAACCAATCAATAATCCTTTCTCATACAAAAATTTGTTTGTCACAAGTACAAACCCCTAAAATTAATAACCGAAGTATTTAAACCTCGGGTCGTTCTCCCTAGGATTTACAATAGAGTGTCTTGTTATTGGTTGTGAGTTATATTTGGGGTTTTTAAGATTTTAGACAAGAAATATAAATGGTAAAGAAAATAAACTAACAACTAGCAAAGCTCTTGGCAAGATATGAGAACTAGAAGTCCTATCCTAGTTATCCTCCTCAATTGTGATGGCAAATTGTCCATTGCTCCTACTTAGTCAACCTCTAACCATGGAGGAAAGTCAAGTGGATGAATCAATTTGATTCCTCAAGTCCTAATCAACTCCTAAAGGAAAGACTAGCTTTAGAGGCATTCAAATCAATTAGCAACTTCTAATTATCAATCAACAAAGGAATTAGATAACTCAAGAGTCACTAATTACTCAACCAAAGCCAAGAGGAACAAAAGCTACACTAAAATCCAACCAAGCATTTCATCAAACACTTGGAAGGCATTAAAGAAAAGCATAGTAAATTGACAACAAGAATAGAATCTAACAACAATTATTGCAAAGAATTAACAACAACAATCAAGGAAATCACAATTATCATGAATTACCTCAAATTGCATTATTGAAATGAAACTAAAGAACAACAATCTATCCAAAACAAAATGAAGAATTACAATTATAAAAACACATAACTAGAAAGAGGAGGAGACACTACTAGAAAACTAGTTATTACAGACGGATATTTCCGACGGATTTTATCCCACGGAAATACAGACGGAATTTCAGAGGGATTTTTTTGTCGGAAAATAAAAAAATGAATTAGCATAAATTACAGACGGAAAAGAAAATCCGTCGATAATTCTGTCGGAAAAATTAATTTTTTTCGTGGGAAATGGTTACAGACGGATTTTCCGTCTGTAATTAAATGGACAAAACGGTGCGTTTTGTTAAATTATTACAGACGGAAAAATCCGTCTGTAATTTAAAAATTTCCGTCGGTAATACTGACTTAAACCTAAACATTGCTTCTATACCTTCGAGCTCCACAATTACACTCCACAGTTTCACAAGCAGCTTCAGACTCCATTCACACTCCAAATCTTGCTCCTCAGTGCCACATTCTTCCATCACCGCTGTTCCATAACCACAATCATCCACCGCATTCTTCCATCATCAACACCTTTGGGACTTCCATCACTCTCGTCGTTGTCAATCATCACTCTCGGTAAACCTAACTCTACTTTTATGAGTATAAATTTTAATCCTCCTTCAGTGACTTTTTCTTCTCTTCAAACCCAACATCGATGGTGACTGTATTTTCTTCCAGTTAGTTTAATTGATGCTTGATTTCATTTACGATTTGGGATTAAGCTAGGGTTTGCTTTTAATTTTGTGATTTATTTGGTTGCTGTGATGAATTTTTTATTTAATCAAAGCATTTCGAATGATGCATGTAAGCTGTTTGATGAAAAGCCTCTGAAATATTTTTCTATCTTGTTATGTGCTTTTTCATAAGAAAACATACTTGCTCTCCTAACTACACAGTGGTTTTCTGTGAAGGTCCATTGAACAAACAGAACCTGGAGTTTTTCTGAGCTGGGTTGGAGCTGAATCCAAAGTACGTGATTAAATTCGTTCTTGTCACATCCTATATATTACGGAAATTAAACTTTAAAAATCTTGATCAAAAGTTTAGTAGTGACCTCATATCGAAGATAGTGTTTGTTTCGGTATGGTACTGAAATTAGTTCAATCCTTTAGGGTTAATGTTAATTAATTATTTTTAATTGACAAGTTCCTTTCATGATAGGTAATATATATGCATCAAACTCCCTTTAATGTAACTGGAAGTCTGGAAGCATGGACAGGTGGAACCCATCATTGTTGAGATCCAATTTAAGAGAAATCCTTTCTATAAACGCCACTCTCTGATGCAGTCCAAGTAGGAAAATCAAAGATACTATTTTAATAATTTCAGTGTTGTCGTTTTGGAAAAGGAAGGTAAAGGCAATTGGTCCAATCCAAATTAGCTTCTTTCAGTTTCAATTGTAAATGCATATTAATTCAATCTTAATTTCCTCTGCCTAGTTAATTGAAATTGATAAGTAACGTGGTAGTTTCCCACAAAATATCATGGCGCTATTATCTCATGGTTTGGTAGGTTGTATTATCATGATTAGTATATATATATTGTTGGTAGTTTCCCACAAAATTCGAATCTTAAGATGCCTTTTGTTCTTCACATGTTAGCATATATATATTTAGCTTGATAGTTAAAATAAATCTGCACATAGATATACTTGATTTCTTATTTAACTTGATTATTTACCATCTCAGAATTCTTATAAACTATAACAAAACATTGTTGAAAAATTATTAGCTACTGCAATTGGGATTGCAAAGAAGCCAGAAAATACTGAAAAATTCATTGTTGTAAGTTTGCACTCATTCTGTTTTGAAGTTATTGTAGTTGGCTTCACACCATCTTGTATTAAAACTCTGCACTAGAACCAGAGTTTTCACACCACTATTTTTAATCTAAAAGTACTTGATGAAAAACATTTGTACAGTATACGAGCTTGATTAGAAATGTTTAATTGATACCGGTCTTAGTGAAAATTAAGTGAAACTGGAGAGGTTTTCCAGAGTAAATTAGACTTTATTATTTTTATTATTGGTAGAAAGTTGTTTGTTTAATAAAAGATATATTTGCCATTGCATATCAGGGTTCTGGAACATATTCTCCTGCTTGAAACTTATACAAAGGACTCTATACCCGCACTTCATAAGATAAGGTACAACTGATGACCTCTGTAAGTTCATAAGCAGTTCTTGATATAGTATTAATCAACTATCTTTTATCCATTTTTTTATCTCAGGAAATATCTTGTTGAGGCAACTGAAGAAGCATCGATTGCATATAATAAAGCAGTATGTTCCTACTCCCTATGTCTCCAGTTCCATGGTTGAAAATTTTGGAAATTAAACACCTAGCTTGTGGTCTCATTTTAATTATACCTTTTAAATGGTTTCGGAATGTGATTGCAGCTAAATGGTAGTCATATAGTATTATTATGTTCATGACTCTTATGGATTGTCTTTTCCTCCATTGTTGTGGTTGTTCATCATATTTGTGTTGGTTGGTATTCTGGCAATTGTACCAGGTAACTCGCTTGCGTGAATACCAAGGTGTTGATCCTCACTTTGACAACATTGCAAGGCAGTATCATGACATCGTAAAGGTGATTTATTTTGCTGAAAATTTATGAAAATTTGGGACAGCAATAAGAAATTGTAGGAGACATATACATCTGCTGAACAAAATTGAAACTCTGAGAAAGCAGGAGCTAAAATTCATATCAATACTCCTTAGCGATGATCTTGTTTAAATTGTCTGATTGGTGGTGTGCAGAAATTGGAGAATATGCAATGGACAATCCACCAAGTTGAAATGGATCTGAAACGTTTACCAGATAACACCACCAGCTAGGAGTTTTTATTCATTTGGCCTCTTAACAGTGGTTAGTTTGATTTCTGTAAATGGTAAAAAGTGTATATATTGTTTGGTTATCACTCTGCAATGATTGTTACTTGTCACCGATGATTTAGAATGATGTCTTGCATCTTCTCAAGATTTTGTGCAATTTTCAAGTTGTGCTTTAAACATTTCCCAGGAATGATTCTCAATTTTTGTAGAAAGGGGAAACATAACTTTTGTACTTTAATATTGAGATTATATTAATCCATTTCCTCAAATTAAATAGATTGCAAAACATTTTTGTAAATGTTCGTTACTGTTACTTTTACTAGCAGTTTCCCGAAGTCTTTAGACATGCTAAAACCTTGAAAGATTAATCTTTTACAACGAAATTGAAGCCCGTTAAACATTTTGCTGCTTTTAGTTGTTTACTTATCCATTATCATTGATAAAAATCATAAAAATACACGTACCTTTTTATTATATTGGTTAATAAATAATTTATTTCATTTATTAAAAAGTCCAATAATAAATGAGTAAAAAAAACTTCTGTGCTATATATTGTTGAAATCAACCCTAAACTCTTTCAGCTAGTCACCAAAAAAAAAAAACTCTTTCAGCTAATTTTCTTGACTCTGGATAATAGGATGTGATGATTTGGTTGACTAACTTTATAATTTGTTAGGAGAGAAATGAAGCTTCACTATCTTGCATATATATCCTCTATATCATGCAATTAATGCCCCTAAAATTGCATGCATTGTACTTTGTAATTGCATATCACTATCATATCCGAAAGATACACTTAAAACAGAACAAAAGGGGTGACTGGTGAGTCAACCAAACTAGAGCTTAAGAAAGGCAATCAGGGTTGTGTTAACCCCTTTCTTTTGCTTAACCTCATACAGAATTAATGAGAGAAAAATGTATGTTGCTTTCACTAATTGGACCTTTTTTAATGACAATTTGTTTGTAAATGTAGATCACTTACCAAATTTTAGGAAGAGGACAAGAGTGCATTTAACAGCACACAAAAGCAAGCACCGCCATAAGTTAATATCATCATCAATCACTAGCATATATGTAAGTATTAATTAAGTGAAGTGAGGGCAATAATGTCATTTTATTGTTTATTCAAAACCCTCCTTTTTCTTTTTGTTCAACTTTCTCTATGATCTATGTAGCAAGATCAAGGTCTATATATTGGTAGGTCTTCAAATATTTTGGATACATGATTATATTTAAAAACAATATTACAGTACCAACAAAATTTATTATTTTTTGTTAGCAGTTCGCCAATAATAATTAAAATATAAGCTAAAAATATATTATTAAATTATTAAATTAAAAAGTTAAATTAATAATTAAAAATATTGACTAAAAATAATAAATTTTGTTAATTTTTAATTTTTTTTTATATCTAATCTGATTTTAAATAATCTTCTTGAACCTTATTTTGTTATATATAGCTAGCTAGCTTCTATAGCTACTTGCTACTGTGGCTAGTGACATTAGTTTAGTTCATTTATTGAACATGTTAACCTACCTAGGAGTTTGGATACGGTTCATTACATGTCTAACAAATAATAAACGTTACAATCACTTTTTTAATTATTAAAATCATGTTAGCTGATGAACTGTTCATGTTCCCATAGCAATTCCCTAACTCTCTCTCTCTCTCTCTCTTATTGCACAGTAGTTAATTGTTAGAAGATTAATTTGTGTGTTCGCTCAGAGATTTTTGGTCCAATCTCTTCAACTTTTTGCTTGGATTTCAGGTTAGTGCAATTTTTGTATTGTAAACTTCATTGATTTCTAGGATATTGTATGATAAAAGAAATATTGCTTATGTTGTGTTGTTGCTTGTATTGCATTGAAAACATTGATATGGTTAAATATTTCTAGGTTATTGCTTATGAGAGATGAAATGTTACTTGTGTTGGATAATTTATAGGTACTAAAAACATCGAATTCGTAAGATATGTCTTGGCACCATCGAGTGTGGATGTATGATAGGTTGAATCCAACAAGAGGGGGTATTAAACCTGAGTTTTATGACAAGGTTGAGGATTTTATAGAAACGATTAGTAAGTTAGATGTTGTGAAGTCGGAAGGAAAGTGTAGATGCCCATGCGTTAAGTGTAGATGCACAAACTATAAAGAGCTGAACATTATTAAGATGCATTTGTGGGAAAAGGGGTTTATGCCAAATTATTGGATTTGGACAGAACATGGAGAGATTGATGACATAGGGATTAATCAGATGGGATTCAATAATTGTGGGGAAGGTGGTTCAGGAAGTGGTGCAAATGTGGAAGAATGTGATATGTATGACATTAGCTGGGAAGATAACTCCAGAAGGTATCATGAAATGGTTTTCGATTCTGTTGGTCCAGAGGATCCTCATGTAGAGGCTAAAAACTTTTTTGATCTTCTTGAGGCAACTCAAAAGCCTTTGTGGGAAGGTTGTGTGCACTCTCAACTATCGATAGCTGTTAGAATGCTATGCATTAAGGCCGAGGAAAACCAATCGCAGGAGTCATTTAAGCAATGGACGACCTTAATTAGGGAAATTGCTCCTGAGGGTAGTGCCATACCTAGGGATTACTATGAAGCTAAGAAGTTAGTGCAAAAGCTTGGATTGAAGGCAATCAAAATAGATTGTTGCTCAAATAATTGCATGTTGTATCGAAAAGATGATGATGTTCTAACTAGTTGCAAGTTTTGTGAAGCACCTAGATTCAAGCCTATTTCTGATGGTGGTTGTAAGTCCAAGAGAGTTCCTATCAGACGGATGCACTACTTACCCTTAATCCCTAGACTTCGAAGGCTTTATGCGTTAATGAGTTCAGCTCCGCACATGACGTGGCACATCAAAAACCAACGTGATGATGGCGTGATGACCCATCCGTCACATGGGGAGGCATGGAAAAGCTTTGACCGTATCCACTCTGATTTTGCTTTGGAGCCTAGAAACATTAGGTTAGGTCTTTGCTCTGATGGGTTTACTCCAAATATCCAATTTAGCAAGCCTTATTCTTGTTGGCCCGTAATTGTTATTCCATACAATCTACCTCCTGGGATGTGTATGAAAGATCCTTATTTGTTCTTGACTTGCTTAATACCTGGTCCTAATAACCCTAAAGCCAACATTGATGTATTCTTGGGACCCCTAATTGATGAATTAAATGAGTTGTGGAATCCTGGTGTTTTGACATATGATATTGTAGAAAAGAAGAATTTTGTCTTAAATGCGGCATTGATGTGGACTATCAATGATTTTCCGGCTTATGGGATGTTGTCTGGGTGGATGACACAAGGAAGATTGTCATGTCCTATTTGCATAGAGGATACCAAGTATTTTACACTATCACATGGAGGCAAGGAATCATGGTTTGATTGTCATCGAAGATTTTTGCCGATAGACCACCCTTATAGGCGCAATAAGAATGACTTCAGGAAGAATAAAATAGAAAGTGAAGAGGCTCCTACCAGATTAAGTGGTTTAGAGATTTGGCAAAGGGTTAAAGGACTTGGGAAGATATCAGATAATGGAAAGTGGATCAAATCGCGAGAGTATGGTATTACTCACAATTGGACTAAGCAAAGTGTGTTTTGGGAGTTACCTTATTGGAAGGATAACCCGGTTCGTCACTGTCTTGATGTAATGCACATAGAGAAGAATGTGCTTGATAACATAATGAATACTGTTATGGACACTGATAGAACTAAAGACAATGAAAAGGCTAGGTTAGATCTGGCTGAACTGTGCAAGCGTCCAGATTTACATTTGCGGCATGTCGGTGATAATTATTGGTCCAAACCTAAGGCAGCTTATGCTTTAACTTCTGAACAGTAACAAGACGTGTATAAGTGGGTGCAACAACTTAGATTTCCAGATGGTTATGCATCTAACCTTGCTAGATGTGTAAGTCTTTCCCAGGGGAGGTTTATTGGTATGAAGAGCCATGATTGTCACATTTTTATGCAGTGCTTGCTTCCAATTGCATTCAGAGAACTACCTACAAATATATGGAAGCCTCTTACCGAGTTAAGCCAGTTTTTCAAAGACTTGTGCTCAACCACCCTCAAAGTTCATGATTTAGAGGTTATGGAGCAGAATATTCCCATTATCCTTTGCAAGTTAGAAAGGATATTTCCCCCGGGATTCTTTAATGTGATGGAGCATTTGCCAATTCATCTAGCATATGAAGCACGTGTGTGTGGACCTGTCCAATATAGGTGGATGTATCCGTTTGAAAGGGTGATAGGAGCATTCAAGCGAACAGTGAAAAATAGAGCAAGGGTTGAAGGTTCGATTTGTGAGGCTTTCTTGGCAAAGGAGACTTCAAGTTTTGTTTCTTTCTACTTTGAACCACATATCTTATCGAGGCGAACCCGTGTGGGAAGAAATGATGACGGGGGAGACACAATTAAAGCTTCTTTATCAATATTTAATAGACCTGGTCGCAAGGTTGGAAAAGCTAAAGATCATTGGTTAGACGAACGGGACAAAGCTGCAGCTCATTTGCATATTCTACTCAATGAAAGCAAAGTTAGCCCTTTCTATATGTAAGTTCACAAATCTTTTATTAAATAGTTAATTACACTTGTTCTACTAACGAATCCCATAGCTTATCAACTCTAGTCCTACTTTCATCAAGGTTTTGGAAAGAAAATTGTCCTGGAGAAAGCGATGACCGATTTTCCCCTTGGTTTGCATCATATGTAAGTGTATAGATTCGTATCATAGATGCATTACATAGTAATCATATATCTTTTATTAAATAGTTTGATTCATGTTTTTAACTAGGTTCAAAATCAATGCAACGAAATTGTTGATCCCGGTTTGCAATCACTTTCTTGGGGTCCTTCAAACAAAGCAACAAGTTATCCAATTTATAAAGTAAATGGATATACATTTCATACTCTTGCAAGGGCAAAAGGAAAGAAAACCGATAACACCGGTGTGTATGTCAAAGGTGATGCAGGCAATGGGGAAAGTGATTGGTTTGGATTATTAGAAGATATACTCGAGATTGAATACACTGGTGATGACTCTAATCGAGTTGTTTTGTTCAAATGTCAATGGTATGATCCAAGTCGTCCAAATGGAACACGTATTCATAATGACTACAAAATAACTGAAGTCAACCATAGCAAAAGATATCACCACTATGATCCTTTCATTGTCGCCCAAAAAGCTAAACAAGTTTACTTCTTACCTTATCCTGGAAATTGCAAGTCTCTGTGGCATGTTGTTGTAAACACTAAACCAAGAGGTCGAATTGAAACCAATCATGTACATGTAGATGAGGATGAGGATGAGAATGATGTAGCTTATCAAGTGGATGAGAGCAATCCTTCTAGGATTTCAGACACTGAGCCTCCTATTAGTCTTAAGTCTCCATTTGGAGAGGACCGCATTGTTGAATTGTCCATCGGCTCTAGTTCCGGAGCTAATAAAAATAAATATGATGATGTTGCAGACTTTGATGATGATATTGATTTTTAATAGGGTAACATTCCTAAGCTAATTTAATTTGGTTTTGGTGCAGTATATATAGAACTTTCCATTTTCAAAATGCACCCTCTATTTTCAAGAGCAATTCTGATTTCTGACATGGTCTCACCTTTTCTCGCTCTAAACTAAATATATATTATTCTATATATTATTCTCACCTTTTCTCGCTCTAAACTAAAATTACAGACAGAAAATCTGTCGGAAAATCCGTCTGTGATTACCGAGGGAAAATTCGTCGGAAAATTTGTCTGTAATTACCGACAGAAAATCTGTCAAAAAATCTGTCTGTAATTACAGACGGAAAATCCGTCTGAAAATCCGTCGGAAAGTTCGTCTTCTTCAGGAAATGGAGGGAGAATTTACAGAGGGAAAATCCGTCGGTAACTGGTAAAAATCCGTCGGTAATTTTCCGACAGAAAAAAATCCGTCGGTAACTAATTTCCGACGAGGCTTTTACAGAGGGACAAAATCTGTCAGTAATTCCGTCGGTAACTAAAAATCCGTCTGTAATATAAACCAAATCTGTCTGTAAATCTGTCTTTATTAAGCCATTTTCTAGTAGTGAGAAGAAGATTGAAAATTGGTAAATGAAGATTGAATCAAAGTATGAATTAACCCTAGATCTAAGAAGAGAGGTTAACCTAAACCTAAACCTAATCCTAATCCTAATTCTAGAGAGAAGTGAGAATTTCTCTCTCTAGAAACTAAACTAAACTAATCCCTAATGAGTGTGTGTATGAATGTGAATGAATGTCCATCCCCTTCAATCCTTGGCTCTTATATGCATTTTGGGCGCCAAAGTTGGTTGCTGAAACCTTCCAAAATCGCCAGGCACGTGTTGCATTAGTGAGGTCATGTGCCATCATCGGCGCGTGCGCGCATGGTACGCGTGCGCGTCCTTGGCCTGTTCCGCAATGTGCGCGCGAGCGCCTTGTGCGCGTACGCGTGCTTGGCCTAGATCAACTCTTTGGCTTTTTTGTGCTTCTCCCCACTTGCATGCTTCCTTCCTTGCTTCCTTTGATCCATGCCTAGCCTATTTCAATCCTGTAATTACTAGCAAACACATCAAGGCATCTTATGGAATCAAAGAGAAATTAGAATTTATCAAAATAAGGATTGAAAAGCATGTTTTTACACTTAAGCACAAATATGGGAGAGATAACAAAACCATGCTAATTCATAGGCTAAATGTGACAAAAGGTTATCAAAATACTCTAAATTCAATACACAACAAACCGTCAAATTGGGGTTTATCAGGGAACGAAAAGAAGTTTACATGGGGAGACAGACAAGTCCATCTGCAAAATCTTGAAGAAAAGCATGAGTTGGAACAACCCATCCACCTGCACATCTCAGCATGCACCGAGAACGGTGCAATTTTTAAGTGTGAGGAGGTCGATACCGATCTCCAGGGTTAGTTACTTCTTGACTCAACACCAATATTTTATTTTATTTGTTTGTTCATTGTTGCATTTGCATGTTTATTTGTTTTTTGTGCATATTTTACCACTTGGTTAAAGTAATATTTTCTTTTTCAAGAAACCTTTTAGAAAATTTCACTAATTTGAATAAAATTTAATGTTACACTTGTTTGAAGAGATATTATACTGGAACATGGTTTAGAACTCGAACACACAAAACCTGTGAGATTTTTGAGCCTATTTGAATTGGTTGCATTTTATCAACCAAAAATTTTGTTTTAGTGTGTATTTTTCACAGTAATGTCCTTAATTTAAATCCTTGGTTAGCTTAGACTAGTGAGAATGCTTATGAATTAAGTGTGGGGAAAAGTGGGTTTGGAAACATCTGGTTTGAGAATTGAGTATGTTAGAATTTTCTGAAAATGTGAAAGAAATGTTTAGGACATGTTCATGCATTCAATAAATTAATCATATGCATTGAGAAAAACAAATATATATATATATATAAAGAGAAAAAAAGAGCAAATAATAAAAAGGGGACAAAATGCCCCAAAGTAAGTGGTGAAAGCAATGCATATGAGTTGTACTTGAAATTAGAATGTATGAATATGTGGAAAACATAGTTAATGGACAGTTAGGTTTGTATTGCGATTACATGGATTGTCTAAAGTTAGGTGGAAAGTTTAAGTTAATTAAGGATTCAGATTTTAGTCCACTTGACCAAATACAATCCTACCTTGACCCTAACCCCATTACAACCCTTAAAAGACCTCTTGATTTGTGTATCTGTGCATTAAACTTATGTTGATTGTTAGATAAAGAGCAAGCCTTAGAAAGCAAGGTTAGTAGAGAATTGAGAGATCGAACCTTAAACACCTGAGTGATTAGAGTGTATACACTACCAGTAAAGGTTCGATGCTCAATTCCTTGTTCCCTGCTTTCATAAGCTATTTTCTTCTTACAAGTCTATTTGTTGTCACGGCCTTGGACACACTCCAACGCTGCCGTGCCGGCACTCGGACTTACTCAACCTCTTGAGCTAAGACCAAGTCAACCTAACCCTCAATACTTAGCAAGAAAGCTAAGAACACAATAGAACACAAGAAAAAGGAAGCTTGGTGGAAAGAACACTTTAGTACTCAAGTGTGGTTACAAATGATTCACACCCTCACACTAACTCTTACCTCCTATTTATAGCCATCCACCTCCTCAATGGATGGTTAGGATTAAATCTAATCAATGGTCTAGATTAATCATCTAGAACCTTCTTTATAAATATCTATCCTACCACTACTTTCTAAATACTTCTAGATTATTCCATACAACTCTTCATACTTTTATATCAATCCACACTCTTCTAGAATATTCTATGATCTTCTAGAGTCTTCTAGAACCTTCTAGGATATTCCAGGAATTTCTAGGACATTCTAGAACGTTCCAGAACCATCTAGAGTATTCTCAAACACTCCAGAAAACTATACAAACACTGTTAAATCTAACCTTCTAAAAATTTACCGTGACATTGTGCTTCATTTTTTATGATTTGAATTAGTGAAATCCAGTTCATATTTGTTCTTGAAAGATTTGTTTATTTTTAATCAAGTAGGTAGAAACATCGTAGCATGTAGTTATTCATAGGTTGCATTGCATACTCTCTATCATTCCTCTTCATCTTTATAGTTTCTCTTAAGCTTAGCATGAGGTGGTGGACGAAATTGTGATCACATCAATGTAGTATTCTTTGTTGTTGTATGGAATCATTATTATGGCACTTATGTGTCTGTGCTCAATTGAGTGGTTTTTATCAACTCTTTACCCACTTATTCATACTATTCGCATGTTTTACATTTGCCTTCCTAATTATGTGCTTTGATTGAAAACATGCTTCTTTGATCTTATATTTGCTTATTATTAATCATCTCTTAATACCATTAGATGCCTTGATATGTGTGTTAAGTGTTTTCAGATATTATAAGGCAGGAATGGCTCAGAGGATGGAAAGGAAGCATGCAAAAATGGAAGGAATACAATAAGTTGGAGAAATTGCTAAGTTGTCCAGCCTGACCTCTTCGCACTCAAACGGCTATAACTTTAGCTACAGAGGTCCAAATGACGCGGTTCCAGTTGCGTTGGAAAGCTAACGTCCGGGGCTTCGATTTGATATATAATTTGCCATAGCTGCCTCGACGCCAAGCGATGCGAACGTGTGAGTCGCGCGGACGCGTGACCTGGCAAGAACGCAACCCGCGCGGCCGCGTGAGCCATGCGGCCGCGTCACTTGTCTGCGACCTGTACGGACCAAAAAGCGCTGGAAGTGATTTCTGGGCTATTTTTGACCCAGTTTTTGGCCTAGAGAACACAGATTAGAGGCTATAAAGTGGGGGAATGCATCCATTCATAACAAGGCTATCATAATTTACTTTTCCATGATTTAGATTTAGTTTTGAGAGAGGTTCTCTCCTCTCTCTCTTAGGATTAGGATTAGGACTTCTCTTAGTTTTAGGAGTAACTCTCAATCTCAGGTTCTTTATTTTTATTTAATTTATGAACTCTTTCATGTTACATATAATTTTCTTAATTAATGTTATTTGAGGTATTTCCATTCATGATTGCTTTCTTTTATTTACATGATTACTACTTCCCATCTGAAGACATTTTTTATTCAGTAAATTTACTATTTTCTTTTTGCCTTTGGTTGAGACATTGGTAACTCTTGAGTTATCAAATTCATTGTTGATTGAAAATTGGAATTAATTTGCCCACTTAACTTACTTCCATAGTTAGAGATTAATAAGATGGGGAAAGAATCCAATTCTCATCATAATTGATAAGGATAACTAGGATAGGACCTCCAGTTCTTAATACCTTGCCAAGAGTTTATTTTTATTGCTATTATTTTATTTCCTCTGCTATTTACTATTGTTGCTTTTTATCTCATACTTTAAAAACCCCCAATTTACAATCTCCATAGCCAATAATAAGAACATACCTCCCTGCAATTCCTTGAGAAGACGACCCGAGGTTTAAATACTCGGTTATCAATTTTAAAAGGGGTTTGTTACTTGTGACAACCAAAACGTTTGTACGAAGGGATTTATGTCGGTTTAGAGACTATATCTACAATGCGACTGTTTTTATGACATTCTTTACTGGCAAAAATCCTCTCACCAATAACTCATACTCTGATTCTATTCAATACCTGCTTAATACCCTTGCTAACTTAAGCATCGGAGTCCCTTGCAGGTAACCCCCCACCCTCCGGGGACGAAGGATCAGCACTACTACCAAGTCCAACAAGTCGGACACAACCGCTCCAACCAGCACAGAAGACCTCGTCCGAGATCGACCTCCAGTTTCAGGTAACCCTCAGAACAGCAACCGAATCAGGATAAATGATGGTTGATGAGAGAATTTATTGGCGGTCTAGAATTTACCGATTAAGTCCGTCGTGAGTATAGTCTAAACCAACAAGAAATTCCACACCAAATTTAGAAAATGTGTTACCACAATTCAAAATCAATAACCGGGAGTAGAATCCTGAGTCGGTCTCCCTAGGAGTTGCCCTACGATGCACATCATTGGTTAGGAGTTCTCTTGATGTTTTGGAGTTGAGTACAAGGAAAGTAGATGAGCATAAATTGAGACAATGAGCAATTAACAATTGGAATAAGAGAACCAAGAAATCAAACTAATAAAGGTGAATGACAATCAATCAATGTAAAAGCCTTGGATAGGGGTGAGAATTGGAATTCCTATCACCATAGTCTCCATCAATTGTGACAATAATTGGTTGTTGCTCCACTTAGTCAACCTCTAACTATGAAGAAAAGTCAAGTAGAGATAATCAATTTGAGTTCACAAGTCCTAGCCAATCCCTAAGGAAAGGCTAGCTTTAGTGGCATGCAAATCAATTAGCAATTTCCAATTATGAATCAACAAAGGACATTGACAATTCAAGTGTCTCCAATAACTCAACCCCCAAGCCAAGAGTGAAAAGTCTACTCCATAACTATAGTTGACAATTTCTCAAACACTTGGTGAACAAGAATGAAGGACATTTTGAAATTGAGAAGAAAATTCAAATCAAAGTTATCTACCACAAATAATAACAACAATGGAGTAATTAACAACAATGAATATGAAATACCTCAATGCATTAATAGAATTAAAAGGAAACAAGATCCAAATCCAAGATCTACAATAACTAGAGTAACAAGAACACTAAAACAAGAGTAGAAGAATGAGATCTACAAATTAAAGCAATGTAAACTTGAATTAAATTCAGATCTAACCAAAGGATCTAAGAGAAATTCAAATTGAGAAAGCCAAATCCTAGAGAGAAGTGAGAGTTTCTCTCTCTAGAAACATCAAACTCCAAAAACTAGCTAAAAATCTCTAATGTCTGAATTCCCCCCCCCCATTCCCTTGGTCCTCTTGGGTCTTTAGCCTTCAGAATTCCTTCAGATTGGGCCCTGAAGCTCTTCAGAAATCGCCAGGCACGATTTCACTAATGAAGTCACGTGCTGCGCATCACGCGTATTCGTGGGTCACGCGTACACGTCGATGAGATTTTTAAGCCACGCGTACGCATAGGGCACGCATACGCATCGATGGGATTTTTGCTCATCCACACGATTGCGCCAATTCCAGCATCATACATCCACACGTGTGCGCAAGGCACGCGCTCGTTGATGCTAAATCTCCAAATCTTCCATTTTTCATGTTGCTTCCACTTGTGCATGCTTCCTTCCTCTCTTCTAAGTCATTCCTGTCCTATGAACTCTGAAATCACTTAACAAACACATCACGACATCGAATGGTAATAGAAGAAGATTAAAAATATAGCATATTTGGTGTAAAAGAAGCATGTTTTCAACTATGAATCAAAATTGGAAAAGAAAACACAAAACCGTGCATTTTATATGAATAAGTGTGAAAGAATATTGATAAAACTCCCAAATTCCATACAAAATAAACCCTAAAAAGGGGTTTATCAATGGTGTCAGCTTCTTTCTTTCCTCCTCTGTTCTGTTTTCTAATATTCATGAGACAAAATAAAATTGTCTCGTAAATTTTCCGCTACTGAGTTCAAACAGATTCGGATTGAAAGTTTGCTTTAAAAGGGTCATTTCATTAAATTAAAAGAAGGTCATAGATTTAACCCCCCTTCTCTAAGCCTTCTACAACCTTCACTCTGTTTTCACAAAAAATTTTGAAAGTTTTAAGGCACCAAACATGATATCAATCAAAGGTTTCCACCCCTAAATTGTATTATTCATCAAAAACACATGATCAAAACTAAAATGCAACAAACTAAGCTTAGGATCCACTTAAATTAAGCTAACCAAAACAAACAAAATTCAATAAGCAAAAACTAAAAGAAGAGAGGAGTTAGAATAATATTACCATGGTGGGGTGTCTCCCACCTAATACTTTGGTCTAAAGTCCTTAAGTTGGACTTTTTTAAGTGAAGCTTGTGTAAAGGTGGCTTATGCTTCCATTCATCCTTGAGTTGCCACCCATGTTTGCTCTTCCAAAATCTTCCGAATCCTAAACGAAGTACATCAAGCTCTCAAGCAACCTCAAGCAAGCAATTGGGACCCAAGATTGTTGATCATTGAAACTGATATCGGGATCCCATACTCTAGTTTTTCAGTCATCCTCTTGTTGATCTTTGCTCTTGCACTTGGATGAACAAACTCCCAAATCACCTTTGAAGCACCCAAATAAATCTTGGAATCCTCCTAATTGCACCTTGCACCACTTTCAAATTCTACTTCTTGATTTGGCTTCCTTGGTGAGCCTTGAACTCCTTTGGCAACCAACACATATTTCTTCATTGTTGAACACTTCAAGAAGGATCTTAAGTTGGTGATCCGTTTCCAATATAGCAAATTGATGTGGGCCAATGAAGTTTATTGGTGATATTGTTACCCACTCAATTTGCTCTTTGATTAGAGTCATTCTAATGGACTCTTGCATGAATGCTTTCACTTCTTGGGTGTCTACCACTTCCTCACTATCCTTTTCTAGCTCTTTCTCACCAACCTCATCTAAGTTTTTCCCAGTATCATTCAATCCATACTTAAGAGGTTGTGTGAAGTCTACTTCCATATCTCTCTCAAATTCAAAGGGGGAAGGTTCATCAAGATCATTGAGGGGATTGACCAAGGTGGACAAAAAATCATTGATGATGGAATTCACTTCTTAATCAAGTTCCCTTAATTCTCCATTTACCTCTTCCGGTTCAATTGTCTTACCTTTCTCCTCTTGTGACTCAAGCCTTAACTCCACTTCTATTTTAGGCTCCATGTTCTCCTCCTCACTACATTCCTTAGTTGATCCTCCACATTTCTCAAGGGAGATGTCTTGATTGTTTGAGCATAGTAGGGCTAAGCGGTTCACCACTTTGGTTATGGTAGCCATGAATTCTCCTTGCTTCCTTCAAAATTCTTCTTGCTCTTGGAGAAAAGCTTGAAGATCTTGTTGTTCTTGGGGCAAAGGTTGGATAACTTCACATTTAGGTGAAAAAAAGTTCAATGGTTAAGAGAAAAGTTGTATAGTTGAAAGATGTGTTATGTGGGTGAGTGGATTGAGGTGGTGTGTAAAGAGGTGATGGTTCATATGGTTAGTGGCAAGGTATATAAATATTCGGATTCCATAGAGGTGGATGCTGTGATGCTTGAAAGTTTGGTGGTTGAGGGTTGTGTAGGGGGTACCATTCATATCTTTGGGTTTGGTATGCATATTAGGGAGGGTTTTGCTCATTGTAACATGGGGGAGGTGGTTACCATGAGTGCTTTTCATACGCATGCAATTTCTCCCTCAATTGATTCTCCCATTCCATGATGCAATTGATTGCGTAGGATTTATACCGGTTTGGAATTCCACAAAATATTTTCGTTGTTAGTATAGTCCAAACCAATAGTCAATCCTCGAATCAAATTAAATTTAGTTGACACAAATAATAAACCCCAAATAAGAATTAACCAAAGTATTTGAACTCCAGGTCGTCTCACGAAGAATTGCAATGAAGTGGTCAATTATTGGCTATAAAAGTGCAACGGGGTTTTGGTTGATAAAAGGGGCAACAAAATAAATGACAAGAAAAGAAAAGAGAGCAATTAAAGAAAGCCATTAATGAAGAGAGACATTCGTGGCAAGGTATGAGATCATAGGCCTTTTGTCCTAGTCATTAATCATAACAATACTTACCAAGAATTTATCTTATTTCGTCATCTCCAATGTTAGAAGAAGGTGTAAGTTATCTTCCATTAGAGAAAGTCAAACAAGACTAGTTAATCTCAAGTCAAAAATCCTAATCAACTCACTAATTGGATTAGCAAGAGATTAGAGTCATTGAGAATGATATTAACTAATAACTCTAGATCACCAATCTAAATTGGGTACTAATGACTCAAGATTGCTCACTTACTCCTTCCGAGCCAAGAATGCTCAAAATCTACTATAAAGCCCAACCAAGCATTTTGTCAAACACTTGGTGGGTAATAAAGGAAAGCATAATAAATGTGCAAGAATAATAAATCTACCAACTACCAATTGCAAGAAAAGTAAATAAACAACTCAAATTATCAATAAAAGAAATATCAACATCAAATTGCATTAAAAGAGATATAAATCCAACATGAGCATCCATGGACATAAAAGAGAGCATAAAAGAAAAAGTAACACTACAAACCATGAGAATCAAATAGTAGAAGCAAGAATTCACAAAGAAAACAAGATGAAATCATGAAATTGAACCTAGATCTAAGATGAAAATATCCTAAGAACCCTAATTCTAGAGAGAAGAGGGAGCTTCTCTCTCTAGAAACTAAACTACATGATGTTACACTTCAAACAATTGCTCCCCCCTTTGCTTGGACTTCAACTCTGCATGAAATACACTCAGAAACAAGTTGGAATTGGGCCTGGGCAGCTCAAAAATTGCCTCCCAGCGTTTTGCCTTTAAGTGAGTCATGTGCAAGTATTGCCGCGTACGCGCCATGTGCGCGTGCGCGTCGATTGGCTATTTCTTCATCTGCGCAGACGCGTCATGTACACATGCGCGTCTCTATGCAAAGTCACTTTTGCGCGCGCGTGCCTTGTACGCTTGCGCGCCCATCGATGCATTCCCAATTTTTGTAAGCTCATGCATTCTCCACTTTGTATGCTTCTTTCCTCATTTCTTCCATCCAATACTTGCCTTATGAACCTGAAATCACTCAACAAACATATCAATGTATCGAATGGAATTAAGGTGAATTAAAATCACCAATTTAAGGGTCTAAAAAGCATGTTTTTATATTTAAGCATAAATTAAGAGAGAATTACAAAACCATGCTATTTCATTGAATAAATGTGAGAAAAAGTGAATAAATCCCCTAAAATAAGCACAAGATAAACCACGAAATCAACAATCCATATTTGAAATCATTATACCCTACAATATGATCACAACTAAGCTCCAAGCAATAACGATGATAACTCATAAAGAAAGTAGAAAATAAAAGGAAAAGATATCAATAAACAAGAAAAATAAACACCTAAGTATTAACAAAAACAACCAAATAACCAAAAAAATAAGTTATTTACAATATTAACATATTCACAACAACAAAAAATATGACACCAATTGCATAGTCACCGGCAACAGCGCCAAAAACTTGACGAGAGGGATTTATGCCAATTCGGAATTTAACAAAACAATTCCATTGATATCATAGTCCAAACCGACAATCGATCCTCTCAATCAAAGTTTAAATCAAAGATGTCACAATCAACACAAAATAACCAGAAGTTTTAATTCCCGGGCCGTCTCCCTCGGACCATGAAAATTAGGTGCACATTCTTGGCTGTGAAATACGGGGGTTTTGAAGTATAAAACGGGAAAATTAAAAGGACTAAAGAATAAAAGAACTAGCAAGAGATCAAAAAAGGAATAAATGCAATTTAAAGGAAGATAAGGTCAAAAGTAGTGAAAATGCGATAATTGTATAAAAGAGCCTTGACTTGGAAATGAGAATTAAGGAATCCTATCATCGTTATAACCACAATTATGGCAATTATGATGAGTTAATCTCACTTCGTCAACCCCTAACATCGAGAAGTAAGTCAAATAAGCATAATTGACCTTAATCCATAAGTCCTAATTAACTAATTAACTTAGTAAAGAGCTAGAATCAATAGAAACAAGAGCCAACTAACAACCCAAATATTACCACTAAATATCGGATATTATGATTCTAATATTCTAGGAACTCATTTTTCAAGCCAATGTGTGAAAATCTACTCAAAATCTATAGTTGGCATTTGCACAAATATCTTGTGGGCATAAAAACAAAGCATGGTAAATTGCAAAGGAAAATGAAAACTATAACCAAACTATTCACAATATCAACAATAAAAACTAAATCAAGCATATATAAACCATAAAAGACCAAATTCATAAACAAAAGATTCAAGAAATCAAAATTACATATATTAACAAAATAACTTAAACCATAAGAAAATAAGAGTAAGTGTGATGTAATTAAAGAGAAATTAAAGAGTACTTACAAAAGAGATGAGCAAAATCCAAGATCAAAACTTGAAATTATAAAATTCTACAATGAAACCTAATTAAAATCTTAAGAGAGCATTTTCTAAACTACACTACTCCTACTCCTAATAATGTGTAAAAAAATGTAAAAGTGAGCTATCTCTTGATATGGAATGAAGTCCACTTGATATAGCACTCAATCAGCTTCAAAAACACCAAAAATTGGGCCAAAAGGCCCCCAAAATCGCGAGCCATGTGCTTCATCAGTGAAGTCATGCACTGGGACTTGTGCATATGCACAGATGTGTGCGTACGCACACTTGCTGATTCTTCACTTGTGCGTACGCACAGAGGGTTATGCATACGCACACTTGACTGTGTGCTTCTCCTTTGTTTTCTTCATGAAATCTCCCTTCTTGCATGCTTCCTTCCACTTTTGCTTAGCCATTCTTGCCTATTAGACCTAAAATCACTCACAAAATATATCACGGCATCTAATGGAATAAAAATAGAATTAAAATGATCAATTTAAGTACAAAAACGCATATTTTCACATTTAGGTCTAATTTAGAGAGCAGTCACAAACGTATGCTATTTTGGTGATTAAGTGTGAGTTTATGTGATGAAATTCGTCCAATTCAAGCAAAAAATTTTCATTAAATATGGACTCATCACGACGCGAGCATCCCATTTGGGTTGAGGCACTCGTGTACGCGAGCAGGAGTGTACGTACGCACAATCCATATTTTGCTGAAAAATGGTTTTTCTTCATTTTCAAGGGTTCTCTAACTTTCTAAACGTTTTAAAACTGCTGTTTAAGAGTACTATCTAGTAATTAGGAGCTAAGATTATTAGAGAAATATTAGTGACTAAATTTTGTGAATTTATGTATGAATTTAGAAGACGGAGACTTAGGTTTCTGAAGTACTGATGATGGAATAGTTGTGTGGATTGGAAGAGTACTATATTGATAATGAGTATGATGAGCGGTGGAAATGAGAATTGATAATATTTGTGATGAGTCTAGGACTCGAAGATAAACGATGAATTTATGAATACTGAAAGTGATCATTGAGGAATATGGATATACTGTTTATTACTGAGATTGTTGAGACGCTATGCGCCTGGAAAAGATAATTGCTTAATCCCGCTTGTCGAGGTCATCGTGGCGGCGTAAGGGCAGTGGTTAGTCCCGCTTACGTTGAGATGTGAGGTCTATGACTGAGTATCCCGTTCACATCCTTTTAGAATCACAAGAGTGTGCGCGGACACTTTATCCCCGGACCATGTGCTAGGTACGATATCCCTGGGGTACTCATTTTATTTGTGACTAAAAGGTGACATTTCCATGGGAATGTGTCGGGTTGGCAATTGAACCGACAATGTGATATTACAGCCAATAGAACAGGCATTCATCATATACATTTACTATGTGTTTGCTTGCTTTGTTTACTTACATACTGTGCCTAATTGTATAACACGATTAAGTGCTTCGTGATTTACTTGCTATACATGATAATTACTTGTACTTTACTTGTATGAACTATTTGTGTTTTCTACTGGGATTGAGGAGGTTTGGAAGGCGGTGGCGATGGAATTGCATGGCGGTTAGGCTGGCAAAGGCTGTGGGACAGCGGGGTAAATGTTAGATTAGAAATCCCCTAAGTTAGATGACCTGTTTGAGGATTTATTTATCAGTTTTATAAGCTTGAAAATTATGATGATGTGAAGTTCTAGGATTGCCTCTGGCATCCCGAAATCTTATATGTTACATTACTGGGAACTGTTACCATACTAAGAACCTCCGGTTCTCATACCATATTTCATTGTTATTTTTCAGATGCAGATTGTAACCTACCTTGGTGAGTTACGTGATGGTGATAGAGCCGAGGATCTTTATCATATTTTGGATATTTTGTTTATTACTTTCACTTTTGTATCTTTATTTTTCTTAGAGGCTAAATTTGAGAGAGATATTTTATATGCTGTTTTAACTTTTCAAACTCTGTTATGTATGCATATATCTAGTCGGCCTAAACTCCGCAAGTTGAGACTAGTATTTTATGACTACGGGTTGAGACTAGTACTTTATGACTATTATACTGATATATCTACATATGCCTTGTTATCTTGGATCTATGTCTTGTGCTCTTAAGCTTGTAGCTTCGTGTGAACGTTTTGCACTTTTGTAACTCTATTTTTTTAGTTTATTTCTTTATCGAACTTCTAGATTTACTATCTCTTTCTATATATATTATTGTATAAATCTTAGAACTGTCGTGACCTTTAATTATCCTTTGCTTTACGGTATGAGGTAAAGCTTAAGATAATTAGAGTGTTACACATAACAAAATTTTTAACACTATACTCAAGATATATGCAGTTTATAAAAAAAAATATTTAAAAAATATTTATCTATCTTTTATTCTTATATATTTAACCCATGAATTATTCCGTCGATCTGAATTTTATTATTGTATTTTTCATAATTTTATTATAATCAATATCCCTTTAAATAATAAATTTCATCCGTATTTAAAGTATTAATAAAATAAAATATAACACATATGATCCACAAATAAAATTATTTAATTTTTATTATTTTTTAATTGTGAAAATTTTAAATTTTAAATATAAAAATACTCAATTATTGTAAAAATTATATAAAAATCTTAATTAATTTAAATTTATTTTTTAAAAATTTAATTTAATAATATTTAATAAAATAATTTTTGAAAATAAAATTAATTTTTATACTGACGATCTTGTTAAAATTGTGCATAAATTATTACTATCTTTATATAAATAGTACTGAATTATTAATAATTGATGATATTAAACATTATTTATACATTTTATGATTTATAATTTTAGTTTTGAATGATAGTATCAATCAAGAAATATTTGTTATTTAACTAATAATTTTTAAAGTTATACTTTAATAAGATCATAAAATTTTTGTTGATGTAGTGCTTTAAATTTAAATGACATTTTAAGATTTATATTAGACTATAATTATGTTTTAGTATGTTTATTTATATTTATATTTATTTTATTATAAAACGGTTTTTTCGGTTTTATATTATTTTTAATTTGTTCCTAACTTTAATTATAAAATGATTATTCCAGTTGAATTACAGTTGAACTAATTAGACCAATAAATTAATAACTAAAAATCTAAAATAATTCAATGACCGGTAACTTTACTTTTAAGGCTAGCTAATGTAATAAGCTAGTTGGTTAGCTAAGGTGTTAAAAACTTAAAATCTAATTTAATTCAATATGATCTAATTAAATTTAATTATAAAATATATCAAAATTAAAAATAATTTACATTGAATTTAAGTTAAATTTTAAGTTTAACTTTAAAAATTTATCTAATTTAATACAAATAAATTATCTTTTTATTTTTATTATTAAATTTATATTTTGTTTATAATATATTTTTATTTTATAAAGTGATCTAATTAATTTTTAAAAAATTAAGAAAAATATCAGAATAAAAGATAGATATATTATTTAAATAAAAAAGTTGTTTTTTTATAAACTGCGGTGCATTTCAAATACAAAATATTCGAATTGTGTTTTTTATGATTTTGATTGCTTTTTATTAAGAATGTATAAAATTTATACAAATACGTAAATACGCGATGGTACATTTTCATAAATATTGTATTTAAATAATTTAAATAAAAAATCTGATTATTTTGCTAATTTAATTTGATTATGTAATCTTTTTAAATTGCTGCAGATTTTTTATTTTATAATTGGGGAGAATGTATGTTTTTCTTCAAAATGAAAAAAAAAAAAACAAAATTTAACAGGACACTAGAGGCATCGTCTTGATGGATCTGTATTCTGCTCTATGTGTAATGTATTTGCGCCTTTTGTTGACGGAGCATCCCTAACATCCGATACGTTGCCTTTTTCTCTCGCCAAAAAACTCTAATTTCTAGATGTCTACAAACACGTATTCGACAGCGCGATGAACATTTTTGGAATCCTCAAGGTGGATTCCGTTATTATAATACACTCCCCTTGTATTATTTGCATGGAGAGGCGGATTGACGGGAGCCTAAAGTGACCATAGTTTTCCAAAATTTTTCAAAAAATTAGTAAATAGTAATAATTAATAATATTAAGTTTTTTTATATATATGATGATACAAGTTGTAGAATCTTGTAAATTAAAGTAACAAAAATTTGTAATATGTATTAAATATTTGAGCTATTGTTTTTTAGTAGTCCATTCTAATAATTAATAAAAATAGTTATATTATACTAGTCTAATAGGCAATAGCCCATATTATTAATTAAAGTAGTATTAGTACATTTTTCAAATTTTTCTCTTCAAAGCATCAAAGGCTCAGAGCGTGAGTCAGTGCACACTTTTCTTTTTTTTAGTGGCTTCCATTATAGATTTGTGGAGACTTTTGGTCTTTCCATTTCAATTTTCTTTCCATATCAAAGCTGACAAATGACAAGATATATGAAGAAAAACCATTGAAAATTTGAAGTGGACAGCAAAATATTAACCATTGGATACACAACAAAGACTCAAAGAGATATATCTCAATTTTTTTAAGTTAATAACAATGTCAAGTATTATTAACATTACTTATTTAAAACAATTAATTTATTTTTTTTTATAATGGACAATGTTCAAAGGTTGAACTGAGAGCAAAATTCAATAGAGATATTTTTTGGTGACACTTGGAACAAAAAATAATAATAAGGTAAATTAATAAATTTATTTTTTGTTGTTATACATTTGTGTTTCTAAAATTATTTGTTATTGCTCAATAGATTTAATATTTTTTTTAAATAACATATGCAATTTTTTTTTTTTTTGCTAGATAGTTCAGGTTAAGTTAAAAATGTCAAAAATGAAAACAATTCACTCATTTTTCAAGAGAAAAGAGAGAATATACGATGAACGAAATTCAGCTTCAGATTCTTTGAGTAATGTTCAAAATATTATTAAACAACCTAGGATACAACCCGTGACACAACTTGTTGAGTAAGATATTCAACCACCTGCTTCTAAAATAACAAGGACTGAAATAGATCAAGTTAATATTGATACATTGATGCGTGATTCTGGAAAGCGTCCACAAATTTGGAATTATCCTATCAATCAACAAGATGAAATTCGTAGAGCATATATAAAATTTGGACCATATCAATTTATTATGGATAAGTACCCTCTTTCTGGTCTTGAAAGTCATCCTCGTCGTTTCAAAGCTCATTGGTTTAAGAGTTTTTCTTGGCTAGAATATTCACTAGAAGTGGATGCTGCATTTTGTCGTCCATGTTATTTATTTTTTAGAAAATCAAGTCCATTCACATCAGAGGATTTTGCAATTGGAAAAAGTGAATAATGGAAAGGATTGTGCATTGTTATCTGATGTGGGTAAATCTCTTAATTCTCTTCATAATATTGCTGTTAAGTCTTGTAAAGATTTGCTTAACCAATTATGTAACATTGACAAAGTATTAGCTAAACAAAGCTCACAACAAATTTTAAGTAATAGATTGTGTCTTAAAGCCTCTATTAATACTGTAAGATGCACTACAAGAAAAATACCTATTCAGCCACACTTTTTTTAAGCTACATTTGAAAAGCGTAGCCTATTCATAGAATAGGCTACGCTTTTCTCTGTGTTGCCTTTTTATATGAGAAAAGGATACACAATTGTGGCATCATTTAAAAAGTGTAGCCTTAAGTATTTTAGAAATCACTTATAAAGCGTAGCCTTATCTAAATATCTATGAATACACTTTTCTCATCTAAGAAAACGCTTTTAAAGAGTACTGGTTAACGTTTCAAGCTTGTACTTTTAGGGGACATGACGAGAGTCATGAGTCTCAAAATCGAGGAAATTTTCTTGAAATGTTAAAATTATTAGCTTCTTATAATAAATAAGTGGATGCAGTTGTCTTAGAGAATGCTCCTCAAAATGCAATATACAAATCACCTTTTATTCAAAAGAAAATTCTACATGTTTTTACTAGAAAGGTGCAAAATAGAATTCGTAATGAGATTGGTAATGCAAAGTTTTGTTTGATTGTTGATGAAGTTAGAGATGAATCTAAAAGAGAACAAATCACACTTCTTGTTAGATTTGTTGATAAGCATGAATTTGTCAAAGAAAGGCTAATAGATGTTGTTCATATCAAAGATACTACTTCTGCTACTCTTAAACAAGAGATTTGTTCTGCATTATCTCATCACAATCTCAAGATTCAAAATGTTCGAGGTCAAAGGTATGACAGGAATAGTAATATGCGTGGACAATGGAAAGGGTTACAAGCTTTAACTATTCAAGAATGTCCTTATGCATATTATGTTCATTGCTTTGCTCATCAATTACAGCTAGCTCTTGTTACTGCGGCTAAAGAAGTTGTTGATGTTCATGCTTTTTTCTAAAGTTTGAGTAATATTATCAATGTTGTGTACTCTTCTTGCAAACGCAATGATGAATTACAATCTGCTTATGTAACTGAAATTCCGCATTTAGTTGCAACTAATCAAATTGAAATAGGAAGGGGAGCTAATTAAATTGGCACATTAAAAAGATCAGGAGATACCAGGTGGAGCTCTCATTTCAACTCGATTTGTAGCCTTTTGCATATATTTGGAGCAACAACTTCAGTTCTGAAAGATTTGGCTACTAATATATCTACATATTCTCAACGTGATAATTCTACTTATGCTCTTAAATCTTTATTATCATTTGATTTTGTTTTCATTTTGCATATGATGAAAGAAATCATAGAAATCACTGATAAACTTTGTCAAGTATTGCAACAAAAATCTCAACATTTTGAATGCCATGCATTTGGTTTTTAGTACAAAGTCATTGATTCAACAGTTAAGAGATGGTAGTTGGAGAGCACTTTTAGAAAAAGTTAGTTCTTTCTGCAATGATCATGCTATTCAAATACCTGATATGGGTGCCTTTTAGTGACATTATTCGATCTCGTCGTAAAAATGATGTTGTCAATGTTGAACATCACTACCGTGTTGACATTTTTACTAGCGTGATAGATTTTCAATTGAAAGAGCTAAATAGTAGATTTAGTGAGCAAGCAACTGAGCTCCTCATATTGAGTACATCTTTGGATCCTAAAGATGCTTTGAAGTTATTCAGTGTTTGCAACATATGCAATCTTGCAAGAATTTCTATTCTTTAGGATTTTCTGAGCAAGAGAAGATTCAATTGGATTATGAGTTACAACATTATAAAATTGATGTGGTTAAAGCCCCAAATTTTCAGAATTTGCCTACTATTGCTGAATTGTGTTAAAAATTGGCAGAGACAGAAAAATCAAATATATATCCTTTAATTGATAGATTAATTCGTCTTGTTTTGACTCTTCCTGTGACAACAACAACAACTGAATAGGACTTTTTCAGCTATGAAAGTTATCAAAATAAGGCTTAGAAACAAGATAGAAGATGAATTTTTAGCAGATTATATGATTGTATATATTGAAAAGGAGATTGCTTTAAAATTCACTTCAAAGATGATAATTGATGATTTTAGTTCCATGAAGCATCGTCAAGCAAGTTTAAAATACCAAAATCTTAAAGTATGTAGTTGAATATTGACTTTTATATAATATAATTATTCATTTGATATATACGCTACAAATCATATTTTGTTAATTTTTTATTATATTATATTTTAATTTATCTTGTATTTAATTGGCCCTCTCTTGTGAAATTTTTAGTTCCATCACGGTTTGCATGTGCGCACGTGTCTATACCCCTCAACCCATGATTCTCGATAATCTCCCTCAGTCTCTCTTTAATATTCACGTTCTTTCTTTTTCTCTCACTTTTAAATTTTGTTTTCTCTCTTCTTCAAGATCACTCTCTGCAACTCTTTCAACTTTTTTTTCGAACTCAAAACAACCACTTTTTTTCATACTAACAACTTATCTTCAGACTCATTATTTTTAATTATATTTCTATCAACATCATCAAATAAGTATATTTTTTAGCAATAATATTTTTAGTTAAATTATTTTAATTACTATAAATAAAAAAATAAATTAGATTAGATTTTAAAAATTAATTTGTGTTAATTAATTAAATGTTAATAATAAAAATATTCAACCTAGTAATAGTTAGTTACACGGTTTTAATAAGATTAAGAAAGTGCGTACTAAAATATATTTTTAGTTTGTTAAAAAAAACAATACTAAATATATTATTTAGATACGTTTAAACATTTTATATAATATATATTGACGAAATATATTAAATTTATTTTATTTAAATATTTTTTATATATTATTTAAATATATATTTTATATATTTAAAAATAAATTAAACATATTTGATATAATATGTTGAGTAAATAGTCATTTTTGACTATAAATGATTCGAATACTTACAAAATTGGCTACAAAAAATTGAAACTAAAGTTATACTCATATAAAATAAATTTTGTCTGACAAAAATAACTAATTATTAAATTTTTGTTTATAACTCCATAAATACCCTTGATTTTTTATCTTCCTTTATCTCTAAATCTAATCCCTAACCCTATCAATTTAACCCCTTCCTCTTCTTCTACCCTCTAACCTTTTTCACTGTCACAATCTCCTTTCACCACCTCCATTCTCTCACCTTCCCTTCTTTGTCAACTATCACTAACTCCAATACCACCACCGCTTCATTTCCTTTCCTACCCCTCCCCTCCAACCACTTCCTTCACCGCCGTTGAAGATCCTCCTCAGCTCCTCCAAAGAAAAAAATTTTTTCAAATTCAAAATCCTGTTGTACCTGCTATATATGTATTATCCATCATAAATAATTATTTTGCTTGCAAATTGGAATCCTGTTACAAAAATTTGAAGTACAAGTAGAATTAAAATTTTTATATTAATTTTCAGTCTAATACATTATTTGATCGGAATTCAAAAGTGAGAAAGAAACTAATAATGTTCTTCTCATCAAACCTATTATTAACATGCAGATTGGTTTCTCCAGCAGCGGCGGCAATGATGGAGACAAAAATCCATTCATGCCAAAGACGTATGCACTGCGGTACTGGGACAAAGTCATTTAAAACACACTTTCAAAGCCATCTTTCCTCACCTCCAAGGCCTCACCACTAACCGCCATCCAAGCCGCTAAGTACGCCAAACTTGCCGCCACCAACGCCCTCACCACGTGCCTCCCTAAGTTCTGTTTCGCTGTGCACTTTCTTTGCCTCCCTGACATCAAGCCCAATTTCTCCAAGCAAGACAAGAGACAAAGCTTCACCGGCTTTGAAGACGGCCATAACTTTACCAACTATGGCATCGACGAAGCCGAAAGCGTCAACGACTTCAAGAACTACTCCGACGGCTTTGGCAACCCCGGGTTTAACGAGTTTCGCTCTTATAGCTGCAATTCCAACGGCGGAAACGAGACCTTCACGAGCTACGGTGAAAGCAACAATAACTTTAAACAATGCTTCAACACCTACAGCAAACTTTTTGGAGGCGGCATCGGCGAATTCACACAGTATGGAACCAACACAAACGACCCAACCCTCCAGTTCTTGTCGTATGGCAAGGAAACAGGCGAAAGGCAAGAGCATTGGGAGTGCGATAGAATCATCATTACTGAGATTTTCAATTTGAAAAGTTTTTTCTCTTTGGAGGAGCTGAGGAGGATCTTCAATGGTGGTTGAGGAAGTGGTTGAAGGGGAGGGGTGGGAAAGAAAATGAAGCAGTGGTGGTGTTGGAATTAGTGATAGTTGACAGAGAAGGGAGGGTGAGGGAATGGAGGTGGTGAAAGGGGATTGTGACGATAGAGAAGGTTGGAGGGTAGAGGAAGAGGAAGGGGTTAAATTAATAGAGTTAGGGATTGGATTTAATGACAAAGAAAGATGAAAAGTTAGGGATATTTATGGAATTACGAACAAAAATTTAATAATTGGTTATTTTTGTCGGACAAAACTTATCTTATATGAGTATAACTTTAGTTTCAATTTTTCATGGTCAAAAATAGTTATTTACTCTAATATGTTAATATATATTGTTTACATATATTATTTACATGTATATAAAATATAAGATTTGATGTTATATATTATTTAAATGTGCGAAATATATTTTAATTAATGTATTATTAAACTTATATTGAATAAATGTTAAAATAGGACATGTTTATTTTAAACAGAACCAAAAAATTTTATATATTTAAATATATATTTTAATATATTTAAGTATATATTTTATATAATATTAAATATAATCAAATATATAT
>NC_029781.3:27285946-27287877 GCF_000817695.3 Arachis duranensis
TAATGTTAGTTAAATATTGGATATATGTTAAATATAGTATATATATAATATAATAGTTATTTTGTTTTAGAAAGAATAAAAATAGAAGATAGTTCATTGATACGCAGGCCATATTGTTGGGTTTTCCAATGGCTTAAATATTGCTCTATATACTTTTTTTATCTCATCCATCCTGTTTATCTCATGAATATATTGTTGTCAATCAAGTAGTTGGTTCGCACAACATGCAAAGATATAACAACAAGGAATTTGATCCATCTAAAACCTACCACAATCACAATGTCGTCGATGGAGATTCACTGCATACTCCATACCGCTGGACATATCGTGCACCTCAAAGATCTCATTCTGTCTATCAAACAAGTTAACTTGGATGTTCTCCACTACTTACTTTTTTAATTGAAGTCTGTTGATCGTATATTCAGAGAATACATGTCTTGCATTCTTTCGAGCCTCAGCCTCAGCTCTCTTTCTAGTGAATAACTCATTTAGTCTGTAAAACGTTACTTTGACAAGTGATGTGATAGGAAGATTTCGTGCCCCCTTCAATACCTAATTGATGTACTCTATTGTGTTTATGGCCATATGACCCAGCGATATCCATTATCAAATGCCAAAATATACTACTGTCATGGGATCCGATCGAGCCACTGAGTGTAAGCCTCATCATGCTTACATAATCTTGCATACTGTACAATAAATTCACGCACAATTCTACAATAACCTGTAAAAGAACAAGAAAACAAAAATAATAAGTATCACCACATAACATGAGCGTCAGTATTTTATTACAATTTACGTAATCATATTTACAAATCAACTTCTGTAGATACGGTGTCTTGAAATTTCTCAAGAAGTTGGATGCTATGTGCCTAACACAAAACATGCGGCTAGCTCTCGGAGGCTCCCATGATTTATTACTACGTGCTATTGCTGAGGTAATAGAGTCGTGTCAATCAGAGATAAGCCCAATACCATCCCGAGTCACCACATGTGTGTGCAAATGAGTAAAAAAGAATTGGCACGCATCAAAAGTCTCACCCTCAACAACGGCAAATGCAAGAGGCACAATATTGTCATTACCATCTTGAGAAACTACAACTAAGAGAACTCCTTTGTATTTGCCATACAGATGTGTGCCATCTATTTAGACAATTAGTTTGCAGCTCCTAAATGCTCTAATGCAAGGATAAAAGCTCCAAAGCACCCGTGTCAGTATCCTAATATCCTAGGCTCCGTTTGTTTGCTGTCTTAACCAGCAATAGACAGAGACACAAAGACACAACAGCACATAGATATGAACATACACAAATATTTTATCTTGTTTGGCAACATTATATATAACAGTACACTGGTATACACAAATTTATCAAAATGACAAATTTATCATCACCAGTAACACCATTGTATCCATAACTACCATCATCTACAGACACTATCACCATCTACTACCACCATCACTACCACTATCAGATTTATCATCTTCATCATAATCTATAATTACCAAAAAATCATTGATAATTTTTTTAATAATCATCATTTATCTCCAAAAAAAAAAAAAGAAAAAAGACAAAGAAGACAGAGGCAATAATCACAGTAACTATAACCAAAATTAAAAAAAATCACAAGAGAATGAAAGAGATGAAGGAGACGGTGAGAGAAGGATTAGAGGAACGTGTTACGATTTTCTGGGCACGAGCGTTGGATGGCGACAATGACTTGTTGTGTCGAGAGGGTTGGATGCTGCTGCAACTCGCTATGAGTTAGACAATGTTGTGACTCTGTGTCGCGAGGGATGGACAGCGAGGGCGACAAATCTGGACGAGTGGCAGCAGCGATGCAAATACAGCACAGATCCGAGAAAGCCGATAACAAAAGAGCGTGGAGGAGACACAAATTTAAGAATGCAACAAAGAAGAGTTTGGCGAGAG
>NC_029781.3:27287921-27292961 GCF_000817695.3 Arachis duranensis
GGAGGCATAGTGGCACCGATGGGATCTATGGCAGCGGAGAAGAATCTGGAAAAAGGTAGAAGAGTGATGGAGAAAGAAGAGGGAGTAGAGAAAGGGGTTAGAATAGGGTTGAGGTAGGCTGGATTTTGCAATTAACTATGGATAAAAGTAGAAAAGGTTGTGTCTCAGTGTCTCAACTTTAAAGAGAGACACTGAACACATGTATTCTGTGTATACCACCATGTCCATTCAAAATTCGTGTCTCGGTAAACAAACAGTGGACGTGTACCATCGTGTCTATGTACTAGTATCCATGTCTAAGCAAACAAATGCAGCCTTGGAGCACCTCATCCCCTTGGTATGTTGGTGTAGTTTCGATCTCAACTGCTGCTGATAAATCCTTTTGTACCATTGTTTTAAACCACGATGACAAAGTTTCATAAGAAGCTTTCCAACCACCAAATTTTTTTGCAATTGCCTTTTGCTTAGCTAGCCATGCTTTGTGGTACATTATCGTATAATTGAATTTTAGTTGCGCTTCAGCAATCACAGATTTTACCTTTAAAGATGAATCAACTTCAACCAATGGCTTTATCACCTCTACAATCATTTATGAGTTTAGCTTAGCATGATCTTGAGAAATTATCATTTTGGTGCATGTGTGACTACTATTATACCACCTTATAACCCAACAAAACTTTCTCTTAATAAGACTAGCCATGATAAGCAATGTTTTGAAAACCAGACCGAACCGTCCAGTCGAACCGGTTTAACCAGGAACTTGCGTAGAAAATGGTCCGATCTTTCTCCTAAAACCGCCCTTCAAATCACTGAAAAATCGCTGAACTGGCCAGTAACTGGCCGGTTGGACCGGATCAGAAATTGACCGGTTCTTCTGAAACAACGCCATTTTCGTTGTTTAAAAAAAACAAAATCTCTCACCACCACACAAGTCCGTCACCCGGTTAACTGCCTTCCCCCAAACACCACTCCGTTGATACTCACACTCCTCACAAACAAGCCTTAAGGAACCCTAAACCCAGCTTCATCAACGGAACCGTCGCCGCCATCCGTGGTTTTTGGCGTCTCCGCGGCCTCCTCCTTCCTCTCTCCCAAACCCAAACAGCCAGACCTTCTCTTCTAACTCGACACGTCGTCCATTCCCCCGGTGACTTCATTGTTCGAGGCTTCCAGCTGCTGCGCCATCATGTCTTTGTTGTCTCGCCGTCATCGTCCTACTGTCAGTGGAAGGTTAGTGGCATTGTTTAACAATTTTCTTTGATGCTCTGTTGAGTCTGTTTCGGTGTTTTGAATTTTATTTTGATGGTCTCTAATCAATTATTTGGGATTTCTGAAACTGAAATTAATTACTTTGAGATCAGTGTTTTGAATTTGAAATTTATGATCAATGATTTGTTATCTTATGCTGATGTGCCGTTTAGGGGTTTTTTAGTATAATGTTTCTGAATTTTTTTGAAATAGTTATTGATTCAAGGGTTTAGGGGTGATTATTTGTTGCTGGTATTTAATTTTTTATTGATTCTTTTTTATTTTTGGTTATGTTAAGTTCTGCTTTTGGTATTTGGTAATTTTTGTTGCTGATGCTTTTTATTTTTGGTTCTGTTAAGTTATGCTTTTGGTATTTGGATTTGATTTTTAGGCGGATTCGTATACATTCAAAAGGGAATAAAGTAAACTACTTGTCAATCTATTTGTCTGTTGATGATAATGCTAATTTTCCTATTGATTGGAGCAAAATTTGTCAATCGACTAATGGAAAGGAAATCATTATTCAAATTTTGTGCTGCTACTCATTGATTTTGTGCTGCTGCTATGTTTTTAATTTTTGAAAGTTTTGTTGAAATTTGGTTGCTGCTGCTAAACATAGAAATTAAATAAATACTAAAAATTTTATGCTTCTACTCATTGATTTTGTGCTGCTACTGTTTTTTCAATTTCTAAAATTTTTGTTAAATTTTTTTGCTGTTGCAAAAAATAGAAATCAATTCATTATTGAAATTTTTTATTTTTTTATCTTTATTGATTTTAGGTTTAGTGTGGCTACTTTATGCTCTGTTTAGTCTCTTGTTAATGCTGTTTTTGATTAGGTCTATCCTTTGAGAGCTGCTGTTTGTGTGGTCTGCAACAAGTTCTTGCGGATTTTGATGATTGATAAATCTTTATGTTAGCATTTAATATTTGATTTTTTTTAACTATTTAAGTTGAGTTTGCATTTTGATAAGATCATATAGATTTGGCTAAGGATATTTTATGTAGTGTTTTAAATTTGGAAAATCTTTTAATATTTATATTAGACTATAATTATATTTTACGATGTTTATTTATAATTTATTTATTATTTTATTTTAAAACAGTTCTTTCAGTTGAACCACTAATTAGACCGTTTGGACCAATAAACCAATGAACCAGTAACTAAAACAGTTTGATAATCGATCCGTTTTTCAGAACCTTGCTGATAAACCAATCTCAACTTGTTCCATATTGTATACACTTAGCATAAAATGTGATTGGCTCAGATTCACACACTAGATAATCCACACCCCTATGAATGATATAATCTTTAATTGCTGCAATCACAGTTTCTATAGAACTAAACTCCATGCCGATGACAAATTCACCATCCGTAACAATAACAGAGTCNAGACAAACTCATAAAATTCTGATGCATTCATAGCATCTAATTCAAAACGTGCATAAAAGAATGATTTCTAGATGGATGTTGGTTTTTAGTGCGTTTGTCACATCTGCAACGTCAAGCTTAGCTATGATATCATCTTCGTCTACATCTTCAGTTGGACCAATAATATGATAAGTGCCCTCAAATTCCTATTTGCTTTCAGTGTTATAAACCATCCAGTGGATGTTAGCCTCGGATAAATCAACCTCAGCTAATTCTTTGAACTCAACATATAACTCGATAACTGACACTTGTGCTCATGTTTGCTAGAAGATCAAAAACATTCATTGCATACTTGCATCGTCAACCATATACATTATTTGAAACTAAACAAAACTACCAAATACTAACACAAGCTGTCTATAAAGAATATTTGTAACTCTCTTTAATATTTGACTATCAATACATTAACAAAGTATACTCTCAAATTTCTCACATTTATTTTAAAAGGAATAACGACATCGTATGAATTTTCACATACAAAACTCATACCTTTAGATGTTTGGAGAAATATTTGGCCATTGTAATATTTTCTCAAACTAACACATCCTTCCATTTTTATTCTCTTACTCTTTCAACGAAATAAATATTCTCACGCTCACACTCAACTTAACAAATTTGTTCCTCCTTTTATAATACTCGAGGTATATTTTTTAATCTGAAAATTATAATACGCCTCATGTGTAATATCAATCCTCTCCCTGCGTCCTGACAATATGCCCCTTGTATTGTCAATACGCCTCTCTTGTATTGTAAGTTAAATATTAAATTAATACAATACGCTCCTTTGTATTGTCTTTTTAAATTTAAAAAAATACAATATTCCCCCTGTATTGTGTTTCTGTATATTTAAAAAAGTGAACAGGACAAATAGGTCCTTAACCTTTTGATCTATGGACATTTAAATCTCTGAGGATTTGAAAATACATTTAAGTTCTTGACCTTTTTAAAACTTGGACATATCGATTCTTAGGTATAATTTGCCTCATTTTAAAAACTCTTCCACTTGTGCATCCGTATATCGGCCATGTCAGTACAACGGAAGTCAGGTTTGATTTTTTCATTGGGTCTGGCAGACCTAAGTGAACAGAGAGATCGATTTGTCTAAGTTTTGAGAATGTCAAGGACTTAAATGTATTTTCAAATTTTCAGAGATTTAAATGTCTGTGGCCAAAAGGTCAAAGACCTATTTGTCCTTTTCTTTTAAAAAAAAAAGAAAAATATAGGAGAACAATGTATATAGTAAACAACGTGAACAACAGTTTAAAAAAGAAGATAAATTTGAAATTAAAAAACATATTTTAAAATTTGAAAACATTAGAATTAGCACCTAAGCCACTATGTACGATTACACATCCATATATTATACGTTTTGCACCCCACCCCCTCAACGGCGTCAATCTCTCCCGCAATCGTCATCGTCGTTGCCACAAAGGTCTTGACACCGCCGCCCCCCTCACCGCTGCAGCATGTTCTCTTCCAACCCAGGTAGTGACATCGTTTTGCACCCCTCACTGGCGTCGATCTCTTCCACCTCCGCCAACTATTTCTCATTGGATGGTGCCATATCGCGCTAGAAATTCATGGTGTCGCGACAGTACCAACATTTTCTCGACAAGACCACGTCGCACATGCTCAGCCACTGGATTGGTTCCTTGACCATCACTTGTATCTATGTTCTGCGCTTTTACTTGATCCAAGACTTCTATATCGTCTCCTACATCCTCGAAATCTACATGCTCAACCTCCTTATCGGCTTCCTTTTCCCTTAGGTTGATCCGGAAATTTAGGAACTCTACGACGGTACAACTCTCCCCACCAGGGGCTCCGATGAGTTCCATCCCTTCGTTTGCCGCCTTCTTGAGTTCAAGTTCTGGTATTCAATCATGGCTAGTTCATGATGGTCATTTTAGTAGGTATGCAGATGATTATTTTAATTCTTATGTTGATGCTTATTTGATTGGATTGGATTTAGTTATATACAATTAAAATATACTAGATATTCAATTTACTAGATATGCCAATGATTACTTTTATCTACCAGTGGTAGTGAGAATGATTTCAGAGATGACCATGGAGCTGGTGAAAAAAAAATTGGTAATTTAGTAAATTAGATTATAATAAATGATAATTTTTTTAATTTCATTGAACCAAATTTCCAATCTATTATTATATTGTTCAGATTTTTCGTTGTATACTCGATAGAGCCGTTAAAAAAAAATCAGACTAAAGCAATCGGCCTCCTACCTACAAATTATTAGTCCCCAAAAACTTCGTAAAATACCATAACATCCAAATAATAAAGCATCACACCTAAACTAATCCAATATCCAAAAATATGAGCCAACTGCTGCTTCTCATCG
>NC_029781.3:27293009-27324385 GCF_000817695.3 Arachis duranensis
ATCGAACGAAATCGCGGAGTGCCTCGCCGGAACTCCTTACACTGCTCCTGAGAGCTCCTCCGTCTCCGTCAAAGCATTCCTCCAACCACTCCTTCTTCCGCCGCCGTCCGATGCTTCCAACACCACCACTGCCCTAAGCGATTCCATCAAGGACTTCGCCCTCGCCTGCACGCTCTTATCCTCCGCTTCAACCTTCAAGCCCTTCACCTCCGACCAATCCACGCTCCTATCCTGGATCCCCACGCACCTCTCCTCACTCGCCGCGGCCTCCTTCCTTGAATTCTCCCAACAATACGCTGCCGCCGCAGCGGATGAGGGTGGGATCTTCGATAACGTTGCCGAGTTCGGGCTGAGTTGTGACTCGCTCCCGAACGAGAAGAGGTGGTTTTAAAAATTCTTATTTTATTAGTCAGTTAGATAGAGACTAATGTATTAGTTGAGAAGTTAATTTTCTGTTATTAGTTAGTTGGAGACCAAATTGGAAAGTTAGTTTTCTGTTAATTGTATCATTGGAATCAATCATTCACTCTCTTTGGGTAATTTTTTGTTTGAAGGTTGGTGGTGGAGCTGGTTCCTGAGGTGTTGCCGCTTCTCAAGGAGAGGATAAAGGAGAGCTCCATTGATAAGAGTGATGATAATGATGAGTTCTCCGCTGCTTCAGCTAGGGTGCCGGTTGGGTTTGCCGTTCTGGCTGCTTTTCAGTTACGATGGTTTGTCACTCAGGTATTATGGCTTGTTTTGATTTCAGTTATGACAACTCACGCTGTAGTTCGAAAGGTTCACATTGAGTGTCCGTTGATTTCAACATAGTTGGCAAAATTATGTTTGGTTTTTAATGGTAAAGCGCATTTTGTACAAAAGGGTGCTACTTAGGTTTTAGTGTGATTCATTTGGAGTACGGTTTGTTTCTCTGGAGCTACTAGTGTTACAGAGATTTGATTATTGTTCAAGCACAAGGGGTAGATAAAAGAATGAACTTTGGCTCTGTTTTTTCCCTTTGTGATGCATTGAGAACTGAGCTGTTCAGGGGTTTGAACTGGTTTTGTGTCACAGGTTGATTATCCTCTTTTGGGCAAGTTTTATGGATTGGTGATTCCTTGTTCGCTGACTGCCATTGATCATTGGTCGCCAGAGGTGAAGGTATGGTATGCTATAACTGCAACTGAAACATGAAACTGGGTTTTAGACTAGTAGTTTCTTCTTTGAGGTTGTACTAATTTTCTAGGAAAATCGTTTAGAAGGTTTGAATCTTAAATAAAAGTTGGTCAATTTTTGGTAAATCTTTTTTCCTTGTACGATTTCAGGGGCAGGGGATGGTTTGTTTTGCACATCTTGGAAAAAATGTTGCTGCTGCTGAGATTGGTTCATATGCGGATGTGATTCTTGATGCTTGTTGCCAGAATATTGCTTCTACGGATGAGATATGGCAGCAGGTGGTTGAGACATCAGTAGTTATTTCAACTCTGACTCAGAGAAGTAATCCACGTAGTCCCTGGTATATTTCCATTTCTACACAATGTCCTTTAACTAATACATGACATATAGCGAATATTTTATGTCTGCATATACCACCTAGAATTGTGGCATTGGAATTATTAGCAAATTGAATTCCTATGCCTGTGAGAAAAATTATGTAGTCAGAAAATGCAGTTCTTGTCATTTCTCCTGTCTGAATACTAATTTTGAAATGCTTGGTACTTTATTCTTTTTCACTTGATTGATCATGTTGGGTAACTTGCTGTTACCCAGAAAAAGCTGCATAACTTACCTGTTATGTATGTCAGAAAGTGTTCCACCAAATCTCTGATTTTGGAATTATAATCTAAAGTTGCTCATATCACATGTCTGCCTTTTAATTGGTCAATAATGAGACTTAAATGTTTCTAATTTCTGCTTTCTTCTATGTCGACTTCAATGTAACATTGCCTTGAACAGGTTTGAAAAGATGCTAAATGAGATGTTAAGTCACTTGGAGCGCCAGCCCAAAAACAAAGAACGCCGCATTGCATGGCTTAAATTTTCCGATTCAATATTTAATGCAGTTGGTCTTGTGTTATTAGCACACTTCAGGCGCATTTTCCCTTTATTTTTTCAGTGGATGCATGTCGATGACGATGAGACTCTTATTTTGGTAAGTATCTTTCTATGTCTATGGGGAAGTTTTAGGAATTCACCAGGTTATGCCTTCAACATTTAGAAAACACATTCCAAGTTTATGTCATGATTTTGACTATAACATTTTCCAGCTCTGAACTAAAATTGTTGGGTGCAATTTGCAATGTTGAAATACATTCTGGACAATTGCAATAGTTTGTATTGGCTTTCTACTCTAGTATTCTATTTGTATGGATTGGACATTGATCAATAATTCAATATAAACAATTTTGTTCTAGTTTTTAGTGGAAATTGTAGTAATTTTTTACTAAGGTGCCCAAGAGATCTAAGGTGATGAGCTTAGTTAATATATGATATGGCAGGGCATAATATCATTATTCGATCTATCACCTTTGTAGCCGACCCACCCTATGGGATAAGGCCTCATTGTTGTTTTTATTGTAGTGATTTCTTATTAACTCTGCTGTTATGTTATTCTGCAGGTTCTAAAATGTACTTATGTAGTTCTGAGATTGACTTGGGTTAGGAACTCACCATATGTTGAAAGGTGAATTTAAATTTCAACTACATGACATTTTTATTTCAGATAAATGCTGCATTGAAATGCTTGATAAACAGGGTATCAATTAATTAATTTTTGGGTAGCAGTTTAGTATCTACTTTCATAGTGTCAATGCCTCAGTTGTAGTGATTTCTTATTAACTCTGCTGTTTGTTATTTTTTTATTTTCTTTTTGGCAAGATCATAATGCTACTCTGAAGTAACTGTCTGAAGTCAGTGGCCCTTCATTTTAAGATGTTAACAAAACAATAACGGGTTGAAAATGAGGAAAAGAATAAATATGAAAAGGGCTTGAATTTTAAGTGATGCTTTAGTAGTTAATTTTCCTTGATTAGTTCCTTGTGCACGATCCTTAAATTCTGGTTGTAGGCTTCCATTGACTTCCTAGATTGCAATTTAATTGTGTGGTTTCCCACTTATCCGGCTGGATCTTTGCAATGTGGATATTAAACTATTCCTTGATATTTCTTTATACCTTATTCCTGTTGGAACATGATTTGACTTCAGATTGGTAGATGAACTTGCCCTCGTTTATAAGGAGGCAGCTTTGAGAACGGCTAGAGAGGAGGTTAGATCAAATATATATCAGATACTAATCCTACTTCAAGGGTAAGACTTATAACTTTTTTTTATGGAATAATTTAACTATATACTTTATTAATTCCCTCAATTGGTCTCAAGGTTTTTTTTGCTTACCTAGAACCAAAGGCCAGCATTTCGCAGCAGCTTGGGAGAAGCATCGATCTGATCCAAACTTGGCCAAGCTTGATCTTCCATTAAGTGGAAGAGACAGCATTACTCCGCCTCCACAGCATTGCCATCAGCAGGGATCTACACCCCCTTCAAACATGATTAGATAGCATTCATGTATCTGGTTATGGAAGTGCTTGACATGGTCTCCACTAATTGAGGTACCTGACCATGAATGTTTTTGTAAAGTTTGATCTAGTTAAAATTTTGGGATCATTTCGAATTATGTGATTCAAAATAGAGTCTATATGAGAATCAGTAAACGAGACAATTTTGGGCATCAAGGCTATGAGAGCTAAAGATACGAATCATATCATTAATAAACGAATGTGGGTAGTGTTAACAACATATGAGTAGTGGTTCAATTCTACCACTCTTATCCCAAAAGAATAAAATGACAGAGAAGACATTCCTCTAAGTGAAGGAGGATAATAACAAGTCAATTATCGCAACTTTTCAACTGTGAGGACTATTTCTAAATAAATGTTTATACAACTGTTAACCCATTCAATCGAGGTTTTACGTGTGAGGAGTAAAACCAAAAAAAGAAAAAATTGTATACCAAGAGTCAGAAAAACTGAATCTTATGTCACTAGCATGCTAAACAAATTGCCTCTGTATAATCTTTGATTGAGGAGGTTGTCTGTGCAGTGCGGTCACCAAGACAAAATATAAGGAGTTGAATGTCAACTTCACAAGAATGGTGTCATTTGGTTCGCTTTTTCGCTTCACTGTAAAGGATAACTCCAAAGACTGTGAGGGTGTATCCCATCATTCCAGTAACCGAAACTGGGTTTCTAAATATTAGAATTGATACTACTACTGCTACAGCCCCTTTAGCATTCCCTAGTACCTGCATAAGCCAAAGTATAAAATATGAGTTTACAAGGAATCAACTTAAGCATAGATACAATATTTGGCTACATAAAATGCAAATCTAGCCACAGGTCCGCCGTTACACTTCTTTCATTAATCCAAAAGCATATATCTATAAGAACTAAGAAAAGCTAACAGCAACAAGAAATTGGTGAGAACTTGGGTCTTTGATATTTTATAACTAATATACAAGAATTTGGGGAATGGATCCTCTCAATTTTTTTTAACAATGAGGGAGTAAAATATGATTTCTCACCATTAATTTTATAAGTGGAACAAAAAAAAAACATGAGAGCAATGAAGGGTTAGAGATCACACTTTACTCCCTCAATTTTTTTTAACAATTAAGAGGATCAATAATTTGTGCACATTGTGTATGCATTTGACCATCTCCTACTCATCCTAAGGTCATCTACACTAAATATGCAAAATGTGTTTGGGAAATCGTGTCAACATATTAATTATAGTTAAGAAACCATGGGGGCAAATAATTAATTCTAGTTCCAAATTCTAATCATGGTTAACAAGTAATTTCGGATATTGATGGCAAAATGTCAACTAGCGTGAATAGTATCTATATTAATTTTAGATCCTTATATACTACCAATAACCTAGCATCAGCATTAGAGATGGTCCAAAAAGTTGAGTGACATCCCATGAGCTAATTATGCAACAAGTTTGAATTGTTAGTGCCATCTTTAATAATCACATAGACATTTCCCAAGAAACTGCATAATTGATTAACTTTGATTAGTAAATTCTAATTTTAGTCCTCCAAATAAATAGAACTACAGAAGTCACCCAAATAATTCACCAAACTCCAAAAACCATTGTCACTACTAGTCCCTAAATGGAAGATTGTTGTGACAGCTAGAGTCCCTCACAGATTCAACATGTCATCATATTCATCCCTGTAAATCACTAAAGTAATGACTGAACAGTCAAATTTTAGAACCGTTTTGGATCTTGCTTATATGGTGACAATAACATTTGAAAAACTAATACTACAACTTTCTAGGACTAAAATAGAACTTTGGCATTTGATAAACTATATTATCATCTATATGACTAGGCAATGTGAAAATTCTAATAACCTCAGGAAAATTGTGGTCAAAGAAGAGAAACGGGTAGTCAGGGAACAGATATTCAACAAGCAGAGACAACCCAGCACCAACCAATGCACATTGCCAATAAACTAATAAAAAATTAATGGTGACTAAGACTATCTAATGATTGGATAAATACATGACAACCACCGAGGTCTGATTTCCCAACTACCAAAATTTTAGGAGTGGAAAAAAATTTAACTTTAGAATGGAATGGAATAAATAAATAAGTAAAAAGGGAGGTCTGAGTGCAATCTGAATTATGTGGACATACCTGAAGGGTCAGAGCACTTGTATGTTTTGTGACCAAGAAATTGGTCAGGTTGACAAAATATGCGAGTGCCGAATTGAATAGCAGATACCAAATGATCTTGGAATCATCTCTGGCAAGCGCCAAAGTGATTCCAACCACATTTTCTTCCATTATAAGTGTAGCGGGAAGAAGGAAAACCACCGCCATAGGAGCCATGTAAAGGAGAAGATTCATAGAATTGAGCTTCTCTCTGATGCAGAGGGAAAAAGGAGGTTAGCAGTTATTTGAATAGATAACTTGAAAACCAAGTAGAGACTACACATTAATGATTATAATGAATTAATTAGCGACCCCTTACCCTTCGGAAGAAAGCAAAATTCCTTGTAGCACTGATTTCAGGGCTCTTGCAGCTGTAGCAGCAACACATATAATGAATCCAAATAAATGGAAACTTGGTTCACCCTATTGACCAAACACGAAGATGAAAACACATAAGAAACCAATGCGGTTTTACATTTTTACCAATCAATCCCCATTCATCGGGCATACATCAGAGAAAGAAAGATCAACCACTACTTAAATTGAATAAACCCCTACACCCTAAACAAATCACAAAATCATAGGGAAGCTGAAAACAAAAAATAACAAAGCATAAAGAAGTTAAAGTCCAAGTATTTCCTATACCTTGCTGTAATGCTATTCCAATTAACATATCAAGAGATCAATCAAAATGCACTAAAATCCCAGTAACTTGAAATTCACAACTTTGTTGAAGTTACTTACTTACCCCGCTGGCAATGATGACACCAGTGACAACCGGAACAAGTGTGAGATATGTGAGCCAAGCCTCCCTCTTAAACGTCATTAGGTAAGCAAAAACGGCAGTGAAGAAAGGCGTTGTGGCACCAATTGCTTGGTTAAACGACACAGGAAGGTACCTCAACGACACGTTCCCAAACACAACGGAGACACAAAAAATAAGGCTCAAAGCAGAGATCTTGAAGAACTGAACCCTGGATCGTATGGTTTGCAAAGGCACCACCTTCATCCACGCTATGGCAACATAACTGAACAAAGAACATGCTGTCATGTGGCACATGGTGAGGAAGATCGGGTACTTGAAGCCATAGTTGCTGAGAAGGTACTTGTTGAGAAGGAGAACGCCAATGTTGGAGGAGTACCATGAAGCTACAAGACCCACCGTGAAGAAACGGCTCGAACCCTTCATTCTGGGAACTGGGTCTTGGAGTTTTTCTTCTGGGTCCTGCGATTTCAATAGAAAGTTGTGAACTTTGTTGTTATTTATTGCTGGGTGCTGGATCTGGGCATTGCAGAAAAGGTGGTAGCTTTATGGGTGCATTTCATGGATCTATGCACCCAACAGTGTCATTTGCAATGAGAATTTAAGGATGGTGTTATGGGTCTGTGTCGGATTAAGAAAATTTTGGGTCTCTGTGTTTTGTGTGTGAATTGTGATTGAGTTCTCTTACTCTGCAGCAATGGAATTGCTAACTGAGAGAGAGAGAGAGAGAGAGAGAGAGAGAGAGAGAGAATTTAAAGCTGAAGTGATGAAGGGGTTGTGCGCGTTTATACTTATTCTAATTCTTAACGCGTATAGGAAGAAGATGCATTCCAAGTTTAGAACAGTGATTTTGTGATTTTGCAACTTTACGATACGGTTTTTATGTGTTTTATAAGGGAAGTCATTAAAAAAAAAAAAGTGAAAATTCACTTACAGTTTTAGACATATTTAATTACATTATTACCTAATAATTTTTAATTATTAATTTTATATAAAGATAATTATACTTAAATTTTTGTCTTAAAAAAGAGCAAGAGTATATTTTAAAGTATTTCAAATTTTAATTTATTATAATAATTTTTATTTGTATATTTATTTCAAAAAAATAATCGATTATATTACTATTGATTTATGTTTGAATTGCTGTAATTGAAAATTTGTTTTAAGATAATTTATTATATTTAAAAATATTAAAATATTATTTTAAGTAGTACAATTTTAAAAGTAAGTACGAAATTATTGTATATATTATTATCTAATATTTGATACCGGTCGTTAAATAGTATAGTTATAGTTATAGTTATTATCGGGGAAAAAAGACAAATTTTTGTTCATAATCATAAGTTTCAAAATGCTGCTTTTGCTTATAATAGTTTTAAATTTATCAATTTTATTCTAATTTATTTTAGATTCTTATCCCAAATATAATTACTTTGCGATTTTTTTTAAAAAAAATCTTTCCAATGATTCACGAACATGGTATAAGAATTAAACTTGGGATAATAAGCATGGTAATATGGTGCAATATCCTCCTACTCTAGTTGATATTAAGTAATTAATTAATATTAATATATATTTGCCATATTTATGTGTAATTTATCTGCATGATTGGGGGGAGGTGGGGGAATAATCAAATATATTTGTATCTTTAATTAGTTTAATTAAAGGGCACATGGTCAACTGGTTGAGGAAAGAGTTAAGAAATGGAAAAGTGGAAGAATCAAATTAAATAAATAAGTAAGATATATCCATGTTAATAATTTGGTTTTAAACGAATGAAAGAGGGGATGACATTTGGGAACTTGAATAAATAAAAAAGAGCATTGGATTCATGATCCATCCACCCACGAGCCACGAATCTGAATGTGGACAACTGGAAGATCAGAGATCGTAGGTGACGAGTGGAGTTAAGATGGAATAGAAGAATATTAGTATCTTAGAATTAGTCAAATTAGTCCAATTTAGATGCAAATTTGGACTAGTATTTATTATTTAGTAGTATTGTGAATTGGAGGAGAGAGGATATTATATTATTTTTTTAATTTTAATATTTTAAATATTTTATACAGTTATATAATTATATTTATTTTTTTATGATATGTATTTATTNCGGTTTTCACATCGATTAGGGCAAGAGGAGGTGCGAGGAAAGGCTGGTCCAAACGCCGCCTTGTCTGCTTTTCCACGTTTGAATTTTTCTTTTTTGAAAAAACAATCTCATGCATAGAGTATTAATACATATTAAAAACAGTTTAAATTATAATATACTAGCATTCAATTAAATTTATATATTTAAATTATTTTTTAAATAGCAAATTTAAATTAGATACTTTTACTAATATAGTAGATACAATCATACAATTCATTATTATGGGACCATGTATAAAAATTAAATTTTATAAAGAATAATTAATTGTTTGAACGTATAATCATTTAAATTCTTGATTCTGATTAAATAAATATATAAAATGTATTGAAATTAAATTAAAAATATAAAAATACATTTGATTTTCACATAGAATATAAAATAAAATTACTTCTTAAAAATATTATGACTAGGAGAATGAAAAAGTGAAAGTTTATTTAAATTTGATAAATTCAAAAATAAGAATACACTTTAATTTATTAATTTAGGACTACTTCATTATATTTTGACATAGTCTATGCAAAAAGACCATGCTTAAATTTGATTGGAATGTGATCCAAAGTAAAAAGAATTTTGCATTGGTAGAGAAAAGATCATATTGAAATTTGTGAGACCTATGTTAGAGTTGAAGCAATGCAACATTAGTACTCATTGATGAGTTAAATATTAATTTGATTTGATACTCAATTTAATCTTTATAATTTTGTTAGTTTCAATTTAATCTATTACTGAAATATTGATATGATATATTTACTTGACACAGTATTCTTCACGTAACCTGTTTACTGTTGAGTGTGTTTGGCAATGATTATATGTCGTAGCGGAGATATTAGATAACTCAATCTAGTCCTACAATTAAAATGAATCCTTAAATAAAGTCCCAAAATTTTTTAAACTAATCATCTATTGTCGTCTTCCCAGAGATAATTGAGAGTAGCAATCAAAATTCTGTTAGGTCACGTTCACATAGAACCAACTTTTTTCATCTGTCTCATCACATCAACCACACTCACCATTCCCATCGCATTCCTATCCAAACCACCGATCCTCCCCTCTTCTTTAAATTCTATACCACCAATAACTCCAGACCCACCACATCATAAACACATGCAATTCGTAGTGACTTGTGATAGCAATAACAACAAAAGAGAGAGGTAGGAGTGACCTTCAAATCTCGTATCATGGACTCCGTCGGGGTCATGGACCACGTAGGAGTGGCATTCGAAATTCTTATTTTTTTTTGTTTTCCACCGATATTCGTAAACTTTCACTCACAATGTCGCCTTGAAATGGCATCATTTTAGTCCCTCTCTCCTTCAACACAAAGATTCGTCGCAACTGCTACAACATTGACATCGCTCAAATCATCGGTGCATTATGGTACAATAACTTTGTCTTCTCTTTTGCTTCTCTTTCTGTCTGTCTCTCTACTCCTTTTTCTGCTTTTCAAAAAAAAAATCGAATTTTTTTATTGTTGTTATTGATAGTGAAGGGAGTTAGAGTGAAGCTTGTACATAGAGAGAAAAATAATGGTGGTTGTCATAGTGGAATGGTTAAGAATCTTTGATGTGTAATATAGTTTAGAAGGAGATTTTTAACACTCATCCATACTTAAACGATGTTGCTTTCATAGGATTTGGGTACAAACACAATGTTGTCTAAGATGTGTTCTATGTGTTAAGTAAATATATTAGATTAGTTTCTTGTGACGTTTGAGAGTTCTAATTAAAGCTAACGAAATTGTAAAGGTTAAATTGAGTATCAAGCCAAATTTCAGAAGCCAAATTGAAATTTAATTTACTCATTGATTCTTTCGATAGATAGATTATGGAGTTAATAAAGAGATAAATATATTTTTTTGTCTTTTATGTTTGTTAGAGATTTTTAAAATATTCTTAAAATTTATTTTATTTTAATTTTTATTTATAAAATTTTTTATTTGTATCAAATACATTTCTATCAGTTAAATTTTTAAAAAATTTAAGATCAATTTAGTAATAATATATGATAATTATGTTTGATTTGTTTGTATTAAAAGTTATTCTTGTGAAATTATTGCTAAACTCATATTAACTCCTCCTTATGTCGTTCTTAATGATAATGAATAATTCAAGTTTAGATTGTCAATTGAACCAAAACGAAATTAATTATTATTTTGAATTCAATCAAGTAGCTAACGTGTGGTTCGATTCAAGTTAATTTTTTAGTTAGTAGTTTATGATTCTGTAGGTGAATAATGTTTCATCCTTGATGGTTTGAATTGAATGTAATGTAAAAGTTCTGCATTAAAAAAAATATTTTTCTATATTTGTAGCAAATTTGGGTGTAATACGAGATATTTAGGTGTAACACGAAGACATTTGAGTGTATTCTTTTAAAATTTTCGATGTATGTGTGCTGATAAATTCTGCATAATTCAAAGCTCTTCTTCTCCCTCTTCCTCATCTTCTGTTGCTTCTTCTTCTTTTTCATCATCATCTTTTTTTTCTTATTTTATCTTCTGAAGTTTTTTCTTGTTTTACTCTTTTAACAAGAATAAAAATAAAAAAACAAACAAAGAAGAAGAAGAAACATATAATGGTACAAAATTACTTGAAAAATGATGAACTTACATTCGTTCAACTAAAAGAAAGAAAGAAATAAGGAAAAAAAGAAGAAGCAAAAAAATGCAGCATTAGAGGAAACATTTTTCTGTATTTATAGCAAATTTGGGTGTAACACGAAGATATTTAGATGTATTGTTTAAGAATTTTCAGTGTATATGTGCTGATAAGTTCTGCATAATTCAAAACTTTTCCTCTTCTTCATCCTCATCTTCTGTTGCTTCTTCTTCTTTTTTTCATCATCATCACCATCTTCTTCTTCTTCTTTTCTTATTTATCTTTTTCTTTTTGTTTTACCTTCTCAAGTTTCTTCTTGTTTTACTCTCTCACCAACACCACCACCTCCTCCTCCTCCTCTTCTTCCTCATTCTTTTTTCATTGGAATTTCTTTTCTTCCTTCCTTTTTCTCCTTCTCCTCCATCATCAGTTATCTCGTTGTTGAAAATAATGAATAATTCAAGTTCAGATTGTCAATTGAACCAGAACGAAATTGATTATTTTGAATCCAATCAAGTGGCTGAGGTGTGGTTCAATTCTAGTTAATGTTTTCGTTAGTAGTTTATGATTTTGTAGGTGAATAATATTGATTTTGTTTATACAAATTATTGTTCATTGTTGATGGTTTGAATTGAATGTAACGTAAAAGTTCTGCATTAAAGAAAATATTTTTCTGTATTTGGGTGTAACATGAAGATATTTGGGTGTAACACGAAGACCTTTCGGTATATTCTTTAAGAATTTCGGTGTATGTGTGCTGATAAGTTCTGCATAATTCAAAACTCTTCTTCTCCCTCCTCATCATCTTCTAGTGCTTCTTCTTCTTCTTTTTCATCATCATCATTATCATCTTCTTCTTTTTTTTTAATTCGTCTTTTTTTTCTTGTTTTATATTCTCAAGTTTTTTCTTATTTAAATCTTTTAATAAGAATAAAAACAAAAAAATCAAACAAAGAAGAAGAAGAAACACATAATGGTACAAAATTACTTGGAAGAGAATGAACTTATATTCGTTCAACTAAAATAAAGAAATAAGAAAAAAAAAGAAGAAAAAATGCAGTATTAGAGGAAATGTTTTTCTATATTTGCAACAAATTTGGGTGTAACACGAAGATATTTGGGTGTATTATTTAAGAATTTTGGTGTATGTATGCTGATAATTTCTGCATAATTCAAAACTCTTCCTCTTTCTCCTCTTCATCTTCTACTACTACTTCTTCTTCTTCATCTTCTTATTTCATATTCTCATAATTCTTTTTGAAAGAAAAAAATCAAATAAAGAAGAAAAAAATACATAATATTGTAAAATCAATAAAAAGAGAAGGAAGTATAAAAATGCAACAACAACAACAGTAATAAAAAATGAAGATGAAGATCAAACGGTATTTAATTTTGATATGGAACTATGAAGGGTGTTGAACCAGAATATGGGAAGGGAGGGTGTTGAACAGGAATGTGGTGTCAGGAAGGAAGGGAAATCGGACCGTGCGACAGACCTGCCTCAACTCGGAGGGTACGAGTTGTGTGTGAGCTACAACTCGGAGGGTACGAGTTGTGTGTGACAAAGCGCAGGGTCCGAGTTGCTGCATGCTGGACACGCGGCACTCATACGTTCCTCCCCAGACGGTGACCCACATAAAAGGTTGGTGGAAGGAAAATAAACACTCACCATCCGAGTTTCACATTTCAGCCATCACTTTCCATTCAAAAACTCCATTGCTCTTCTTCATCCTTCTGTTGGTGCTTTGCATGCTGGAGAAGAAGGAAAGATGCCCAAAAAAAATAAAACCAAAGATGTTGATCGTCCTGAGTTGCATATTATACACTATCTCAGTGTACCTGATTATGTAAGTTTGTTATCATTTTTTTAATTTTTATAATTATAATTAATATTGTTAAAATGTTAGTAGTTATTATCATTGTTAGGATCTGAACTTAGAAATAGGTATATAGAATAGAATAGTTAGGAAATAATTTAAATTTTTTTTAATTTTTTCACTGTTTCTGTATGAAATTTATTATTGTTAGTATGTTAATGGTTTTGCTGTATAGATTGGCTTCTCTTTATTGTTGTTGCGGTGATTAAAATAATAAAAACGTAGGAATTTTTTTATTTGTGTAAATTTTTTTTGTATAATTTGGCTTACCGGTATAATTTTTTTCAGGATTTTTTTGTTATAATTTTTAGAATTTAAGAGGTGAAATATTATTAGAATAGTTAGAAAATAAATTTTAAAAATAAAGAAAGAGTGCCGAATTGTTGATAATTTTTGGATACAGTATGTTTTTTTTTTTTGAATAAATTTATAAATTCTTAATTATTTATAATTGTTGTTGTATTAGTAAATTATTGGTGTGGCTACAATAAAATAATAAAGAGGTGTAGAAAATGATAAATAAGAACTGCATAATAATCGAAAGCGTGTTACTTTAATTAATTGTAATTATCATCATTATAAGAGATGTTAATTAATTATTATTGTTAACAGAAAACAAATTTAAATAGATATTTACGATAATTGTTAATGTTTTTTAAATTTTAGAAATATATGTTTAAATTTATTTAAGTAATAGGTAACATGTTAATATTATTTAAGCAATAGTGTGTGAGTTGACTAATGACTTGTTTTGGTTTTTTTAGAAATTAAGAATGTTGACCTGTGACCATCCACTTCCCCCGGATCGGTACAACGATCGGGTGGAAGACCATTTACGAGTTATTGGATTCTATCATGCATCTCAAATTGGTGTCGTACAAAATCAGAAAGCACTCGTGAATGCTCTAATAGAACGGTGGCACCCTGAAACACATACGTTTCACCTTCCAATTGGTGAGTGTGCCGTAAGTCTTGAAGACGTGGCTCTAATTCTTGGTCTCCCGACGGATGGTCTTCCAGTTACTGGGATGACAATGAGTAGCTTCTCAGCGTTGGAGGCAGAATGTTTGCATCAATTTGGAGTGGCACCGAGTAAGGTAGAGTGTAGAGGATGTTGTATAAAACTGACTTGGCTGCGGGACCTAAAAGAAAACATTCAGTTGGCTGATGACTTAAGTATATAGAGGTACGTGAAGTGCCATATTATGTTGCTGATCGGGACGATCTTGTTTGGGGATAAATCTGGGGCAGCTGTGCACTGGAAGTTCCTACCCTTGCTTCGTGACTTTGCCAGTATTGGACATTATAGTTGGGGTTCGGCTTGCCTTGCACACCTCTACAGGGGGTTATGCAGGGCATCTCGTTATAATTGTAAGGAAATAGATGGTCCAATAACACTTCTGCTCGGTTGGGCTTGGATCCGACTGCCATATCTATCGCCGCTCCCGAGAGAACCACACAGTTTTCCACTAGCCAACAGATAATGTTACGTTACAATCTACCCGTAGCTTTATATTTAAAATTCAGTTTAGCTAATTGAATATATGATATTAGGTGGCGTAACTGTGAGCGTGGTGACCGAAGATATAGATATTTGAATCTAGCTCACTTTAGGAAGGCCTTTGATGAACTCCAGGAAGGCCAGGTATGTTTTAATTAAAGAATTCTTAGTTTCGGGTTTGGTGTTCTGAGACATAATTATGAAGCTTTCTTGCATTGTTGTTGTTATTGGTATTTTGGGTTGTAATCAGTAGTTTCCTTTTTCTTTTTTTTCCAGTTTGTGTGGGTTGCATATGCTGTGGATCGCGTGGATCCGAACATAATTCCTACTGAAATCTATATGCAGTCGGTTGTGTGGACCGCTATTGTTCCGTTGGTGTCATTTGAATGTATCGAGTGGCATGCTACCGACAGGTACAGGCGACAGTTTGGTTTCGTTCAGGAAGTACCTCAGCAGGAGCAGAGTCTTGACAAGGCGCATGGAGAAGTACTGACTGGTCCTAAGAATCTTAACTGGGCCACAACACCGACTCATTCAATTTGGGTTATGCATTGGACAAACAGGTATAACTACGTTCTTTCTGAGCTTCCCATGCCTTCACAGCATCCATTGGAAACTTATATGCACTGGTACCGGTCAAAATATGGTAACCACTTGTACTTGTCGAATCTTGTGGGTCAAGAAAGTGATGACGATAATCAGGATATGGATGAGGGTAATCAGGATATGGATGATGGTGCTGAGGGTATGGATGAGGATAGTCAGGATGGGGATAATAACAATGAAGAGCTGGAGCCACAGCCGGTGCCGCCTCCTAGTTCCAATCCAGTTCCACTAGAACAACCTCAGTTTTCAGGCCAGTATGTTCCTCAGACACAGTTCTCCCCGTCCGTTCCAATGCCGCATCAATATTGGGGTATGTCACAGTTTGAAGCAGGAGAAGGAGGTTCTTTTAGTCAGTTGCTTGAGTTCATGGGTGCAGATGCTGGACAAACACAATATCCCAATCAGCCTGATTTCTTGGCAGGTAGGTATTCATTGGATGCAAGGCTCCCGTGCCATACCTCGTCGGTCGCTTCAGGAGGGTTCGTATCTGTCGATTCTAGTAGAAGTGTAGGTGGACGCGGAGTTCTTAATAGTCAAAATCCTCATCGTGTTGACATGGGACCACTTCAAGAAGATGATAACCCACTCGAGCAAGACACTAATGCGTATCTAGTAGATAACCCGGATGACGAGGATGATGATGACGAGGATGAAATAGAGGAGTTCGATGAGGATGAGGAATCCCGCAATGATGGTATTAGGCTTCGTATTTTCCTTTACATATTCGATTTTATGTTCATTTTGTGTTCACAAGTGGTATCCATGTTGGTTTGAGTACTTTATGTTACATTATTTAATTGTTATCATTAATTTGTGTTCATAAGTGGTATCCATGTTGGTTTGAGTACCTTATGTTACAATATTTAGTTGTTATCATTAATTTGTGTTCATAAGTGGTATCCATGTTGGTTTGAGTACCTTATGTTACAATATTTAGTATTATCATTAATAAGGCTTCATAAGTGGTATCCATGTTGGTTTGAGTACTTTATGTTACATTATTTAATTGGTATCATTAATAAGGCTTCATAAGTGGTATCCATGTTGGTTTGAGTACTTTATGTTACATTATTTAATTGTTATCATTAATAAGGCTTCATAAGTGGTATCCATGTTGGTTTGAGTACTTTATGTTACATTACTTAATTGTTATCATTAATTTGTGTTCATAAGTGGTATCCATGTTGGTTTGAGTACCTTATGTTACAATATTTAGTTGTTATTATTAATTTTATTTTTCTTTTATACAGGCGGGTCACAAACTCCGGATGACAAAGGCAAAGGTTACAATTTGAGGATTGATCCACCACGTCGTAGCGCTAATCGCTACACGCCGTCTGTGTTAAAAAAGGCCGCGAAAAAATGCAAGAACATAGTGACACATGTAAAGTGGTCAATGAGAAAGTAGTTGTGGTGTAATAGTCTTATTTATGTATGCATGACTTGTAGTAACTATTTATTAATACTTATCTGGAGTATGGTTTGTTTAGAGTAACTATGTATTAATAAATTTGGCTACGGACTATGTTTTAGTTGATTGTTTGTTTAGAGTTTTTATGTATGAACGTATTGAATGGATTAAATATGTCGACTATATTTCTTTATGTCAGATTATAAAATGTTACAGATGGAGATTAAGGCTGGGTTGCCATAGTTTATAACACAACACAGAACAGGTTTCAAATAACATAGTCGCTTAATTCAAACTCACAACTCATGACAAACCATATATTGCCACATAGATAATGTCACATACATAATATCAACGCAGAATAAGATTCTACTAATGCTCTCTATTGGCATTTGCACCACCTTGCTGACGGCATCTGCCACGGCTGTGCCCCTCAGCCCCACAAAGCGTACATCGCCTAGGCCGACGTAACATCCGTGTGTCCATCTCGTTCAAGAATCGCGTCATTTTTGGGCGACCTTTCCCGAGGCGTCTCAAGAACGGATTCGGGATGAACCGAGGTCCGTTGTAAGCAGGCCATGTAGTAGGGTTACCTAATGGCCTAAACCTTGCTCGGTACACCCGCCGAACTTGGTCCATCTTATACACATCATGAACATACATTTGCCAATCCAGTCGCTGGTTGGCACAACATGCAAACACATGTCGACAAGGGATCCGGTCCACCTGGAACTCACCACAGTCACATCGTAGCCCACGTAGGTCCACTGCAAACTCCATTCCACTTGGCATCTCACGCACCTCAAAGACCTCGTTCTGCCGGTCAAAGCAGCTAACCTGAATGTTTCCTGACGCTAGTTGGTTTGCATGCAACTTCGAGGTAACGACATCGGAAAACACATGGCCAGCATTAATCCGGGCTTCCGCTTCCGCTCTTTTTCGGGTAAACAACTCATTCAGCCTGTAGAATGTTGCCTTCACAAGGGCTGTCACGGGGAGATTGCGTGCACCCTTCAATACTGAGTTGATGCATTCGACTAGATTTGTCGTCATATGACCCCATCTATATCCACCATCAAAAGCCAACGCGTACTGTTCCCGGGGGATTCGGTTTAACCAGTCAGTGTATGCCTCATCCCGTTCTCGTAAACGTTGGTAACGCACCTCGTACTCACGCACCGTCCTCGAATATCCTGCAGGATATAAAGAAATTATTGAGACAATATTGGTGAACACCTTAATTCAATCGAACTCTTATATTAAATTAATTAGCTACTCTGCTAGTTACCTATGTTGACGACAAGTTTCTGCAAGTACGGAGCCTTGAATTTCCTCAAAAAATTGGACTCTATATGCCTGATGCAAAACATATGAAAGGCTCTCGGAGGTGACCAAGCCCCATTACTCCTTTCCACAGCTGCATTTATGGATTCATGACGGTCGGATATAAGCCCCACACCATCCTGAGTGACAACGTGCTGACGAAGGTTACTCAGAAAAAAGTGCCACGCATCTGAAGTCTCTCCCTCCACAATAGCAAACGCAATTGGGACGATATTGTTGTTGCCATCCTGTGACACGGCCACTAGTAGACAACCCTTGTACTTTCCATACAAGTGGGTCCCATCGACCTGGACAACTGGCTTACAATGTCTGAAAGCTCGAATGCAGGGGTAATAACTCCAAAATACACGATGCAATACCCGAATATCAGTCACCAAGTCATCACCTTGATATGCAGGCATAGTCTCAAAATGAACAACAGCTGACGGCTCCTTGTGACACATGGCCTCAAACCATATAGGCAACGCTTCGTACGATGCCTCCCAGCCTCCAAATATTTTTTCCACTGCCTTTTGCTTAGCCAACCATGCTTTCCGATAGCTAACAGTGTAGTTGAACTTCGATTGGACCTCCGCTATAACCGATTTTACCTTTAAGGCGGGGTCAGCCTCAACCAACGGCTTAATTGCTTCTGCAATCGTTGTTGAGTCCAGCTTAGAATGATCCTGACAAATTGTTGCTCTGGTACATGTGTGACTGCCATTATACCTCCTTACAACCCAACAGTACTTCCGGCTGATCATGCTAACCCGGATAAGCCAATCACATCCTGACCCATACTGTATACACTTCGCATAAAATGTCAACGGCTCAGACTCATACACCCGATAATCTACGCTTCTTCGTATAGTATACTCTTTTATCGCCTTAACAACAGCATCCCTCGAACTGAATTCCATCCCAACGGCAAATTCACCATCTGCGACAACAGGAATTTCTGCGAACAGCCATACAACAGATTTTAGAAACATAAATATTTAAACTATCGAAAATAAAGGTAAAACAAATGATGACTAAATCAATTATAAAAAAACCCTCCAAGCTAATTATTTTTAACTAATTTACTAACAGATATTTATACTCAACTAATCAACTAACAGATCCTCATTTTAATTAAACTAATTTAGTACTTATATTTACTTATTTAACTAATAAATTCCTATTTATATTCAGTTAAATTTAATTTAAAGAACTTCAGAATTAACAAATTTTAATTTACCTAACTTACCTATATTGACTTAATATCTTCGAATTTAACCAATTTTAATTAATTTAATTTACTTCTTATACTTACTTAATTTACTAATCTTGGCCTATTTATACTAACTTACATTTAATTTAACTAAATTTAACCCGGTTAACAAATTTTAATTTAACTAACTTCCTTATATTTACTTAATAACTTCCAATTTTACCAATTTTAATTAAACTAATTTTCTAGTTATATTTACTTAATTAACTAATAAATTCCTATTTATATGGACTTAATTTTAATTTAACTAAATCTAACAAATTTAACAACATTTAATTTAACTAATTTACTTATATTTACTTAATAAATACCAATTTAACCAATTTTAATTAAACTAATTCACTAATAAATTTCAATTTATAAATACTTAATTTATAAAATTAACTCATAATTATGGAGAATCACGTACCAGTATTGATATAATCCGGAAACTCCGGAACATGCATGGCTTCCAAATCCAAAACTCGCATGAATGATGGCTCCTCAAACGGCACATCGTGTGCCAGAGCAGTTGCGACATCAGACACATCCGGAGCCATACCTCCGTCACCTGGAACCCCATCTCCATCTGGACCAACAACTTCGTAGTTGCTTTCGAACTCATCCTCGCTGTCACTATTGTAATCCTCCCGTACAATATTACGGTCGGCCTCACATTGCTCAAACTCCACATACAACTCGATGAACGACAACTGTCTCCGATTTTCAATATACATGGAAAACATATCTTGCATGCTCACTTCGTCCGTTACATATTTCGTTTGAAACTGGACGAATCCACCAAACACTTGTACAGGATTTCTGTATAGAATACATGATATCCTTCTTGCCCTCTCAGAATCAATCCTTTCACATATCACACCCTTTAACTCTTCAAATGAGATTGTAAAAGGAATCACCAGATCTAATGGATTCTCACAAACAAATGTTACTCCTTCAGATGTTTGTAACAAAATCTGACCAAAATAATACACTTTCAATAACACTCTATCACTCATTTCTCTCAATCACATTAACAACCTCATAGACTTGAGTTTCAGATTTTCGACTACTTTACTAAACAAGGTACGAAGGAGATGAAATAAAAAACACAGCACCGTTGAAGAAGGGGGAAGAAGAAGACGCGAGAGTGATGTCTCTGATCTGCATTTTCACCAACTTTTATTAAAGTCCCCACCAAATCGGACCATGCGATTTCATAACTGAATTCAAATAAATAATATAATATAACAAATCGTACCCTCCGATTTCACAACGCAAAAAAAATAAAAACTTCAACTCGGATGGTCCGATTTCCATCCTCCAGAAATTCATCATCTCTCCTCCCGCAAATCGGACCTAACGATTTGCATCAAAAATCCAAACTCCAACAACTCGCACCATCCGAGTTGTGGTAGCTGACAATAAGGAAAAAAGCTGCCCCACAATTACGTATTACGCTCCCAACCATCCATAACCATGTAACACACACACAAAGGCTCCATATCCATAAAAATGAGCCGGAGGAGGAGTAACGTGAAGCGCGCTATGAAACCGTTGAGTAGTGAGTGTCCTTTTTGTTGAATTTAGCCTAACTTATATGACTTATAAACTAAACTGACTTATATATTTTAAGTAATTTCTCAGATTTACAACTTTTATTATTTTAGTTTTTTAGATTTAAAATTCATTATATTAGTTTCTAAAATTTAATTCCAAACACTATTAATTCCTAAATCTTTTTCGGCATTAAATCAACAAACAAAATACCTTTTGATAGATAAACTAATTTAATTCACTATTAGATTTTTTAGAAGAATAATTCTCCACATACAAGCGTTTTTTTATACAAGTCTTTACAAGTCATTTATATTAACGTGCTTCGAACCGTTACTGCACGTTTTCACTGCACCTTCTTCTTCTTCTTCTTGCTGCACGTTTTTCTTCCTCTTCCTCTTCTTCTTCTTCTTTTCTTTCATTTCTTGCCTTCTCTTTCTCTTTCGTCATTTACGTGCTTTTTTCTCTGTTTTCTTTCTTCGTTATTCTCGATTTCCATTGTTTTTTGACATCAAGCTCTGAAATCATTTTTTGAAGAAGAAGCAGCAGCAGAAGATGAGGAGGAGAAAGAGAAAGAGTTCTGAATTATGCATAAGGTGTACTTCAACGAATTTTGTGTGTATTTCTGTAATCCTTTGGGTGTATTTCTATAATCGTTTGGGTGTATTTCTGTAATCATTTGGGTATATTTCTAAAGTTCTATTATCTTCAAATTTGGCAAGAAACTCATTTTCATGGAGGAAGAAGAAGAAGAGTCGTTCATAATGCATGGTAAGTAGCGCGCTTTGAAAATAGAAAGTGATTGAATAACGTGTGTTTATTTACTCTTGAATGTAGGAGTGTAATGCATGTATTTTGTTGGACTTGTGCCAACTTGTAAGACTTGTAAGCCGAAAAGACTTGTATAGGTAGTTTCAAAATCTAAGTTGACACACATATTATCTAAGATTATTTGACTATTAACCGGTAAAATACTATAATAGAATGAATTACCTTTAATAAATAAGATATTTTTGTTTTTTGGACTTGGTAATAAATAAGATACTTAAGTAAGAAAAAGAAATCCTTTGGACGTTCTGTCCTTTTTTTTTTTGTCATGGATATTCGTTTTTGTTTGGTGAGCATTTCCGGTTTTTGTGGGTCATCGAAAAGTTTTTATTTTGTCGTGGGGTGGTGAGCATATTAAACTTTTTTGTTATAACATTACTCCCAAAACACCTTTACGGCAATATCAGCCCAAAACGAATGAAATACTATCATTAGTCCAAATACAAAGGGCATTAAAAAAATTATTAGACCAAAAGTTAGTTTCAGCCGTTAAATTAGGCACAACAGTATATATAACAAAAGTGAGGGAAAAAAATGTCATACAAAAGTTTTCAATGCAAAAGCAAAACACATGTTAAATAAGAAAACAAAAGCCTCGGCAAAAATAAAAAATAAAAAACAAAAGCAATAATATAACATGAGTTTTGCTCTAATAAATTTTTTTTTTTAGTTTTGCTGACGAAAGTCCTTTAAAATTATTCATCGATAAATATTTATAAAAAATACAAAATTTAAAATTTTAATATATTTATTAAAAATATTTAATAATAATAATATAATTTTTAATTTTAATACACTAATAATACAAAATATTTTATATAATCATCTAATTATATATTTTTAAATAATTATTTATGTAATTAATATAAAAAATAATTATTTTATTAATATGACATTACATCATTAAGTGTATATATAAAATTGTTTTAAACTATTTTTGAGTCAAATTCATATAATATTATGGGGTAATTAACAATTTGCAAATTACCTTTGAAAGTGGCCAATGCTTAGGTAGAGAGATGGCTCCTCCTTCAGAAGCAGCCTTCACTACCATGGAACCTCTGTTATCCCCAATTACTTTTGAATCATTTCTACTCCAATTACCAAAACATTGAACCCTTTGGACCCTCCAACTTGGAAGGATCAACAATGGTGGCAATCCCACTCTATAGCTTCTTCCACCACCAATAGAGTACTTTCCCCTCATCACATGCTTCTTCACCTTTCCTGAAATTAAGATTAAAATCCAATCCAATCCCACAAAATCAGCAATTTATTATTATTATTATTATTATTATTATTATTATTATTATTGGTTTGACACATAATCAAACATGCCTTGTTCCTTGGAAAATATAGATGTGAAGATAGATTGAAAGAAATTAAAGGGTGTTTTTGACAACAAAGTAGTAGTAATAAACTAATAATAGTACATGCCAGTTATAGTTGTGACACTTGTTGCTGGGTTGAAAAGCGCAATTGGAGCCATTGGAGTAGGAAGCTCAAGAATCTATGTTGGAACTGGAGAGAGAGAAGATGGAAGTTCTAAGTTCAAATAAGTGGGGGATGGATCAAAATTTAAGAGAGGAAAGAAAACAAGCAAGTGAATATAGACTATGATTGAGTGTAGATTCAATGCTGAAAGCGATGATTTAGGACTTTAGGTACTTTACAAACAACAACACACGAATATTTTTCAGTTAGTAGATAAAATCTACAATAATCAACGTGCCATTAACGTCCATGGGTCTAAGCTTGATGAATAATAATTCTACATGGTACTTGGTACATTTGCTAAGGCAATAAAATTACAAAATAAATATCTTGGAAAAAATAAAAAAAATGACTCTTTTCTATGTTTTTTTTTTCTAGGTTAGGATCTATCATCTCATCATCATTAACTGTTTAATTACAAGTCCGTGAGTGAATAAATAAAAATGAATGAAAAGAGAAAAAAAGAGAAAAGGATAAAACGTCCCACCTCTGACGACCAAGGCAAGTGTTGACGAGTATGGGACTTTGGAGAATTAAGATTTATTGGAAATCCACGTGGCATCACGAGAGTGGTCCATAGATATTTAAATGTAGATTTCTCTTTAGTCTTTAGCAAGTAACGGTGACGTACGTGGACAATATTTACTTAGATGATTGTAACATATATAGACGAATGAACTACTTTTAAAGTTTTGGTTTAAGTTTCTAAATAAAATGTTGCTTCCTTGCTTACAGCTCTCAGATCATTAAGTGCATAAAATTTTTTTATTAAACATTAATTATTAAATCAGTTATTATATATTTAAATATATATATATTAATTTATATTTTCATTTAATAATAAATGACTAAAATAATTAACTTTATAATAGATAAATAATGATTTTCTTTACGATTAATATAATAAAAATAAAAAAAAGTATGACCTGAGCTGACAGTGACATTCCTCGCGTGGGGCATCTTCAAAGAGGATATTCGAATCTAATACCACTGCTTTCTTGTTCCTGTCTCGGTTGACCCAATTGTCATCGCAATTTGCAAGTGGTGGTTTTCTCGGGAATGGACTTCTGTTTTTTTTTCCGAAAATTTACTCGTTTAGTTGTATAATTAATTAAAATATTTATTACGGTGCTTATATATAAGTAGGTAATTTATTAAAAAAGATAAAAATTAATATTTAATTTAAAAATTATAAAAATAAATAACTTTTAAATATTTAAAATTTATTATAAAAAATAAAAGTATTCTTATATTTTATTTTGTTTTAACTTTTGTCTTATAAATTTTTTATTTGAATTAAATATATTTTTGATTAATTTTTAAAAAAATTTAGAATTAATTCAATAATAATTATATAAAAACAACTTTTAGCACAAACAAATCAAACATAATTATCATATATCATTGTTGGACTGATTTTAAATTTTTTTAAAATTTAACTTTTAAAAATATATTTGATACAAATAAAAAATTTTTAAAACAAAATAATTTTTTTTACATGTATTTAATTTTGAAAAAATTACACCAAGAATCATTAACAAAGATTACCATCAACAAAAGAATCAATGCATCCGAGATATAGTTTTGTTTATATTTGAGTGTGTTAGTCGAAAAATATTTTCGATTAGGGTAAATTAATTTGAAGGGTTAAAAAGGTCGATTGAGATGGAAACAGATATCGAAAAGATACACGTGCAGGCATTAGTTGGGAGTTACTCGACACAAACTCCATTTCGGACACCTTGTTAAATCGAACGGGCCTAGTCGAATAGGTATTCGAATGAGAAATCGAATAGTTGCTCGAATAAGGGATCGAACGGTTACATAAGTGGAGAAGTTGAAGGTTTTCATCTCATGAGAAATTTATGGGTAACGTTTATTGGTAAAGAGAGGGAATGGTTACCTAGGAGTGCGCATACAAAGACATTACAATGTAATTAATAATCGGTTAGAGAAATAGACTATAAATATTAGAAAGTTTTAGGGAATAAAGGTTGAGACTTTCTGAGTCTGCTTCGAGTTAATTATCTGTAGGGTTCCTTCCACATGTCTTTCTTTTCCATTTACATTTTCTGTAAACTTTATCTTTCAAGCAAATTTATGTTTCAAGCAATGTTTAATTTTCAAAATTCAAGTTACATTTCAGTATCTTTAATTTTCATGCCCAAAGTCCTTTGACCCAGTTGAAGGCACCTTTACTGCTTTCTTTAAATTTTAACGTATTCATTTTCTATTTCAGCCAATTTACTTTTCGAAAAACTTTAATTTTTTACTTCTTTTATTCTTTTACAAATTTCAATTTATTTTTCATTTCGATACTCGTCTAATTCGAGACGCTTTGATGCACTCATAGAAAACTGGTACCTGCAAAAGAGGAGTAGGTTTCGCTCCCAGACTATTAGAATTGAACCACCATTGATTTGCTAAAAATCGACAAAACAAATCGACACGCCCGGTGGGACAGTTTTAAAATCGAAGTGTGTCAAATAAATTTTTGGTTTCATTTGGTGTATGCGATTGCGAAGTGGAAAGATCATTCACATAGCTGATGAATTGTCGAATGTGAATGGTGGTTCGTCCACCAATGACAGTATACCAATAACTGTGCAATCTGCAAACGTGACTTCACATTTGGAAGGTGTAATTGGAAGTAAAAGTATTGCAGTTACTACCATTCAAACTGAAACTGTGGGACGTAATATTCGTCCATGTGGTACTTTGCCACCAATCCAGCCTCCATTAACTACTAGATGGCCTCCTTATGGTCTTCCTTCTAGTTATACCCCACCAGTGAGTGGTTTTGCTCCTCCTGTTCGTTTCGGGAGTACAAGTGGAGTGAATAATTCTCAAAACCCACAACAGCATTCCAAGTTTTCTCGTGATTATAATGTGGGCTCTACATCGAATGCTGTTAATTCTATGGCAGTATATCGACAACATGTAGAGGAAAGTCATCATGACTTAGTCAACTTGCTGACTCAGCAAATGACCACAATTCTAAATCCTATGATAGCTGATCACGAATCGAAATTCGAACGTCTTGCTAGACAAGTCGAACGAATTGCTCGAATCGTGGATTATGAGGATGGTGAGAGGCATGATGCCAAGGGAAATAATGAAGGATTCAAAAATTTGTTTCAAAACTAAAACAATGTTTTAAATAGAGAAAATCCTCATATAGTTCCCCATGGGGAAGATGCAGATGAGGTTCTAGCCAAATTACGTGCTAATCATGGTGGTGAACATTATCAAGTCACCAGAATTGTGGAAGAAGTGCTCAATCGAGTGGGTTTGAATGTTGGTTTTATGAATTGACCTACCCCATTTTGTATCTGCTTTCCCTCAAGTTGTTCAAATGGCTGAAGTGCCGAGAGGGGTAAAAAATTCAAAAATAATTACAAAATTTGCAGGGAAAATAGAAAAATCAACCACTGAACATGTTGCTCGATATTTGGTTGAGATTGGAAATCTAGCCAATGATGAGAATTTGAAAATGAAGTTTTTTCCTTCTTCATTAACGAAGAATGCGTTTACTTGATTTTCGAATCTCAGACCAAATTCGATAACAACATGGAATCAGTTGGAAACTGCTTTTCACGCTCAATTTTATCGAGGAAAATTAAATGTGGCAGTTACTGATCTAGTGGCTTTGAAACGTGAGGATGGTGAAACCATTGATGATTATATAATACGTTTCAAAAATGCTAGAAGCAGATGCTATGTTTCATTACCTGAGAGTGAAGTGGTGAAAATAGCAGTTATGGGGTTAGAATTTTATATGTGTCGAAAGTTGCTTAATGTGCATATCCCTGACTTGGCCCATCTGGCTGAAAAGGTTCGTCAGGTTGAACTCATGAAAAAAGAAAAGGAGAAACATAGGAATGAACAGAAATTAAAGAGTAAACCTTTTACTCGAAAAGAGAAAGTCGCTTATGTGACTATGGAGTCCTCGGAAGAGGAACTCGATTTCGAGACAGAAATTGATTTGGCTGAACTTAAGAAGGGCCCTCCATATATTTGCTCTTTACTTAAAAAGCTTCCTAGTAATGAAAAATCGAATGAATCAAAACTGAAAAGTAGGAAAAAGTATAGTTTTGATATTTCGAAATCTTATCAGATTTTTAATGTGTTGCTTAAAGATAAACAATTAATTCTGCCTGAGGGTAGAACTTTACTTTCGGTGAAAGATTTAAAAGGGAAACCTTATTGTAAATTTCACCAAGCAACTAGTCATTCAACTAGCAGTTGTGTTTGTTTCAAGGACTTAATTCAGGAAGCTATAACGGAGGGACGTTTGAAATTCGATGATGGAAAGAAGGAAATGAAGGTGGATGTTGATCCTTTTGATGCGGATGCTAGTTTCATTGAATCGTGTTTCGGAGTGAACATGGTTGGCATGTCTTATGTCTTTGATGTGGCTCTTGATGATTTTGACTCACAAGTTTGAGCTGTGTATCCTTGAGCAGGAGATGGCCTACTAGACTTTTTAGTATAGCAAAAGATTAAAGATCGGGACGTGTCTTTATGTCCACGCTGTAATGCTATATTCGATACTAAAGCTGCATCAATTTTTGAAAAAGAGAGGATGAAGAAGGAGTTAGCTCATAAAGAGGAGCAAGCTCGCTAAAGACAGCCAATTCGGAATATGGAGGGGCAAAGTTCTAAGGCCTCTCAATCAAATGTGGTTGCACCTTTGAGCCGATCTCAGACTATAGGTGTTCAATGGATTTGGAATTGTCAGAAATTCTAGAATCGAGATGCTCTCTATCGACGGAAACCACAGTGGGGACATCGAGGACCTAGTAGAAATTAGTTTCCCTATCACCGTGGTCGAGCCAAAGAATATCCCAGGGGTAGGGGTAGAAGAAATCTCAATCAAAATAAAAAGCCTCAAGCAGACATAAGCAAGGGGGCAACGCCTTCTATGCATTCCTGAATTGTCTTTCTTTCTGATGGAGAGACGTGCCCAAAGAAAATACTATCTCCTGCAAAGATGGAGAAAGGCAAGGTAATAGAACATTCTTCGGGAGTCAATAAAGGAAAGGAAGTTGATTTGGATGAAGAGTACTTCGAGGAAGGAGATGATGAGATGGTTGGAACGATTTCGATTATTCCAACTGAGTATCTGGGGGAATATGAAGGTGATCGAGAGGAAGACTATGACATGGAGGCCGAAGAGGCTTTCTCCTTCATCCGATATGAGGATGAACTGGGTAGTTTTCTAAGGCCTACCGAAAAGCAGAAATCTCATCTCCGCCCACTCCATATCACCACTACTCTGAGTGGCATTAAAGTAAATAAAGTGCTGACTGATGGTGGTGTGAAAATCAGTCTCTTACCTGAGAGAATGCTACTGAAGGTTGGAAAGCATCCTGATTACCTGGTCCCCACTAACATTGCTGTAACAGACTTTAGTGGTTCTTCGACTCCAGCAAAAGGTCTGGTTACTTTAGGGATATAGGTTGGATTATCCGAATGAAACACTGTGTTCATGGTGGTGCCATCGAAAGCAAGTTACAATGCTTTGTTGGGGGTGAGATTGGATCTACGGTGTTGGAGCTGTACCTTCTACTGTGCATCAAAGTGTCCTTCTTTGGACGGAGGATGGCAAGCCTGAAGTCATTAAGACAGATTCAAATCTTTATGTCAAACAGCTGCATGTTGATTTCATGATGTATAGCCCTAAATTGAAACCTTTGAATGTTGAAAGGACGTTGAACTCTTACAATTGTGAAGGTTGTTACTTGTCTTTGGAGGGTTTAACGGTGAAGCTGCGCTACCCACAGTTGAATGTGAGCTCAACTGGCTGGGATTGTCTCTCTTAAGGGTTTGCTAAAGGATTGCTTTATGGGCCAGGTTCAGGATGTTTCAGATTACCTGGTAACTTTACATAATTATTTAAGTAATTCTCTTTTTGTAGGAAATAAGAGTGGTTCTTCTGATGAAATGGAATCATGTAATAATACAAGTTCTGTTACTTGTAGTTTCAACTCGATATCATCGATCAAGTTTAGTCATGGTTTAAATTGTTCTTCTTTATGTAATACAAGTGATGTTGCAAGTCAAATTGCTGATCTAATAGTAGAGGTACATTGTACTGAGAATCAAGTTGACATTAATTTAGTAAATGATCAAGTATATTCTATTCCCAATGAATCAATTGATTTCTCCTTTGATTGCATCTATGATCTAAAACCTTTAGGTTTTGAAAAACATTCTGTAAAATATGAGGAACATTTCAAAGGGTTTAAATCTCAAGATCCCTTAGAAGAAATTAATTTGGGGACTTATGATGACTTTCGAATCACTTATATCTGTAAAGATATTGTTGATCCTTTTCGAATTAAACTTTTCCATCTTTTACATAAATTTAAAGATTATTTTGCTTGGGATTATCATGAGATGCATGGTCTCGATCGTTCTCTCGTAGAACATCAATTAGTATTAAAACCAAATGCTCGACCTGTAAAGCAAACTCCACGTCGTTTTGCTCCAAAAATCAATCAAAAGATTAAAGAAGAAATAGAACGCTTGATTAAAGCAAAATTTATTCAAACTGCACGTTATGTTGAATGGGTTTCAATTGTTCCTGTGATGAAGAAAAATGGGAAGTTAAGAGTATGCATTGATTTTCGAGACTTGAATATTGCTACTCCAAAGGATAAATACTTTATGCCGATTTCAGATATGTTGATCGATTCTGCAGCGGGAAACGAAATTTTTAGTTTTATGGATGGTTATTCAGGATATAACCAAATCTTCATTGTAGAAGATGATGTGTCCAAAACCGCTTTTTGTTGTACTGGGGCATTAGGCACTTATGAATGGGTGGTTATGCCTTTTGGTTTGAAAATACTGGTTCAACATACCAACGGGCGATGAATACTATATTTCATGAGTATATTGGGAGATTTATGGAGGTGTATATCGATGATGTTATGGTTAAATCGATTTCAGTGAATCAACATATTGATCACTTGAGGAAGGCATTTGTTACCATGAGGAAGAAAGGATTAAAGATGAATCCTTTAAAATGTGCTTTTGGTGTGTCGGCTGGAAATTTTCTAGGTTTTGTTGTTCATAAAAAGGGGATTGCAATCGATAAAAGCAAGGCTGATGCGATTTTGGCATTATCTGCACCAAAATCGAAAAAAGAAGTGCAATCTTTCTTGGGGAAAGTTAATTATCTCCGAAGGTTCATTTCGAATCTTTCTGATTGAACTCGAGTGTTTGCACCTTTAGTAAAACTAAGGAATGATTCACAGTTCGAATGGAGAAATGAGAACTAACAAGCATTTGATTTGATCAAGGATTATTTATCTGTGATAAACTATTCAAGATTATTCACAATCCTACACCACAGAGTAATGAAAAATCGCAGTTCACAGATTAACTAACAACAATGACAGTTAAAAGAAATACCCAGAAGAGAGCAAACTGAGCAGTGGGCACACAGGGGGACATGGCACAACTGGAGGGGCTGACGCGGCTGAAGAGGAGGAGAGAGGTAGAACAGAACTAGTGCCAGCGGGACAGTGCTACATAAGGGAGGCAGGAGGCGAGACCAGTTGCAGCAACGACGGTGGCTGCGCAATGTAGGCAGCTTGCAGAAGTTGCGACGGCTACCTTAGCAGGGCGGTGGCTGGACAAAAGAGAGGGAGTGATGGAGGAGATTGATGAGAGGAAGGAGATAGAGAATGAAACTGTGAGATAGACGAGGCACGAGGGTGCTGTTGAGCGTTTTTGACTTTGATAGTTTGGTTAGGGTTACTCTCCTCTAAACCAAATGGCGGAGTTTTGGACTTTTGGGAGAAAATCGGCCAGGTCCCAATTTGGTTTGATCGATCGACTACAGTTTCTAAATCTTTCGGTTATAGTATCAAACTGATTTGTTGTTTCCACCTGTTCACGGTTTGATCGGCCGGTTTGAACTGGTATTCAGAACCTTGCATTACTGTAATAGCTAAAAGAGAATATCTATATATTTATACAAACTTACCTATTTATCTTATAATTCATCATATATGTATACAATGTTTAATATTGTTGACAACAATAATAATAAAAATAATAATAATATTTTATTAATTTAGCTATGAAGTATACTTAAAACTTAACATATGTTTAATTATTTATGTACTTAATTTAACTATATTTTTCTATTGATACTTTAAATATTTCTAATAGTATGTTTGATAATTTAGTTTTCATGTTAGTACATATATTAAAATGGCTTAAAAAATAAAATGAATTGAAATGGTGATTTATTTCAATGTTTATTTTCGAAACACAGATAAACAAATTAAATAAATACTATT
>NC_029781.3:27324460-27336054 GCF_000817695.3 Arachis duranensis
TTTTATTTATATATTTAATTATATTTTAACAGGCCCAGGCAGGCCTGACAGGCCTATAAGGCTAATTAGTAAGCCTGAGCCTGGCCTATTAATGTATTAAGGCTTTTAAAAGAGCCTGGACCTGTACCTATTTTATAACAGGCCAGGCCAGGCCAGGCCAAACACAGGCCAGGCTGCAGGCCCCTGGCAGGCCGCCTGGCCTTTTTCCACCCCTAGTCACGGTAAAAAACCGTGACCATAGCTAGTGAAAAGGGTGACCATAGATCTATGGTCACGGTTTTGGACCTATGGTTACGGTTTTTTACCGTGGCCTATTTCGCCGTAGCCATAGGTCTATGGTCACGGTTTTTTTACCTATGTTATAATTTTCAAATTCTGACATTTTAGGCCACGGTTTTTAACCGTGACCATAGCTTCTATGGTCACCCTTCCTTAAAACCATGACCATAGCCTTGTCTATGGTCACCCCTCCTTAATACCGTGACCATAGCCTTATCTATGGTCACGGTTTTTGCCGTGACCATAGCTCTATGGTCACCCCACCTTAAAACCGTGACCATAGCCCCATCTATGGTCACGGTTTTGGCCATGACCATAGACTCTATGGTCACCCCTCCTTAAAACCGTGACCATAGCCTTATCTATGGTCACGATTTTGGCCGTGACCATAGCCTCTATGGTCACCCCTCCTTAAAACCATGACCATAGCCCTATCTGTGGTCACAGTTTTTCACCGTGACCATAGCCTCTATGGTCACCCCACCTTAAAACCGTGACCATAGCCTTATCTATGGTCACGGTTTTTCACTGTGACCATAACTTATCTATGGTCACCCCACAAAACCGTGACCATAGCCTTATCTGTGGTCACAGTTTTTACCGTGACCATAGCCTATTTTGTTTTATGAGATTTATTTTTTTAAGCATAATCACATCCCAAAATGATGATAATTACAAAATAAATCTAAAAATAAAAAAGATAATCAACAATTAAGATAAGTTGTAATTAAAGTAACCAGCTAACATATCAATATAGTTGAGTGAATACACTTGTCTCAATCTTAGTTTTATACAGTGATATATACACTAACACTAAATAGACACTATTAACAGAATTGTTCCACAGGCGTAAGAGCAATACAACTTAGACTCTGCTAGGATAGATTGTTTCTGGTATCGCTATTCTTTCTTCTCAACGCTCAAGAACTTTTGTTTCAACCACTTTACCATTTGAAAGCTCAGCACCTGCTTCATTAACATGCAAAATAAAGTCACATTATACATAAACACCTACATTTATTCTTCTTCAACTTAGGAAAAAAACATATCATAAAAATATATATACATCACAAAATAAAACAAAAGAATCAGAATTTTAGTGGGATGAAATAGAATGAATCAATTTCATTATGAACCATTCCATTACAAAATTTAACCATTCAAATCGAACCATTCTAAGTTGTAAATTTAATTTAATTTCTTTCTAATTTAATTTAATTCACCTATATCAAAACATAATATTATCATGAACATGCAGAAGAAGGATGTCAATCAACCACAACAAGAATTGTAATAATTAGTGCCAACAGAGAATCTCAGAGGAAAGAGGGATCTTCTACAGTTTACACTACATATAAAGAAACCTGTTGCATAATATTTGGATCTCTGCTTCCCTCCTCATATTTAGAACTTGTAGTCAGCATTGAAAAATTTGTCACTAGCCTCCCATTTAGTTTAGTTTAGTGTTTAGCAGTTTGATTTAAGTTAGTCTTCTACAACTATTTACATTATTCAGAATGGGGTGTTTGAAACAATTTTCTGAAGTATAATCTTTATATTTTTACTTCATGGAATCTCACTACAATTTTCTGAAGTATAAAGCTCCAGCCATCCACTGTATAAAGCTATGAAAGGAAGTCAACATAAATATGAACTTCTAAAATAGTATTAACTTTGATTTTAATTTGACATTCAGCATAACAAATGAAGCACATGCCCCATGGCGCAAGTTGAGGTGATGCCAATCCAACACAGAGTGACAGAGAGAGCCAACAAATTTTACTTCTACCAACAAATTCTGCTCATTGATCATTTTTAACAACAAACTCAACTATAATTTTTCAATCTAAAGTAGCAAACAATATTGAAAAAGAAAGAATTTACAGACTGAAATTAACTTAGCTTGTATATATGTGAAGTATTTAACTTAAGAAACTAAACATGGCATACTTGAACATACAAAATCGTTCAACAAACTTTAGGGATTATGTCAATTAAATAAATAAACTTTGCGTATTGAATTTGGATTGCAATAGAATATTAATTTTCAGTCACTTCACTTAATCAAAATTTCGTGCATGAAACCTACTTCATGTGTAATTGTGTACTAATGATTTACATCAACAAAATTGAAAAAAAAATTACTCAGTGATATATTCAGCATCAAATTCAATTTACAGCAATAAATTCTACTTCTACCAACAAATTATACTCATTGATCATTTTTAACAACAAACTCAACTATAATTTTTTAATCCAAATCATTATTAACTCATGTACATGAAAAATAGGAGCCACATCTTCATTAGTTACATCAGTAATCCATGAATTGAAGGCAATAACTTCAACAAAATCAATAATAAAATAGCTAAATGATAACGAAATCAATAACTCTTGTCTTATTGTCAAATTGGACCACCAAATTTTTCTATTCTCAGAACTTAAATCTAAAACCACTGTTAAATGACTAAAGTATTCAGTACTTTGACAAATCTGAAATTAATTGTAGAACTCCATTTTATTGTAGGATCTGAGATGTGATAAGTATGCAATGAACAAGAAGCAAAATAGTAAAAAGTTAGCATCATGTCTTGAAGACTAAAGAGGTTGGCAATGTCAGTGAGGTGAGCCAAGGAGGAAATGGTGGAAGGAAGTTCTTCCAGAGAGACCCTTTCCTTGAAGACGCAGCGACGACGAGCTCGAGAAATGACAGGTATGAACGGTGGTGTGGGCAACGCCTCCTTCTCCTCGCGGAACATTCCTTCTCCTCTCTGGCCATGGCGTTCCTCTCTCCTCCACCAAGTTCAACGGCGATGGCACACCCCGCAGCAGCCCCAACAGCGACGACGACGAGGTGTAGCGGCACAAGCAGCGCCCCCTTCTCCGTGGCGTGCTTCCTTCTCCCCCTGTCCTTCTCTCTTCCCGATCTCTCTTCCTCTCCTTTGGCGTGTGACAGCAGTGGCGCTCCTCATAGCTCCATGAACGGCGACGGTAGCTGGGCAGATTCTCCCTCCTCCGTTCTTCTCTTCTCTCTCGGCATGGGTGAGTGCTTCGCGGGTGAGGAAAAAAGTTGCCCGTGTGTGTTGTGTGAAGAGGGAGTGTGCGTATGCGTGAGTGAAAAAGGGCAGTAAGAGGAGTTAGGATTAGGGTTTTTGGGTTTTAATTTGGGAATAAGGATTTGAGTAACTTTAATAAACATTAGGGAATAAAGTAGTTATTAAAAATTAAATTCTATCACAATAAAATTATTTTAAAAGTATCATTTTATTTAATTAATTTATTAATTAATTTTTTAAATAAGTATTTTAATTTAAAAGTTGAGGTAATTAAATAATTTTTTATTTATAAAGTTAATTAAAAATTTTAATTATTTAATTTAAATTATATATAATTTTTTATTTTTAATTACTAAAATCTTAAATTTTAATTAAGCAAAAATCTAACTTATTAATTTCAAAATAAACAAAAATATCTAATTGTAATTGAAAATTATAAATTTAATTTAATTTAAAATTCAAAATCTCATAACTTTGATTTATTTAGTTTTTAGTAAAGACAGCTTTTTGAGCAATGAGGACACGGCAGGTGACAAGAGATGAGCACGATGACCCATGACGTGCGACGAACGACGCAGAGAAGCTTGTGATTCGTGAGTGTACAGAGGGGTTGGACAACCTCCTAAAACCGTGATCATAGATACTTTTAAGTCACTCTCCAAAACCGTGACCATAAACCCTTTTAGGTCATCCTTTGTAAAACTGTGACCATAGGCTCTTTTAGGTCATCCCTCAAAACCGTGACTATGGATGTCGTTTGGTGACGGTGAAAAACCGTGACCATAAACTGTTTTAGGTCACCCCTAAAACCGTGACCATAGACCCCTTTAGGTTACCCCCTAAAATCGTGACTATAGACCATTTTAGGTCACCCTTCTGAAAAACCGTGAGCATAGATTCTTTTTGGTCACTGTAAAAAACCGTGACCATAGACCCTTTTAGGTCACCCCCTAAAACCGTGACCATAGATCATTTTAGGCCACCCCTCAAAAACGTGACAATAGACCCCTTTAGGTCACCCTCCAAAACCGTGACCATAGACTCTTTTAGGTCACCCTTCCAAAAAATCGTGACCATAAACCCTTTTTGGTCACTGTAAAAAATCGTGACCATAGACCCCTTTAGACCACCCTCTAAAACCGTGACCATAGACCCTTTTAGGCCACCCCCAAAACTTTGACCATAGACCCCCTTTAGGTCACCCCCCAAAACGGTGACCGTAGACCCTTTTAGCTCACCATTTTTTGAAAAACCGTGACCAAAGCCCTTTTTAACCGTGACCATGGACCCCTTTAGGTCACCTCCAAAACCGTGACCATAGACCCTTTTAGGCCACTCCCCAAAACCGTGACCATAAACCCTTTTAGGCCACCCCCCCAAAACCATGACCATAAACCCTTTTAGGTCACTCTTTTTTGAAAAACCGTGACTATAGACCTTTTTTGGTCATTGTAAAAAATCGTGACCATAGACCCCTTTAGGCCACCCCTCAAAACCGTGACTATAGATCTTTTTAGGCCACCATTTTTTAAAATCCGTGACTATAGGTACTCTTTGGTCACCCTTTCTAAAAAAATTTTGACCATAGTTTTTTTTTGTTACCCTAAAAAACCGTGACCATAAAAGATATATGATCACGATTTTTTACCGTGACCAAAAAAACCGTGGCCATAAATCCAAAATGTTGTAGTGTTTATTGATACTTTAAATATTTCTAATAGTATGTTTGGTAATTTAGTTTTCATGTTAGTACATATATTAAAATGGCTTAAAAAATAAAAAGAATTGAAATGGTGTTTCAATGTTTATTTTCGAAACACAGATAAATAGATTAAATAAACACGATTTTGACACTAACGTTTTGCTAGTGAATCAATACGCTTTTTCTTTAGTTTGTTAATAGAGAAATAATTTAAATACACAATTAATTAATAATTATTATATTTTTATACTGATTTTAGAAGTATTTCGTATATAAATAGTGTTTTTATATGAATAGATTTTGTATATAAATTTTTAAATTTTCTTCTAATTAAATAAGATAAATAAAAAGATAAAGCCAATTAAGTGTGTTATATATCTAATTAATTTATTTTTAAAAAAGCTAATAACAAAAATAGAAGAATTAGTATTGATTTTTTCCCACACAATACATTTGTTTTTCAAAACCGTTTTTCACCGGATCTATATTTTAAATATTTTATGTATGATAAGGTAGGTTATGTTAAATAATCTATATTATATGACTCCAATTTATAAACATGTCATATTTTATTACTGACCGAATTCGAACCAAATAAAAAATAAAACCAAATATTTATATTTACTTTTATCATATCTCGATGATATTATAATTGTTCTTGCAAAAGAAAAATAAGTTTAATAAAAAAATTCATATAAAAAAAATTGATATAATTTTTTTAATAACAAATTTTTTATTGAAATATGTTACTTTACTATATTTAAAATATATTATTTAGAATTAATTATATTATTTTAAATAATATATATTATTCAAAAGAACATTTAAAATTTAATATTTTGTATTAATAATATTATTAAAAAGATATTATTAGTTTTTCTTAAAATAACATTTTTTTTGTTCATCAAATAATATGGCAACAAAATTTTTTTATATAACTGGGTCTACTAAATAAATATTATATTCATTTATTTCATGTAAAATAAATAATGTTTGAAAAAGTTAATTACATAATTTTATCTTAGTAAATTATAATGAGCGAATAAAATACAATGTTGCGTATATATTTCTTTTCCTTACAAGAAAGAAGTACTCTTCATTATATATTAAATAGAATAATTATTTATTAGGTTCATTCTTATACAAATAAAAATTTCTCTTAGTTTTATATCTATAATATTTTATATCAATTAGCTTCAAATTTTAATCACTTTTTGAATAAATTAATAAAAAAATAATATGAATAATTGTTTAAATATAATTTTATTTTAAATTTTGATTCTGTTACCACTTATGTTAACGTTGGGATACTTTAAAATAAAAGATAATAAACTTGTTGTAACGGTCATGTATTATGTACTTTGACTACTTAGTGGACAACATCATAACTTTGCATACATAAAAATCTCTTAACCATAAAAAATATTTTCATTCCCGTTAATATTATTGATAATTGACTATTACCCTCTTAAAAATGAAAATTGACAATAATATCTCCAAGTATATCGATAAAAGCATCAATGATAACCAACCTTGTTAGGTTGAAACCGTCCACTCCAACACTGTTGTTGATGGCATAGTTGCCTCTATGAAGGTGAAATGTGTTTCAATCCAAATATATCTGTTATGCATTATTGTAATTAAATTCTTTTGATTTTCGTATATTCTTTTGTAGGATTTCCACATTAAAATAGCTGATCTTGAGAGATTGTACAACAATATGAAAAGTGTGATGATTATTCTTTAAGTTGCAGTACTGGATCTTTGAGACTGCCCAGGAGCTCTTGAACAAATGCCACAAGGTCATGTTCCATCCGACGCTGTCAAAGGGAAGGAAGAACTTGAGAAAGATAATGCTCATCTAGAAGAAGACACTGATATTATTCTTGGTAGAAGTGATCCCGAAGATACTGGTACTTCTTTGAATTAGAAAATCTCAAAAAAAAAAAAACTATTATCAACCTAGACAAAGAAATAAGAGCACAATCAACAAGTATCAACTATACTCGTACCTATCTTCGTAAAAAGGTATATCCTTATATTAGCTACTTGTTTTTATTTGCAGATTCATATATTTTAGTTACTAATTTTTTTATTATTTTTTTATAAAATTTGTGTAGACAAAATAGCATGTAAAACTACTTTAAATTTGTCACCCAAAGATCACAATTCAAGTGAAAATTTTTGTTCTGAGCAAAATAGGGACAGACCAAAGGGTGGAACGGATCTAGAATACTATCATCTGAAACTGGCTGTATACTTCTAGTTAAATTGAAGTTTAAATTTTGTCCAATTAAAAAAATACAATTGACACTATAAGAATATCAAATATCATTTTATATATTTGGCTACGACCTGTATAAAGGGTAAAAACATTCAGTTAGCTACTTAAGAAAAATAAAACTTATAAATATAAATAATTTAATTATTAATGTCAAATATTTATTTTTGTGTCTTTTTTATTTGTAAGTTTTTATACAACTACAATTTTTTTCATCTACATAGGGAAACTCTATTTAAAAGTAGAAATATTAAAATGACTCGAGCATTATTAGGTTTGTGAAAAACATATTTTAGTTATTAATATGTTCATTTTTCATGTAGATTTTAATGCAGACAGCCTTCAAAATAACAATGGCACAATGTATTAATGATATCTTTGAAGAGATGTCCAATAAAATAACAACTTGGTCTCTACCACCATAACTTGGGGTAAGAAATTTTGGTAACGGACCCTCAAAAATACATGGTCTAAATGAAACTAACAATTTACAATAAAAAGTTAGGTTGATGCCCTTAATCTAGACATGCTATATCAAGAGGTATATGAAAAGTACAAAAATAGCTAGATGTCGAAATTTTTTGTGTTAAAATATGTATCTCATTTTCGCTCACTCTCTATTTGAATTTGTAGTTATTTTTTTAGTTTAATTGTCTATAAATTATGTCCACACAGATATATGTTCTACTCATTGACGATATTTTTCACTGGCTCTTCATGGTAATATCCATTGGCGAGGAAAAGGTCTACAAACTTGATTCATATCCAAACCCAAAGTGAGATATCTCCAAAAAATTCGTTATGAGATGGACGGTAAGCTATTAAATCTTCCTAGTGTATATTAGTTATTGACAGCATAATAAATTATATATTTTTAAATATTACTTATTATTGCTTACTAATTCATAGGATTCTATTATAAGTGTATTATGTACAGAAAATATTTTTTTAAACACTTCTTTTAATTTAATTTTAAATTTTTTCTGTACATGTTATTTAAAGTTCATTCATCATTAAAATATTTTTTTATTCATTTTGTTTTGAGCCATATCTCAGTCTATTAGATTTTATCTTCTTTGGTCCATACTCTAGTACTAATATATTAGACAAAAATAGCATTTCAATGGACAAATTGGCTTCTTTATAATGCTCGTGGCATGCTTTATTGCAACCCAAGGTTTAAAGACAATTTTATTATGATATGCTTGTTAATTAGATTTTAAATAGTAATGATCTTAATTATTAACATGTCTTGTATTTTATAGTGATAATTTTGCAGTTTTGTTGCTTGAATGGATGGCAATAGATGATATGTTTCAACCCAATCTCACTACTAGAGTAAATTGACAAATTTTTACCTTGTGTATTTCTTGTGTCTTTTGACACAATAATTAATTTAACATTTTTGTATTGTAGTCCCTGACTCCAAAATTCAAATGCTTGCAATATATGCAACATTGAATAAGACCCATAATGAATATAATCACATGATCAAACATTGTTCTACAATTAGGTAGTCACAATATTTGTTATCAGAAAAGGATAAAATGTATTTGAGTTGATTGTTAAGTATTTAAATTGTTTATTCTGGGATCTATTTGTTAGATCAATCACTCTTTTTATTTATCTTTTATATGTTATTCTTAATATTTAAAATTTTTTAGTTACACGTCTTTCATATAGCACTTTATTTTTTTGTTGATTTAACTACGTGGGGTTAAGAATTTAAACATTACTAAATTATATTAAATTGCCAAAGTTTAACAATATATTAGTTTTCAAAAATATTTTCATATCATTTTTAAAGGGGATATAGAAATTTGGTGTCCAATTCTATTTTCTTATTTCATCCTTACTACTATAATTTAAAAACATTCAGTTATTCACTGAACATATACAAAACTCACATTTTGTAGTAGTTATTATAGTAAAAACTGCTAGAAAAATCACGTTCTCTAGCAGTTTTTATAATTACTGAATTTATATGAATATCTATTTGGTTTAATTATTCTGTTGGTCCCGATAGTTTCGCAAAATTTTCAATTAGGTCCCTATATTTTTTTTCTTTTAATTGAGTCCTTGCACCATTTTTTTTAATTGGGTCCCTACACTTTTTTTCTTTTAATTAGGTCCTTATACCAATTCTTTTTTTTTAGTTGGGTCCCTATAAAATTAAGCTAATTACTACTAAAAATGACTTAATTAAAAAAAATTAGTACAGGGACCCAATTAAAAAGTAAAAAAGTATGGGGACCTAATTGAAAATTTCACAAAAATATAAGGACCAACAGAATAATTAAACCTTAATTATTCATTTTTAAGACTAATTTGTTTATTCTAAAAGTGTTGAGTATTTTTTATATTATTTATAATGTAAAAAGAAATATTTTATTGTATTTAATATCTAATAAATTTAGACTCTAATTTCTTTTTTTTTTCGTCATAGTTGAGTTGACATAGTCCCATTATATGATTGACAATTTTAATTCCTCTTACGTTAAACTGAATATTGGATATTTTTATTTAACTTATACTCATAGAAATATTTTATTTTTTTAATACCTGATATGGCTTTTATAAATCCAAAACCATAATTTGGCGTAATGCACCATAACTCGGCATCATACGTCACAGCTCGATATTATGCGTTATAATTCGGCTCAACGGATTGTAGCTGGGAATAAAAACATCAGACCAGATACCGTAACCTACTAATTTCTAATAATTGCTCTTCAATATAGGTGATCAACAGAAGCAAAGCCAACCTATTCTACCTCACCTATAAATGTATGATATTTTACTCTCAGAAGACACTTGAATTTCACAATACTAACTTAAGCATCGAAATATCTTTTGCAGGTACACTCCCCCCCTTTGTTCACACTCTTCGCAACGAGATCTCTTTGGATGAAAAGCTCGGACTTCCAAGACTTATAGTTCGGCGTCGAAGGTTACAATTTGGCACAACTATCAAGAACCAAGTTGTCCCAAGGTATCCATACGAGAACAATTGGCGCACACCGTGGGGCCGAGAACATAAGGTCTTTCCTATTTATCGGCCTTAGTATTGCCACGTGCATCCATGACTTGACGCGTCTCCACCTACACCATCTGAACTTCTTTGGAAGGTAACTGAGCTACAATTAGCCAACCAATGTATGGCGGAGGCAAACCAACGCATGATAGAAAAAAATCAAAGAATGGAAAATTAGATTGCTGACTTAGCTAATGCTCGGATTGAAAATAATAATGATCATCGTGAACAACCAGAAGATGAAGAACACCAATCTGAACCGATGCACACTTTTAAAACTATTCGAGTTGAAGACGCTCAACCTTCATGGAATGAAGGAGCTCAGCCTCCACGAAATAAGGATGGTCAGCTAGAAAATGAGGATACCGAGCCTGATAACTCTACAGGGCCATTCACAGCCGAAGCGATAAATTTCGAGCTGCTTAGGAAGTTCACCTTGCCACCGACCTTAACCCCCTACGATGGGTTAGGAGATCAGAAGAAATACCTCAAAAAGTTCATATCCATAATCATCGTAAACGGTGCTTCCGATTCCATCTTATGTTATTATTTTCCATCTTATTTAGACGGCCCTGCACTTGATTGGTTTTGTTCTTTGCCTGCAGATTTTATCTCTCATTTTTGGTAGCTAGTGAAGCTTTTTGAGGATCACTTTGTTGGATCCGCAATCTACTTACATGACTAGGACTACCTGAATACAATAAAAAAAGGCTAGAATGAAAGTTTGAAGGAATACATGACTCGCTTTACAAAAATCGCTATGAGCATCCCAGATCTCCACCCCGAGGTGCATTTGCACTCCATCAAAAGTGGACTCCGACTAGGAAAATTCCAAGAAACAATCGTAGTAGCCAAGCCAAGGACCCTGGTCGAGTTTGGGGAAAAAGCAAAAGGACAAATGGATATTGAGGAGCTTCAACAAGCTCAAAAGGTGGACAAACCTCAGAATAAAGGCGAGGATAAACCTCAGGACAGCAAGAAAATTTTCAAGCTAACCCCTCGTTATGAGTCATACACCTAGTTCAATACAAAGAGGGACGACATCATCAAAAAAATTTTCAACTCCAAGCTGATCAAGCCTCTGCAAAAAGCCGGCACCTATCAGGAGGCAAAAAATATTGACAAATCCGAATATTACACTTTCCATCAGAAGCACGGACACACTACTAACGAGTGTGTTATCGCTAAGGACCTCCTAGAGTGATTAGCTCGGCATGGTTACTTGGACAAATATATCAATGG
>NC_029781.3:27336062-27347978 GCF_000817695.3 Arachis duranensis
TGACAATTCCTCGGCAGGACAACACTACCGTGACAAAGAATGGACAACCTTAAGTCACCCCGATCAACCAAGACGAGTTATTAACTGTATTTTTGGAGGTTTTGTAGGTGGGGGAGCTACAAACTCGGCAAGGAAGCATTCCTACCGAGCTATGCTATCGGTAGAGGGAAACTTCAGCAACGACCAAGCACCCTCACATTATCCTCAAATGACTTTCCAGGACTCTGACCTCAACACCAATACCACAATTTTAGACGACCCAGTTGTCATTACCATTCAGCTAGGGGATCTTTTCGTATGTGAAGTACTATTGGATCCAGGAAGCAGTGTCGACGTGCTTTTCTACTCTACCTTTCAGAAAATGAAGCTAAGCAACAATATCCTTCAACTTTCCACTGGAGATCCTTCAACCTTCCACTGGAGATCTTGTCGGTTTTTCAGGGAAACGAGTATTGGTGATGGGATCTGTGTGGTTACAAACCACACTACGTGAGCATCCATTATCAAAAACTTCAGATGTTCAATATTTAATTGTTGACTATTTTAGTCCCTATAATTTAATCCTTGGATGACCTTTTTTAAATCGGTTTGGCGCTATAGTATCTATAATTCATCTTTGTGTCAAGTTTCTTGTGCAGGACGACCTCATTGCGACTATTCAGAGTGACAATCGTGAAGTTTGTTAGTGTTATAACATCAGTTTGAAAAATCCTAACCGACCTATGGGTCCGCATGTAAATAACATTTGCAACTCTGCCGAACTCCCTAGCCCTTGATGATCTTGACCCAAGGGCCGAGGCTCTCAAAAGACCAACCCCAACAGAGGACTTAGAAAAGGTTTATCTTAATAATGATTCTAACAAATTCACTTATGTAGGAACCACGCTTAGCTCAGCAGAGAAAGCTTCATTTCAAAAGTTTCTACAACAATATGCCAATCTCTTTGCCTGCACTCCTGTTGACATGCCTGGCATTAGTCCATCAGTAATTTCTCTCTCTTTCTGCATGCTGAAATGCTGAATGCTCAGCAAGGAAGGGAAGAACAATATCTCAAAAACACAAACCCTCACTTGATAATCAAATCCATATAACTTTTGATCCGGAGTTCCAATTGCCGCAGCGTTTGCAACCACGCATTCGCGGCTTCAAGCTCTCAAAGCCCATAAGATTATCTAAGAGGTAAGTCACAAATTATCACCAGTTTTCCAGCCCTTGATTTTCAAATTTATTGAGTAATGGTGTTGAGATTTTGCGTAATTCCAATGTTTAGGTTTGAATTAACTTGCGAGAATTATTGGGCTTGGTCCATTTGGTTCGAGGGTACGGTAAGAACTCTCAATTCATAGTGAATTCATTGAATATATGTGTGGGTGTCAATGATGTGTATTAGGTAATATATATCTAAGTGGTTTGGACCTTAAGTGATGGTCTTGGAAGCTTGGAGTGGAATTTGTGATGAAAAATCTGTTTGGGAGGTGTTGAAGCCCTGAAAGTTTGAGGAAAAAGTGAATTAGAAGTGTTCTGGATTTATCGGGGAATCGGCCAAGGTATGGTTTCAGTTTCTCGTATCTAAAATATAATGTATTGTGAAAACTTAGGCTAGTGACCCTAAGATAGGAATTGGATTGTGATGTTATTGTTGTTTGAGAATGATTATTATATATGTGATTAGTGGACTTGGAGATTGTGAATGATGCTCTTGTTAATGAGTATGTGATTTGTATATGATATTGAATGGTATATGTATAATGGTGATAAATTTGAAGTTGTTATTGTACTTTATATGGATACTTGATTATGTATAATGAATATTGTTAAATTGGAAATATTGGATTGGAAATTGATGAAAATGGAGAATTGGTAGGATGTGGATGTAATGGAGAAGTTGATAATATGAATTGAGAATGTTTGGTGCTGAATTAGTGAGGTTAGGGGTGGTTTTAAAAGGTTTGGAATTTGTAACTTTTGAAAATGGAGGTTTTGCAAAGTTTTATGAAATCCATGATTTTGACCAAATTTGGCAGAGCATAACTTGATCTCCAGACCTCCGATTTGTATCAAATTTATTTAGAAAAAAATTTTGGTTCAAGATATTTATGCCGTTCGAAGAACGGTAAGAAAATGTTTTCAAACAAGAAAGTTATGCGCGATCAAAGTTTAGTGTGCAAAACTGAAAATTCTAGACTTAGCAGCTTTTTCAAACTTCTGATGTGCATACGTACGCGAGGTATGTGTCACGTACACAGACATGCTATTTTTCTTGGTTGCGTACGCGACCACATGGCACGCGACACGAGTAGTGCTTTCGGGTTGAGGCGCTCGCGTATGCGAAAGGTGGTGCGCGACGCGAGCATACGCTATGAGTTATGCTCCTCGCGTACGTGAACGTGAGGCCGTGTACGCGAGCCCCCTGCTTTTCCAAACTTAAATTTTTTTATTTCTGATGCATTTCTCCAGCTTTCAAAACCCTATTTTCTCTTGTTTAAAGCTTGATAGGTAGTTTTTGGGGTAATGAAATATGATGAGGGCTGTGAGGGAGATAACTTGTTGATGAAGAAAGAGTTGAATTAATGATAAATCATGGCTGGTAATGATTATATGAGTTTACTGATGATGATGACGGAAGTGCTATTTATATTATGAGTCGAATGGGTGTAATGTGATAATGAATTATTGCTGAATTATGATTATATGATTATAGATTGCCATTGTGGTTGTTGCACTTCAAAACTATCTTGCATACGAGTTTTCCTGGGTGAAATCAGTGGCTTGCCACCACGTGCTCCGAGTTGAGACTCGATACTCTGCTGACCCTATGTCATAAGTGTGGCCGGACATTGTGAAATTTTTAAATGAGCTAGCCCCTGTGGATATACACCGGTGTGTGTTATATAATTACGAATGTTATGAATTGACATTTTGGGGATGCACAACAGAAGGACATTCCAATAGTTAGCTATCAGGACTTGTCGGGTTGACTTTATAACTGATAGATGAGACTCATCAGCCATAGGACAGCATGCATCATATGCATCTATGTGTTTGTTTGGTGTGCTTTATTTGGAATACCTAACTGCTTGCATAAACTATTTGCTACCTGATTATCTGCTTTATTTGAATCTTAATTGTGATTTCCTTGCATGTAATAATTGTATTTGAACAAATGATTTCAATGGAGGCTGGGAGGTTCGGAGGAGTTGGAAAGGGGAGTTTTAAATAGAACGAAGATCCTTAGCTAGTCGCCTGATTTATTTTATGGTTTAGTTATGTTATAAGATTTAATTTATATGTTGAAAGTTATAGGATTGGCTTTGCCTTTCCTAGGACATTTTATTTTAAATATATGGGCACTGTTATCATGCTGAGAACCTCTCGTTCTCATTCCATACATATTTTGTGATTTTCAGATGCAGGACGTGAGGCACCTCGCTGAGTCATGCTAGAAGCTTCTGATAGCGAATATCTTTGTGCTTTTGGGTCTTTATTTTGGCTATATGTATATATGTAGATACTTACTATCTCCACTTTTATGTACATATTGTATTAGCTTCCTCTTAGAGGTTATTTTGGAGAAACAGATTCTGTAAAATGTATTCTGGGTTTGTTTTGGGTTCTCCCATATATACATGTATATATAAGTGTGCTATGCCTGGTGTACCTTCGCAAACCGAGTCTTGAGCTTTGTTATTTGTATCTTGGAACTCTTTAGTTTATAACCATGTTAGCCTACTTTTACATAGCTTCGTGCACGTTGTCACTTCGTGAGTGTTGCGCTTTTCGAATTAACGATTTTGCTTTCTCATTTTCTTCAAATGCTCCTAGTTATAAATCTTTTTCACTATATATATATACATATATATATATGTATATATATATAGTGAAAAAGATTTATAACTAGGAGCATTTGAAGAAAATGAGAAAGCAAAATCGTTAATTCGAAAAGGTAGGATGTTACACCACCTATAAAACAAATGGATAATAAGAATGACACGAACTCAAAATTACACGTTTAACACGTCACAGATGACAAAACAATAAAGTTAATCCAAAATTTCTCATCAAATCAGTTCAAAATTTTAAAAAAATAAACTTTCCTTTTTTTAACCCAAGCAGCAATATATTTTTATTCATAAGAAAAAATCTCTAAGCAAACCAAATCTAAAGTTAATTATACACAAGATAATAATACAGATCTATCATGGCATCAATTTCTTTTTTCTCAGGTTATGATAATGATACAAATCTAAAGATATCACACAAATAGTTAAAATCAAAACCTTTATCAAAGTAGAGGCCTTACCATATCAGCCCTTCCAATCCTCACAGAGAGTATTATCCAACAAATCAATGCATTAAACAAACAAATAATAATTAAAAAATATTAGAAATAAAAAAAGAAACATTTATGTTAAACACCTAGCGAGTGTCATTTAATATCAGTGAGATAAACTTACATTCGGCCATTGTCAATACCTTTCAATTATCTTAATGAAGATTTCTCTAAGATCTTCCTTCACATTCTTTCTATTAAGACACTGTTCTTGCAATCTTGCCCCCATCTTAAATCTGTCACTCCTCACCATCTGCAGCCAACAACAAACATTAAAAAAAGCATATGAATATCATGCTCAGAAATGAAAGAACAAACAGCAATAACAAATTCCGAAGATACTTAAATTAAATGAACCCAAAAACCTTACATACGTACTCCATCACAGATGACAAAACAGTAAATTTAATCCAAAAATTTTCATCGAATCAGTTCAGAATTCAACAAAACCAAACTTCCTTTTTTAACCTAAGCAGCAATATATTTTTATTTTTAAGAAAAAATCCTTAAGGACACCAAAGTTAAAGTTAATTATATAAAAGATAATGATATAGATTTGTCATGACATCAATTTCTTTTTTCTCAGGTTATTATAATGATACAGATCTAAAAAAAATCACACAAACAATTAAAATCAAGACCTTTACCAAAGTAGAAGCCTTACCGTCTCAGCCCTTCCAATCCTCGAAAAGAGTATTATCCAGAATGAGAACTTCCATGGATATGATAAATAAGATTAATCCTAAGAAGAAAATATGGACTCTTACGGTTAGGGTGATTAGGCTTTGGATTATTCCCGATTTTAGTGGTCAGCTCCTCTCAAATGCTATGGAATTGATTTTAATTGATGAATCTATGAGTTCTTGTGTTTCAAGCATGCCTCATTTAATATATTATTGTCTAATCTTATTTTCTTTTAAATGTATTGTTACTAGGTTGATTTAAGATGTTTTATTTGTTGTGTTTGTAACTCATAAACATGTGAAATTTAGCATGTTGTGTTCTTATCTCATTCCCACTTTAATCTATTCCTGGATTTATTTGTTTATTTTGGAGACATTATTTGTATTTAATGTTTGGCTCTTTGTAGTTTATCTTCTATTTTGTAGTTAGAGATTTGTTTTATTTTCTAACTGTTATATCATTTGATGTGTGTGAATTATACATTTTGTTTCCTTGGTCAGTGATGTCAAATTTGTTATAAATTGTCTTGTGTATTGACAAGGGTGTAAGATACAAGCTACTGTTCGGAGGCTTATGATTCATAGGTTGAAAGAACTTTTTTCTGAGGGTCAAGTATGTGTGATAAAGCTCTTCTCTATTTTTCCAAATCAAGGATCATATAGGGTCACTAAGGCTGCGTTTGTTTCTGAGAATAGGACAGGGCAAGACAAGACACTGAAGGACAGAGACACAAAATTTTGTATTCTTTTATTCTGTTTGGTAATAAACTAGAACAAATTATAGAAATTCAATTTATTCTTATTTTTTTCATTCAAAAAATTTGAGATGAAAAATATAATAATAAAAAATAATTATGAAAAATTAATAAGAATAATAAAAGAAAAAATAAAAAATAAGTTGTATCCCTTGTTAGTGTCCTTGTGTCCTTTCTATCAGGATGGACACAAAATACACTATTCAGTGTCTCTAGACACATTGTCTCTATCCACGTCTCTTCTGTCAAACAGGATTTTATGTTTCTGTGTCCCTGTCTCAGTGTCCTGTCTCTGTAAACAAACGCAGCCTAAGTATCAATCCAAATATTTGATTCTATAGTTTAGGTTAATTATTACGTGTAAATGGGATTTTATCTCTGTAGTTGCATTATTGCTTAATAATAGGTTTTTCTTATATTTTGATTTTGTGATTCTGAATAATTATCTATACGGTTGTTAAGTCACCTACAAAATTATATTACTCATATTACCTTTTTTTTCAACCATTAAAGTTATTGCTTTACCAGTTTCATTTTGAAAAATGATTTATTGTGTCATAAGCTGATCTACTAAGATTCATGATTTTTTTGAAAATTTAAATATAGTTGAAAATTAACAAAAAGAAAAAAAGGAAAAAAAGTAAAGAAAAGAGTATCTGTCAACTGTCAACACCCTTAAAAATTTATACTTTTTAAATCTTAATATAGAGTTAGACCAGAGTGTTATGAGACTATTAGAAATTTGCATTTCTTACATAAAAATGTATTCTTTATTTTTTGGAATTGTTACTTGAGTTAACTTTCTTCTTTTTAGTGCTATTTTAAAACTTTATACTTCTTCAATTTTATGCGTGTAGGTAGGATAGATATTTTTACGAGTAGTGGTATAAGGTCAAGTGATTTGTTGAATCTAATAGGTTGAAAAAAATTTAGAAATACATTAGGAGTCATTTTTGAAATACTATTTTTTTTATTTTTTAAATGGTATATTAAAAATCGATTATATTTTGTGCATTCTAATAGCCGTGGAATATTCATCCAAGCTTTACTTTCACAACATTTAGGAATAAAGAATAGCAGAGAAAGCAAAAAATAAAAAATAAAAGGTAAAGCAAAAAGCAAAGTTTTTTTCTGAAATAAATTAAAAAAACATTTATTTCTAGAAACACGTTATTTGAACTTTAATTTCACAGATACATTTTTTTTGGGATTTAAGACAAGTTTGTCGCTTCCCGGTGAACTTCACTTCAAATTCTAAAAAATAACGGACGTACTCAAATTTTTAAGCTTCACAATGGATAATGGCAACTATTATCATCGTCTCCAAAGTACATAGGAGTACACAAGAGTATACAGGAATAAGTGGTATTTTTATTGGGAAAACAATAGTTTTTTTAATTTATAATAGAAAAAAATCTTTGTTAAATATGGCATATTCTCGTGTATCTGTGTATTTCTGGAGACAATGAAAATGATTGTCATTGCCGCCAATAATGTTGAAGAAGTCATACTTGTTGTTTGTGTACTCATATGTACTCTTTGAGACGATGATAATGGCTTAGAAATTTGAGTTTCGTGCTGAGGTGTTATATAGGGTGAAATTCGCCGGTGGTTTGGCGAACTCATCATAAAGAAAAAAAAGCATTATAGAAATTAAAGTTCAAATAAAGTGTTTTTGGAAATAATATTTTTTTAGTTTATTTCAGAAAAAATTGCAAAATAACATTTTTTATCTAAGAAATAAATTATTTTAACACGATAAATCAAAGAATTTTGTTTATATACATAAATTATATTAGTTATAGTTTTTATTCATGTTTATCTTCTTAATTGTATTGTTTATATTTTTAAATTATATTTGGTGTTGAATAATATATGAAATTGAATAAGATACAATGTATTGTGAGGCAGAATCTCTTTAGCCAATTCTAAGAAGTGCTATGGTATCTTCACATTCAAAGTGAATGTTTTGAAAAGCAAGAATAGAAAGAATGAGTATAAATTTAGTGCTAATTGAAAAAGTTTCTGTAAACTATGAGGAATTAAGAAAGGATACTTATGTATTTTGGGTAGTGATAGAATAAATAAATTTTTTATCTTTAATTAAAAATTGAACAATAAAAATATTTTTACTAATGCAAAAAATGATTTTTTTATTTAAATTAAATAAATATAGTATTTACGAAAATAAATAAACATTGAAGTAATTACAAAAATACATTCTCAGTCACATCTCGAATGCACAGACTCCGTTCTGTGATAGGGCGTCTGCGAGTCATATCTCGGATACAACCGTGATATGAACATGAGCATATATCGGATACACTACATCCGAGATACGCTCATTTCGTGATTGGAGTTAGTGCATCCGAGATAAACGCAGATTCCTAATGCCCCCTCAGCATCCAAAATATAGTCAAGATTATAATTAGAGTCTCAGCACCCAAGATATGTTGTAGAATAAGTCTATTTATAGAGACCATCGTAATACCTCGCCTTACACAATTCACAAACCATTCTTCTCTTTCTCTTCTTTCTATTTTGTTCTGATTGAGAATAATCAATTCTTCTTTGTAGTGGTTTATCCGAATGGGATAGTCAGACACGGTGATGAAGGAGTGATTTTTTAGTCTGACAAGACTGCCATGTTGCGCAGTTAATGGGTTGATAGCCTGGATGTGCTAAAGACGGTCATGCTGAGCAATACGGGAGGTATAAGAACAAAAGAGGTTAGGCGGGTTGCATATAGATCTCTGAACAAACTTCCGAATGGTGGATTTACTAATCGATTATTTTGGATTGATGAGGATCAGCATGTGAGGGTAATGTTCGACGTACATGCACGGATGATGCCGCAACATGTGATGGAGTTGTATGTTGCAGTCCGTGACGTAGTTGTTAGTAGTGGGCCGTCTCCTTTGACTACTGAAATTGTGTCGCTCATGGTAACACCGATCTACTATGCTCAGCCTCATAATAGTGCCGACTAGGACAACAGTGAGGTTAAATCAACCTATGTTGCCGAGTGCGGGTTGTCAAGCAATATAACGTCCGAAGATGAGTTTCTACCGGAGACTCCCAGCGGCGGTGTTGGTAGGTTTCTACTGCCTCCTCCATTGGCCATTCCTTGATTGTCGGATGTTCCTAGCCATTATCAAACTTTGAACTTGGATGCAATGTAGCTGGACGATCTTTTGAACGTTGGGGACGGGGAGGTTACAACACGCATGGTGGAGCAAAATATTATTCAGTCTATTGATGTGTCCTTCGTGTAAAACCCAGTTAATTAATGAATAATTAACCCACAAATTAAAATTTATTCTAGAAATTAGAAACATGATTTTTATGGTTTAATATGATAGAAAAAAATTAAACGAGAATTTCGACACTAATTTTAAAGAATTTGACCCAAAATTGGGTCGAACGGGACGAACCGGGGCAATCGGACCAACCGGGCCCGTATTGGGCTCTTGGCCCAACCCAAACCCATTAAAACAAAGGACACAGCTCTTCTTCCCCTTTCCCTTAAGCTAAACACACTGGGAATTATTCAAGGGTGGAGGAAGAAGGAGCAAACCCTTGGTTTGATTCAAAGTGGCATAACTTTTGACCCGGAAGTTCGATTGCCGCACCGTTTGCGGTCACGCAACTACAGCGTCGAACTCTACAAAGTCCACAAGGTTGTGTAAGAGGTAAGCCACGTTTTCTTTCCATTTTTTCCTGCCCTTGATTTCAAAATTCTTGGGTAAAAGTGTTGAAATTTTAAACTCCTTGATGTTATAGGATCCAATAAGCTTGAGGGGAAGGCTTAATCTTGCCTCCTTGATCTTTGGGTGTGGCAAGGATTCTCAATTCTAGTGAAATACTTAATTTGTTGTGTTTGGGTATTGAGTTTGTATGTGTGGGTGTATATTATATGTATTAGGAAATGTATATATGTAAGTGGATTGAAGTTTGATGAAGATTTTGGGAGCTTGAAGTGGATTGCAAGCTAGAAATCTATTTTTGAAGGTGTTGAGGCCTTGGAAGCTTGAAAAAAAGTGAATTGGGGGTGTTCTGGGTTTGAGCGGGAAATCGGCCAAGGTATGGTTTCAGTTTCTCATATTTAAAATATAATGTGTCGTGAAAACTTAGGCTAGTGACCGTAAGATAGGAATTGAATTGATGATATTGTTCATTGGTTGGGGTGGATTATTATGTATGTGGTTAATGGTTTTGGGGGTTGTGATTGGTGCTATTATGAATTATATGTCTAACTTGGTATATGAGATTGATAAATGATAATGATGGTATTTTTGAGATGTGAATGTTGTTGAGAATTTAGGATTCGTTGGTATTTATGAAATTTGGCTAATTAAAGTTGTTGTTGGTACTATATTGGTGGCAAAGTTGATATTGTATTTGATATGAGTAATTGATTATGTATGTTGTTTATTGTTTGAATTTGAATTATTGAGTTGAGATTGATGAAAGAGGAGAATTTGTAGGTTGCGGAGTGAATAAGGAGGTTGAAAATATGAATTTGGAGTGCTTGACGCTGTTATGGTAAGATTTGGTTTGGTTTTAAAAGGTTTGCAGTGTGTACGTTTTGAAAGTTGAGGTTTGCGTATTTTAATGAAAACTCTTAATTTTTGGCCAATTTTGGTGGAGAATAACTTAGCCTCCAAACCTCCGATTTTCTATCAAATGTTTAGAAATAAAATTTGGTCCGAGATATTTACACCATTCGAAGAACGGAGGAAAAATGTTTTAAAATGAGAAAGTTATGCACAATCAAAGATTAGTGTGCAAAATAGAAATTCTGGACTTAGCAGCTTTTCTGAGATTTCTGCTAAGCATGCGTACGCGAAGAATAAACGCGACACGAACAGTCCATTCGAATTGGAACACTCGCGTACACGAGCAAGGGAGTCGCGTACGCAAGCACCCATTTTTAGTCGTGTGCATACGCACGATAGGGGTGTGCGTACCCACGGTAGGGGTGTGCGTATGCACGGCCCTTGTTTTTTGAAATATGAATTTTTGTGTTTTTAAACCATTTCTCTGGCTTTCAAAACCCTTTTAACACTTGTTTAAAGTCTGATAGATGGATTTTTGAGTAGTAAAGTATGCTTAGGAGTGTGAGAAAGGCAACTTAATGAAGAAAGGGGTAACGTAAATGAGGATGAATGAGGAAGTGTTGTAAGGTTATATATGCTGTGAGTGGTGGCTAAGTTTATGATGTTTAATGGTGTGATTATGAATGAATGTAAGTGACATGAATGAAGAGTTATTACTGAAATCTAATTGATGATTAAATTATTATGATTAATTGAGGAAGCGTAAAAATGTTGCGCATATGCCAAATATGCATATATGATTAATGAATGAATGTGGTAAATGAATCATGATGGAAAATGTTGAATGTGAGTATGCTTGTATTTTTCTCTCTGGTTGTAAGGGTAACAGAGCACCGATACCCTCTAATAGTGACAGGGCACAGATACCCTCTAATGGTGCAGGGCACGAATTTTCTCTAATAGTATTAAGGCGCAACAGAGAGATTGTGCCCAGGTTAGCTACTGGACACGTCGGGTTGGATTGATAACCGATAGATGAGACTCATCAGCCACTAGGACAGGCATGCATCATATGCATCTATATGTTTGTTTGGTCTGTTCTATTTAGAATGCCTAATTGATTGCATAACTACTTGTTACTTGTTTAATTGTTATATCTACTTTCTACTTGTGATTTCCTCGTTTGTAATAACTGTGTTTGTAACAATTGGTTCCGATGGCAGTTGGGAGGTTCGGGGGAGTTAGAAAGGGGAGTTTTAGATAGATCGAAGACCCTTAGCTAGTTGCCTCTTACTTTTATGGTTTAGATATGTTTATAAGCTTTAACTTTATGTTGGAAGTTCTAAGATTGCCTTTGAATTTTTGAGGACATTATATGTTAGATATGTGGGCACTATTACCATGCTGAGAATCTCCGGTTCTCATTCATGCGAATTTTGTGGTTTTCAGATGTAGGATGTGAGGCTCCTCGCTGAGGCATGCTGGAAGCTTCTGATTTAGCGAAGACTTTTATCTCTCGGGGTTTTATTTTGGCTATATGTATTTATATAGATACTTATTATCTCCACTGTTTATATATATATATATAT
>NC_029781.3:27348996-27376404 GCF_000817695.3 Arachis duranensis
GAAATCATAACCAGAGGGAGAGAGAGCTCGCGAGGGAGAGAGGAGACGCGAGCCTTGCCGCCATGCCTTACCGCCACGCCTTGCTGCCACACCTTGTCGTCACGCCTTGCTGCCACACCTCGTCGTCACGCCTTGCCGCCACCGTCGAAGAGCTCGCGAAGAGAGAGAGAAAATCCACGGTCAGGGAGAGGAAGAGGGGTGTGTCGTCGCCGTCGCGCTCTGCCACTGTCGCCGCTTCCGCCGGTGCTACTGACCTCACCGCCGCTGGTCTTTCCTAAGGTTCCGATTCTGTTTCTGATTTGTTTTGATTCTGATTTGTTCTGATTCTGATGATTTCATTATTTTTGTTCTTCTGATTTTGATTCTGTTTTTTTGATTTCATTGTTGTTGTGCTTCTGATTTAATTGTTCTGCTTCTGATTTGTTTTGCTTTTGATTGTTCTTCTGCTTCTATTTTTTCTGCTTTTGATTCTGTTTATGTTTCTATTTCTGATTATATTTTTTATGTTTATTACATTAATTTTGTTTCTAATTTATTCTTGTTGTTGTTGGTGCTGTGATGAAGAAGAAAGAAAAAGAAGGAGAAATGCTGCTGTTGTGATAGAGCAGAAGAAAAAGAATAATAGAAACGGGATGTTTTAATAATAGAAATGGGATGTTTTGGTGATAAAGGAGAAGGGTATTTTGGTCGAAAAAAAAGTTTTAAAATTAAGTTAAACTTTAGATGATTTTGTGTGGAAAAAAGGTTAAAGACAAAAAAAAAAGAAAAAATAGTTTGGCCTATACTTTATTGACCAAAATGGTACTTAATCCAAACGAACAGAAAACATAAATGTTCATCAGGTCATAGTTATCAGAACCGAACCGGTGATCAAACCGGTCAGGTTATTGGGTCACTGGGTCACTGGTTCAACCGGTGGGTCACTGGTTGAACCGGTCAATCCGGTATATATATTTATTTTATTATTATATTATTATAGATAAAAACCCACATATAGTTATTTTTATGTAAAGTTGATATTTAAGAACCGTTAGATGATTTGACAAGTTTGACTAAATATCATCTAAGAAATTTCAACTATCAACTTCATATGAAGACAACTCTGCATATGAGTCTTTACCTATTATTATATATTAAAAGTATTTAATGAAAAATAATATTAATAGATATCATATAATCATGAAAAGAAAAAATAAATTATGATTAATAAATTTTGTTTGTTTATATTTTTAATTTGTATATATTTAATAAATAATATAGTTAAATAAAATATAATTAATTTAAAAATGAGTGGCTTTAAAATTAAAATAAATTGAATATAAATAAAATAAAAACTTGATATATGTATTATAATATGTATATAAAATTAACAAGAAGTTTGTCAGCTTGGTAGTACAACCTTCCTCTTAACATTCTTAAGTGAAGGAGTTCGAACCTTATGTTAGACATTTTGGAAAATTTTCCGAAAATTCACAAGGCTTGACACTTGGCAGCACTGGAGGCAACGGAGTAATGTGTTCTTCCACAACGCTAGTGCGTCGTAGGCTCCCCTTCAGATCCGACCGGTTCGGTTCGGTTCGGATTTGACCGGTTTTCACCGGTTCATATCGAGTTTGATCGGGTCAATGTCTTAAGCGGTTCGAAAGTTGGACCGGACCGGTATTAAGTCCGGTTCACCGGTTTTTCGGTTGAACCGGTCGGTCCGGTCCGGTTTTGATACATATGCATCAGGTATTCTGGTAGTTACTAACTAGGGAATGAGGAGAATGGGACAGCAAACGGTGCGTTTGTTTCGAATTATTCTCTTTCTTTTCTTTCCAAGTTTTCCATGGATATGAAACGAATGAACATGATCTCTCAGTGACGGTGTCTGTGTCCGTGTGTAACCCCTTTCCCTCCAGTGTCCACTCCTCGCGAAGCTACCTGCCGTTCCGGTACCAGGTTAACTCTTGTGCTCCAATGTTCTTTCATGTTTCACTTATTTCTCTCTTTATGTTTCTCCCTACTTTATTTTAGCTGTATCTTCAATTGTTTGCACTGAAATTCGTAGATTATATGCTCAAGTCTAATTTCAGGATATTCTTTTTTTGTTGGTAAAGTTTATGAGACTTTTTGTTGGTGCATTCTTAATTTTGATGATATTTAATTAGAAGATGATTTCATAATCTGTTATTTGGATTTTTGATGTCCTCCAAGTGTTTGTAACTTTGCTAGTGAGATTTTGGTTCTACAAAATGCAATTTTTTTTTATAGATGGCACTATTTGCTATTAGTTGTCCGTGTCTACAATGCAAGCTTACCAAATTTTGAGAATAAACTCTGCAAAATTTGAACCCTGAAACTGAACTTGTAAACTTGTAATTTCAATTTGGGAAAAAGTTTATGAGGTAACTTAAGAATTTGTTAACTTCACTACAGTGTGTTATGTTTAATGGATTGGATGAGTTCTATCTCTTATGGTGATATATTTCTTGTTTTCAGTGTAGGGAGATGGGTTTGTGGACACTACTAGAGGGGTTGTTGCTCCTTGCAAATGCACTGGCAATAATAAATGAGGACCGGTTTCTTGCACCAAGAGAGTGGGGCTTCTCAGATTTCTCAGTTAGGAGGACAAAGTCCTTGAAAGGCCAGATTATAGGTCTCATTCATGCAAGTCAGTACATGAGAGTTCCTCTCATACTTCTCAACACCATCTTCATTATTGTAAAGTTTCTGTCTGGATGTGATGATGATAAGAAAGGTGCGATTATGCCTGATCCAAACATTATGTTGATATATATATATATATATATGCCCTGTACATGTGTTTCTAAGACTCAGGATAGTGGTTGATCTAAACATTTCATCTTATGCTCACTCTTAAGATCAAACATGCTTTCTGAAAATTATTTTTTCGTAAAGCCCCTAACTAACAGGGCAAGACTTGATTGCTGTTACAATTGTTCTATATGTTATGTAATACATTCATGAACATTTTAAACAAAGTTTAATTTGCAGTTTCAGTGATTATTTCTTTTATGCTCTTCTTCAGTTTAGTGATTGGTCATCATAATTAACTGTATAATAACTCATTGAATGTGCCTTGATTTAGATGCATGTTATCTGAATTTGTATAGATGTATAGTTTTGGATTAAGCATGTAAGTCAATGGCTATGATGAGCCCGAGTGGTTAGTACAATGCAGACTTTGTCTCCCAACTTCCTTTCCCAGATGAGTAGGTATATATAGTGTGGTAATATTGGAAATAGCATGGCCTTTTAAACTAGATCTGTTTCTTAAATGGTTGCAGGTTCTAGATCTTTAATTAGAGATTTCAGCGAAGCATTATAAGCAACCTAGTTTACCAAATTCTACTTTAGAAAGGCCTATCAATGTATGTCTTTGTATTATTTTCATCCACACAATTATGTTCTTTACCATACATGTATAGGAAGAAATGTATGGCATTGTATATTCAATTTTTTTAAGAAGTTACATATCAGTTATCACCTTTTCCTTTAAATTTTCATTTTTTTTTTGTAAACATCTTGCCTACTTAACTTAATTGTTCGAATTTGATCTTACTGATGCTGCTAAAGTAACTGTCATATCTCCTGATATGCTCAATTCATTATTAAATCTTAACTCTCAACTCTCCAGATATTTTCATTTCATTTCATTTTGTTTAGCAAGCTTAGAACTTGTACTAAGCAAAACTGGTACACTGGATGAAAGACTACAGAAAAGAAAAAAGGACTAAATCATAAATCAGCAAAAAGATGGTATGTTTTGGAGTCTACGGAGATAAGCCGTACGGCTGAAACTGTTGCTACAAGAGACATGATGCTAAAGAAAACAATGTTGAGCCAGTGCCAAAGCTGTTGCATGGATGATTGTTTGTCCTTCTTTGCCGTTAGGTACATATGGTTTGCAAGAATAAATGTGAGTGGGAATGTGCTTATTGCACCTGTGAGGCTCATGAAATCTCCAAGAAATGGTAGCAGAGCAGATACAAATGTATTGAAGGTGAGGTAGCCACCTCTTAGTAAAATCCTGAATGTTAAGTTCTTAATTTGTAGGGCACTTCCGGTGATCCCATATTTGGTGTCCGCATACTCATACATAGGACTAGCAAATATCTAGCAGAAGTGAAAATAGATGATCATTAGGACACTCAAACAATTCGAGTAAACCAAATTTCATCCCTGACCAAAAACACAAGCTAATAAAGGGTGTGTTTGGTTTGCGCTTTTATTTTCAGTTTTTTCGTATTTTTAGAATTTTGTGAAGAAAAAAGTAAGCAGAGGCAAAAATAGAAAACATGATATTATTGTTTTTACTGTTTTCTCTTTTCTCTTCATAAAATCTTGAAATAGAAACTATTGAAAATGAAAATGCAAACCAAACACCTTAGTTTCTCAAGATTTGAAAGCCCCGTTGATCTTTCTTTAACCAGTGAGAGACAACTTTGTTTTCCTTAAATTGTAAGATATGATTTTGGCCTCTATTATTTATCAGGATTAAAACAATTGATAATAGCAGAAGTTCAAGTTTAGATGTAAGTACATGCAATGCAATGACTGATTGAAGAAAAGCTGTAATGTTAGCTACAGCTTTAACCCAGACAGGACCATTCACATTGTTCAGCAAATATGCTGATGTGGAATTTCCATAAGCCCAGTAACCTGTAAATGTAACCAGGTACAATGGAAGAACACCAACTGTGAACTGAAAATACAGGGCTTTCATCATGTTCGTCACAACTGGCTGCTTAATTGTTGCCTGTCATATACATCAATCAATTTATGTTGTGCATCAGTATCCATTTGTACATTAAATATGTTTTAAAAAACATGTAAGTGTATGGGACCTGTATTTCAGGAAGCATGCCAGTGTTATATGCGAACACGAGATTAGCGCTCGCTCCGATGATCGAAAATATTTTACCGGCGCCATTGCCCGGAATACTGAAATCTCTAGGTGGTGCATTCAATCCTGATGTTAATAACAATCATCTTGTTTAATGGACAGTTAAAAAAAAAAATTTTTGAGATGCAAGATTTGTATTCACATGAATAGCAAGCTGGCAATAAGACAAGCAGTGCAAGGGTGGAGGGGTATGTGTTAACTTGGTGGACAAAAAAAAAGGGGGGGACACATAACGTAATAGCAGAAATGAAATATTACCATCTTTAAGGGACAGCACAAATGCTATAACAATATAAGCTAGACTCAAGAGAGTTGAAAAACCCAGCCAAACTCCAAGAGCTGAAAGAGAAGGGATTCCAAAAGCAAACATTGCACACACAAAGCCAGCTATGGCAATAAAATATGGAAGTTTCATTGTGTGATCATCCCAAAATAGAAGATAAGTAGCCTGCACCACATCGAACATATAAAAATAAAAAAGGAATTCACGAAAAGAACCCTCTGGAAATACCAAAAAAAAAAGAAATTCAATTACCAAATTAACCAATGCATATTGTTTTTATATATTTTTTGTATGCATGTAACAGAATGGCTAGACATACACACTATCTGAAGAAACATATTCTAAACTGAGGAAGAGATTGAATTTGTGTTACTTTCAAGGCTGAACCGGCCAAAATGATGTAGCCAGTATTGATCATGAAAAGATTGACGTATTGTAGAGCCCATGTAAGAGTATACGCCCATCTTCCTGCGGTAAGAAAGGGATGAAACATGACTACATGAGAGAAAAAGAAATATTTGCATGTTATTGAAAACATTTGTAAAAGATGAGTATTTGTTACCGTATATGAATCCAGCAAGATCTCTATATCTGATGTGCCTTCTCCCCCCATACTCATGGAGCATAGCAACAAGAGCATTTGCATAGAGCGAAATCAAGGTGGCGAGGATTAGACCAACCACGCCACCAACCCAACCAAGCGGAACCATGATGGTCCCGGAATATCCCAGCACATAAGCGCTGTTGATTCCGGTGGTTAGGACAAAAGCCACTTGAAACCATGAATCTGCCACCAAACAAATTCCAGAGGAAAAACAAAATCATGTATTTACCGAAGTTCACAAAGTTCCAATTTCAATTGCACCTGAAGTGCCAGCTATATTGGGTTACAAATTGCATGTTTAATTATGTCTCAATCTGCAATATTTATGATATATAAGCATCATTCAAGAAAAAATCTGCAATGCAAAGGGTATGGTAGCAAGCAAATATAAGTAAAAGCGGTTATTACTAACCGCTACTAATCTGGTGCGCGGTTTCCGGTGCTTTAACGTTGCCTTTACCATCCTTGTGGTTTTCATGTTCACTATCGTTCCTTCCCACGTTAGGCATTGCAACCGCTAAATTGCATAAGATAGCAACACAATCACGCCAAGCTCCTCCTCAGCAACCTTTTTATATTGCAAAACAATAAAACATTCAATTCCAACCAGCCAATCACTTTTCCCCAATTTAGAATCACCTCCTTTTTCCTCTCTGACCAGTGACCACCCTTCTTTTTTGCATATCTCCTCTCTCTTTCTTTTCAAAGTTACGAGTGCTTGTATTGATGAAATGACCAAAACAGCCTTAGCAATGTCATTACTCATTACCAAGCATAGAATTTTGAAGAAGAAAGGGTATTCCCAAATGCAATCACAAAAGATTGCTAAAGAATCGACTAAAGAAATGGAGAGAAAAAAGTGATTTATATTTTATAAATAAAAGTAGGTTTTATTTATTGATAAGAAATAAATAATAGTGGTTCTTAATTGAACAACACATCACGCAAATAAAAAAAAAGAGAGTTTTCCTAAATAACAATTACAATCAATAGAAAAAAGAGTATAACTTAACGAAAAGGAGAAAGCGTATCTTCACTCTTCAATGGTCATAATTTTTTCCCATTTTTCTCCCGTTATTCTTTGGATGTATACCTGATTTATTTATTCGGTTGACCACATGAACGTTTCATGGTAAATGCAGATATTTTAGTCATTTATTTATTTATTTATTTTATATTTATCCGCTTATAAAGTTTTAGATAAATGTTTTTTGTGAGCGAATATCAACATTATTTTTAAGAGAGAATCCCAGCCGGAATTTTTACTTGGTTGAATTATTTCGCAATGGGATTCGTGTGGGCCCCAACTGTAAATCTTTATTTCAATGCATCAAATAGATCTAAATTGTCACTCTTATATTTGATGTTTTTTTAAGAGAAACTCTTCTTAGTTCTCTGCTAGTCTATTACACATTGGAAGAATTAGGTTACAAGGAAAAGGAATTAAAGCTTGGAAAATATTAGGAGGAATATGAAATTGCATTGCTTGAGCTTTCTATCTGATTCTACCCATGCAAGATGTCAATTTCTAAGATAATATTGTTCATCCTTGATCCTTTCTCATTTGAACTCTCCATCTTGGTGCCTTGAGTTCCCTCTACAATGTTGAAATTATTTCTAGATATTTTTGGGTTATAGATAATGAAACAACACCTTCAAAGTTCTGAGCTACCAACCCCAAATCATGCCAATTTTTGTGCTTCAAAATGAATAATATCTTAAATTGTTCTCTGAAGTATTAATAATAAATGTTAACTGTACAACAAAAAAATAATAAATATTAATTTTGTTATGTGAAATTGTACATGTGTGATGAAAATAATTTTTCCTTTGTTAAATTAAAAAAAATCATTAAATTGGGTTTTTTGAAAATTCACAGTGGGTCAATATCTCTTATTTTCTTATCTACATTACATTCTTTTTAATATCACGAATTTCTCTCATATGTGAGCTTAACTAGAAAAATATTTCAAAACATAAGATAACAAAAAAAAAGTTCTTTAATATCTGTATTTTGCCTTTGGGTATAATATTTTAAGGTATAATTTTGAAAATACATCTATCGAGAAAATATATAGACTATTGAACAAAATTCTTAATAACAATATATAAAATTAATCTATTTTTAAAAATAAATAATCTCTCTACTTTAAGAAGACATCATTTTTTGTTTTTAATCAAAAGAAAAGTTTCTTATTTGTGTTTAATTAACCTTACAAATTCATGATTCTACAAACTATAGACCATCTACAGCCTAAACTGAATTTTACAACTTCAACTTTCTTCTTAATTAGTGGATCCTCGTCATTATTGAATAAGAAGCGAAAATAAAGAAGAAAATACTTTAGATATATATGATCCACTATCCTCTATCCTTTTCAGCGTAAAGTATTATTTTACACTATTTGATAATTTCATGGTATCAACTTACGCATTAAAAATTCAGAGTCTAAATTATATATGAATCGGAGTATTTCAAGACATGAATTACTTTTTTTTTCAATAAAATACTTAAACCTCTTGCAATGCAGCACCGGTGCCAATGATTATTATGGGATTAATTATTTTAAAATTATAATAATAAAACTTACGTATGACAAATTATAAATTTAATGATAATTAATTTATTTTATATATATATATATATGAAGTGACTTTATGACCTTACTTTTTTGTTAGACCTTTTAATTTCGTTAAAATTAGTATACATTTTTTATTTTTACTTTTTACATATAAGAGTGTACATAAGTCGAATTGAGCTGGATTTAAATAAAGTCGAAATCAATTTAAATATTTTATTTAATTTATTTTAAGGATTTGAATTTGACTTTCAACTTTAAAAAATTCAATACCAAACTCAAGTATAAAAAAATTTACCTATATATAAATACATAATAATTAATTTAATGATTCATTCAGTACGTGCACATATAATATTTTTTATTAACTAATCTTTGCAATATGCCGACAATTTTAGATTACATTATTTTTATTTACAACTGCTGTAAATTTTTTTATGCATGATCTGCCTAAGCCAAAAATTTTAGAACGTAAATCCATTTTTGAAACTTCTTTACTATTTTGGACAGTTAACTTTCTATTATTTTTTATAAAATAGAAATAGGTATTTGGTATCAACAAATAAACGAACAAACTTTTCATAAAACAATTAGTCAAACATGATGTTTGTTGGCTTAAAAAATGTATGATTTAAAAATGAGGAGTACAAATACTTGCATGGTAGAAAAAGATATGTCAAAATAATGTCAAATATTATTTCTAACTTAAATTTATATCTATTTGAGATATTAATCTAAATTTAATTTTAGATAACTAAAAATTATATAAAATTAATAGTTACGTTATGCATTAAATATACAAAAGTAAATAATAATTTAATTTTATAAATATCAATTTTCTTTGCGGAAATGCATTTGACAGGAACAACAACTTTATTAATTAGGAAAAGTTTTTTATAGCAATAATTAATTAAAGAGCATTACCATTTTTTGTTTCTTTCTACTTTTATTTCTGTTCTTTCTTTTCTCTTTTTTTTGCCAAACTTTCTTCTTGTATTGAAATTAATGATTGATGCAAATTGAGTCTTGTATGATAATCTATACTTTTAAAGTGATGAGATAACTGATTAATATGAAAAACAAAAAAGTGAAGAGGAATTAGTGGACCAAAGCAAGACGTTATTATGCATCAGTCAAATAGTCAATTGAATTAGTGGATGATTTGTATACTATATGAACAGAAAATTATACCTTTTTTTATATTTCCCAAATTTTTAACTTTTTATCATTAATATATATAGTAGTGGTTATCCTACTGATCTCCCACCTCTGGTTAAGAATCATACAATACTTTTTTCTATTGACTTTAACATGTAATGTCAAAATAAGTTTGTATTAAAATTTTATTCAGAGAGAACAGATACAATTTTTCTTTCAAAAAGATGAGCTCGATCGATTACAACGCTTCAATCGATGAACTTAACACAAAAAAAAAAACTTGAAAACAATATAAAATAAATGAAAAGGTCATGAAAAATAGCTAAAATTGACAATAAAATTAAAAATAATAAAAAGTACAAAGACAATAAAAAATTGGAAATGATAAAAGAAATTGAAATAAAAGAAACGCTAAAAAATAATGGAAAAAGAAATAAGAAAAAAATGAAAAGAAAATAAAGAAAATAAGAAAAAAGTGATCACATTTAACATTCACGTATACAAACATTCCATTTTTTTATGTGTCAGTATAATTGGAAATGTGTGCAGAGTTTTGGTGTGGGTTAGAGTGGATACTTGTCTTAATTTTAACTTTTTGTTTTATTGGAAAAAAAAAACCCTCATCAGTTATTCATTTTTTGTCCCACATTCTTCATTCAACTTGTTCTCTAAAATTTGCACCATGTTCCGCATTTTCAGTCAGAGAGTCAAGTAAAAATCTTAGTGCTCAAGTCAAAGTAACTGTTAATCAACCTTTTTTCGTGCATTGTCTATCTTTGACTTCGACTCTCCTTGCCCTTATGATCGACCTAGTTCGCAGTTGAGACTTATTCCAGTTGAGGAACCGATTTTACTACCAACAAATTGCCCCTTCAAAATTTATTATTTTGAAAAAAAATACAATCCATATGTTTGGAGTCATGTGCTTGGCACATTTAATTTTAAATTTTAAAAAGATATTTTAGTTATACCACGCTAAAGCGGCGCACGCTTTTTTTGAGGATACGCAACGTTTTCTTAAGTTTTTAATAAGTCATTTTGTGTAACACCCCATTACCCTAAACCTTACTTCTAGCCAACTAAACACGTAGGCACGGACAAAACAAGATATAATAAATATAAAACCTTGTCGATAGCTCCAGGATACACAAGGTAATAATTAAAGTAAACAAGATATATACAAGTATGATATACAAAAAGAGGACTAGTCACAGCCTGCGGAGTTTAAGTCGGCTAGTCAAACTGAATACAACAGAGTTTTGAAGTTTAAAATAGCTTATACAACTTATCTCTCCAATCAAGCCTTTAAGGCCGTAAATTCTAAAAAAAATAAGATTGAGAGAAAGTACTACAACAAAATAATCAAAATACCTAAAAGAGAGCATAAAATCCTTCGCTCCGTCATCATCTCGCAACTCACCGAGGTGGGTTATGACCTGCTGGTGCACGAAAATTACACTCACACTATGTAATTCCGCACAACTAACCAGCAAGTGCACTGGGTCGTCCAAGTAATACCTTACGTGAGTAAGGGTCGATCCCACGGAGATTGCCGCCTTGAAGCAAGCTATGGTCATCTTATTATTCTTAGTCAGGATATCAATAGGGTTCTTAGTTTTAATTGTGAAAAGTGAAAAAGCATGAAAAGAATATTTGTTACGCAGTAATGGAGAATGGGTTGGAGTTTTGGAGATGCTTTGTCCTTTGAATTTTCGCTTTCCTACTGTCTTCTTCTTCATGCACGCAGGTCTCCTTCCATGGCAAGCTGTATGTTGGTGGATCACCGTTGTCAATGGCTACCAGCCGTCCTCTCAGTGAAAAGAGTCCATTTACATGGCTAATCATCTGTTGGTTCTCACTTGTGTTGGAATTTGATCCAGTGATCCTTTTGCGTCTGTCACTACGCCCAACGTTCGTGAGTTTGAAGCTCGTCACAGACATCCCCTCCCAGATCCTACTCGGAATACCACAGACAAGGTTTAGACTTTTCGAATCTTAGGAATGCTGCCAATTGGTTCTAGCTTATACCACGAAGACTCTGGACTCACGGAGTGAACGCTCTGTTGTTAGGAGAGGCAATCAAACTCGTGAACCAGAAACCCAAGTGATATACGTTCAATCTAAGGTTGAACGGAAGTGGTTGTCAGGCATGCGTTCATAGGTTGAGAATGATGATGATTGTCACGGATCATCACATTCATCATGTTGAAGTGCAAACGAATATCTTAGAATAGAGACTAACGAGATTGAATAGAAAACAGAAGTACTTGCATTAATTCATCAAGACGCTGTAGAGCTTCTCACCCCCAACCATGGGGTTTAGAGACTCATGCCGTCAAAGATACAAGTTCAGATGTAAAAAATGTCATGAGGTCCAAAATAAATCTCTAAAAGTAGTTTTTATACTCAACTAGTAACCTAGGTTTACAAAAAATGAGTAAGCTAAAATAGATAGTGCAGAAATCCACTCCTGGGGCCCACTTGGTGTGTGCTGGGGCTGAGCATTGAAGCTTTCACGTGAATAGGCTATTCTTGGAGTCAAACGCCAGTTTGTAACCTGTTTTTGGCAGTAACTTGTTTCCGGCGTTTGACGCCAGAATAGGGCAGAAAGCTGGCGTTAAACGCCAGTTTGTGTAGTCTAAACTTGGGCAAAGTATGGACTATTATATATTTCTGGAAAGCCCTGGATATCTACTTTCCAACGCAATTAAGATTGCACCATTTGGACTCCTGTAGCTCCAAAAATTTCATTTCGGGTGCAGGGAGGTCAGAATCCAACAGCATCTGCTCAATTTCAGCCAGAAAATATTTGAAATCACAGAAAAATCACAAACTAATAGTAAAGTCCAGAATTTTTTTTTTTGCATAAAAACTAATAAAAATATACTAAAAAGTAGCTAGATTCTACGAAAAACTATATTAAAACACCCCTCAAAAGCGTATAAAATATTCGCTCATCACAACACCAAACTTTAACTGTTGCTTGTCCCCAAGCAACTAGATAAATAAAATAGGATAGTCCGAGGATCAAGAGGCAATCTCAGAGTTTTACATGAAGCTCAATTCTAATTAGATGAGCGGGGCTAGTAGCTTTTTGCTTCTAAACAGTTTTGGCATCTCACTTCATCCCTTGAAGTTTAGAATGATTGGCATCCATAAAAACTCAGAATTCAGATAATGTTATTGATTTTCCTAGTTTAGTATGTTGATTCTTGAACACAGCTACTTTATGAGTCTTGGCCGTGGCCCTAAGCACTTTGTCTTCTAGTATTACCACCGGATACATAAATGCCACAGACACATAACTGGGTGAACCTTTTCAGATTGTGACTCACCTTTGCTAAAGTCCCCAATTATAGGTGTCCAGAGTTCTTAAGCACACTCTTTTGGATTACGACTTTAACCACTCAGTCTCAAGCTTTTCACTTAGACCTGCATGCCACAAGCACATGGTTAGGGACAACTGGGTTCAGCCGCTTAGACCAGGATTTTATTCTTTTAGGCCCTCCTATCCATTGATGCTCAAAGCCTTGGATCATTTTTACCCTTACTTTTTGGTTTTAAGGGCTATTGACTTTTCCTTTTTCTTTTTCTCTTTTTTTTTTGCCATGTTTTTTTCTCATTTTTTTCACTGCTTTTTCTTGCTTCAAGAATCAATTTTATGATTTTTCAGATTATCAATAATATTTCTCTTTTTCATCATTCTTTCAAGAGCCAACAGTTTTAACATTCATAAACAACAAGATCAAAAATATGCACTGTTTAAGCATTCATTCAGAAGACAAAGGGCTTGTTTGGATGAGCTTCTAAGAAAAGATCTTTTTTCAAGTTATCTTTTTTTAAAAGATCTTATAGAGAAGTAAAAGTAATTTTATGTTTGGATATCTCATGTAAAAAGGTTTTTTTATCTATCAATTATGTTTGGGTATAACAATATAAAAGTACTTTTTTGTTTATTTATTACATGAAAAACATCTTTTTTTTTAAGGAAAAAAGATCTTTTAAAAAAAGATGTAAATTACAGCTTCTCAAAAAAGATCTTTTTTTTTTTTATTTTACTAGTGCTTTTACTTTTACTACTAGAAATTTGCCAAACACGTTAAAAAATAAAAAAAGATCTTTTTTCATTGAAAAAAGATCTTTTTTTAACAAAATAATGGCGCCCAAACATACACAAAAAGTGTTGCCACCACATATAAATAATTTGAATTTTTCTTATTAAGAACTCAAAAAAATTGCCTCCTTATTCTAAAAATATCTGCTATTTTATTCATGTTTAATGATGATGAGAAAAATAAATTATAGCTTACTTGGAGATGATAAAAATAAAAATAAAAATACTAATTACTACTACTCATATGACTCCGAAGATAGATTTCTAATACCAGAAGTTATCACAGAATTAAGATTAGGACTCAACAACCTTTATTTTGGGAGATGGACGCTCCTTCAATTTGTGGGTTGTCTGGATCTTCAAGAGAAAGCTTCTGGCGCTTCAGCTCATGTAGTTCACGCCCTTACTTCTCTTGTTTCTTAAGCAGTTTGCAGATCATAAAATTTTGATTCTGCTGTTCTTCCTTGAGTTGATCCATAGTTTCTTGCAACTTGGTGACAGATGCTTCTAGGCGGGTCCAGTAGTCAATCTGAGGAATTTCTGGGAGGAACTCCTGCGCCCTCCTTTTGATGGAGTTTTCTTGTACTTGTTGTCCCTCCATTGACTTCTTGGTGATTGGATGTTCGACTGGGATGAGCTCATCTACTCCCATCTTCACCCCAGCCTCTTTGCATAGCAGAGAAATCAAGTTTGGGTAAGCCAACTTGGCGTCCTTGGAGTTCTTATTTGCAATTGTGTAGAGCTCACAAGAAATCAGTTGATGAATCTCCACTTCGTTTCCTTGCATAATACAGTGGATCATCACTGCTCTCTTGACAGTGACTTCAGAGCGGTTGCTGGTAGGCAGTATGAAACGCCCAATGAAATCTAGCCAGCCTCTAACAATTGGTTTGAGATCCCCTCTCTTGAGTTGATTTGGAACACCTTTTGTGTTGGTTGTCCACTTGGTTCTAGGGATGCATATGTCCTCTAGAATTTGGTCCAAGCGCTTATCATCACATACCATTCTCCTATTAAAGGATTCTGGATCATCTTGTAGTTAAGGTAGCTTGAAGACCTCTCTTATTTTGTCAAGGTGGAAGTGAATCATCTTCCCTCTGACTATGGTTCGAAAGGTATAGAAAGCGGTTCCAGTCATTCTCTACCTCTCTGTTTGCCACAGATTTGAGTAAAATTCCTGAACCATGTTTCTACCCACTTTTGTCGCAAGATTAGCTAGAATTTCCCAACTTCTGTTTCGAATTTGCTCTTGGATCTCCAGATATTCGTCTTCTTTCAGATCAAATTTTACTTTCGGGATTACTGACCTTAGACCCATTATTTTGTGGTAATGGTCCGAATGTTCCTTGGTTAAGAACCTCTCTTGATTCTAAAGTGGTCTTGGATTATTCTCTTTTTTGCCTCTTGAAGTGATTTGTTTTCCCTTAGGAGCCATGATCTTAGTGAGTCTTAGCTCAGTGATCACGCAAAACACACCAAACTTAGAGGTTTGCTTGTCCTCAAGCAAAAGAAAGGAAATGAGAGGAGAAGGAGGAGAGCCAAATTCGAATTATGGAGGAGAGGGGGTGGCCAAATGTGAATTTAAAAGGGAGGGGTGGGTTTGAAAATTTTTGAAAAAGATATGATAGAAGATATGATTTGTAAAAAGATAATTATAATATGCAAAAGATGTAATTTTAAAATAAGAAAAAAGAGAGTTTTGAAAAAGATAAATCTAAATTTTGAAAAGATATTTAAAAAGATATATGAATTTTGAAAAAGATTTGAAGAGAAATTAAAAAGATATATGCATTTTGAAAAAGATTTGAAAAGAAGAAAAGATTTTTAGGATTAAGAGTTATTTATTTATTTATTTATTTTGAAATTTGAAATTGAAAAGATGAGGATTTGAAATATGTTTATGCAAGAAATCATGGATAAAAACATAAAAATTGAAAAAAATTGGGTTGGAAAACAAAATTACCTCCCCTCCACATTCCTGGCGTTAAATGCCCAAACGCTGCTTGTTTTGGGCGTTTAACGCCCATTTGCTGCTTGTTTTGGGCGTTTAATGCCCAGCCAGGGTCAGCTAGGTACTCTGGCTAGCGTTAAACGCTAGAAAGTCTTTATCACTAGCCATTTTTCTAAACGCCCAGGATGCTGTAGTTCTAGCGTTAAAAGCCCTGAATGGCACCCATTCTGGCGTTTAACGCCCAGAAGTTGCTTGTTTTGGGCGTTTAACACCCAGCCAGGTATTCTGGCTGGCGTTAAACGCCAGAAAGTGCCTCTTACTGGCGTTTTCATGCTAGTGAGCTTCTTTTCTCTGCTCTGAAACCTTCTATAACTCTGTGAACTCCTATAAATGAGAATTGGTTCTGATGATAACTTATTAAACTCCTATAATTATTATTTAAATAACAGATAAACTACAGTAATGGATGGGTTACCTCCCAGCAAGCGCTTCTTTATTGTCTTTAGCTGGACCTTACTGAGCTTTAATCTAGTCTCAGTTTTGAGCATTCTTGCTCAAAATTGCTTTCAAGATAATGTTTGACTCTCTGTCCATTAACAATGAACTTTTTGTCAGAATCAATATCCTAAAGCTCTACATATCCATATGGTGACACGCCTGTAATCACATATGGTCCTCTCCACTGGGATTTTAGTTTCCCAGGGAATAGCCTGAGCCTAGAGTTAAATAGCATAACCTTTTGTCCTGGCTCAAGGACTCGGGATGACAGGTTCTTATCATGCCATCTCTTTGCTTTTTCCTTGTAAATTTTGGCATTTTCAAAAGCATTGAGTATGAATTCCTCTAGCTCATTCAGTTGGAGGAATCTTTTCTCTCCAGCTAATTTGGCATCAAGGTTTAAGAATTTGGTTGCCCAGTAGGCTTTATGCTCCAGTTCCACGGGTAGGTGACAAGCCTTCCCATACACAAGCTAGTATGGAGAGGTTCCTATAGGAGTCTTGAATGCTGTTCTGTATGCCCATAGAGCATCATCCAAGCTCTTTGCCCAATCCTTTCTACGGGCAATTACAGTCCATTCTAGGATTCTTTTTAGTTCTCTATTAAAGACTTCAGCTTGTTCATTGGTCTGTGGATGATATGGAGTTGCCACCTTGTGGCTTATTTCATATTGGACCATGGCATTATAAAGCTGTTTATTGTAGAAATGAGTGCATCCATCACTGATCAGTGCTCTAGGGACACCAAATCTGCTAAAGATATATTTCTGGAGGAACTTCAGTACTGTCTTAGTATCGTTAGTCGGTGTTGCAATTGCCTCTAGCCATTTAGATACATAGTCTACTGCCACCAGAATGTAAGTGTTTGAGTATGATGGTGGGAAAGGACCCATGAAGTCAATACCCCATACATCAAACAACTCAATCTCTAGGATCCCTTGTTGAGGAATGGCGTAACCATGAGGCAGATTACCAGCTAGCTGGCAACTGTCACAGTTACGTACAAACTCTCGGGAGTCCCTATAGATTGTAAGCCAGTAGAAGCCACATTGGAGGACTTTGGTGGCTGTTCGCTCACCTCTGAAATATCCTCCATATTGTGATCCATGGCAATGCCATAGGATCTTCTGTGCCTCTTCTCTAGGCACGCACCTACGGATTAGTCCGTCTGCGCATCTCTTGAAGAGATATGGCTCATCCCACAAGTAGTACTTCGCATCAGAAAGCAATTTTTTCTTTTGCTGCCTGCTGAACTCCTTGGGAATGAATCTTGCAGCGCTGAACTCCTTGGGAATGAACCTTGCGGCTTTATAGTTTGCGATGTCTGCAAACCATGACACCTCCTGAATGGCAAAGAGTTGCTCATTCGGAAAGGTTTCAGAGATCTCAGTGAGGGGTAGAGACATCCTTTCTACTAGTTCTATCCGGGACAGGTGATCTGCTACTTGATTCTCTGTCCCTTTTCTGTCTCTTATTTCTATATCAAACTCTTGCAGAAGCAACACCCATCTTATGAGCCTGGATTTTGAATCCTGCTTTGTAAGTAGATATTTAAGAGCAGCATGGTCAGTGTACACAATCACTTTTGATCCTACCAAATAGGATCTAAACTTGTCAATGGCATAAACCACTGCAAGCAATTCTTTTTCTGTGGTTGTGTAATTTTCCTGCGTGTCATTTAGAACACGGCTAGCGTAGTAAATGACGTGCAAAAGCTTGTCATGCTTCTGTCCCAATACTGCACCAATAGCATGGTCACTGTCATCACACATTAGTTCAAATGGTAATGTCCAGTCCGGTGTAGAAATAATAGGCGCTGTGACCAGTTTAGCCTTCAGAGTCTCAAAGGCCTGGAAACACTCTGTGTCAAAGACAAATGGTGTATCAGCAGCTAGTAGGATACTCAGAGGTTTTGCGATTTTTGAAAAATCCTTTATAAACCTCTTGTAAAATCCCGCATGTCCCAGAAAACTTCTGATTGCCTTAACATTGGTAGGTGGTGGTAATTTTTCGATTACTTCCACCTTAGCTTGATCCACCTCTATGCCTTTGTTCAAAATTTTGTGCCCAAGGACAATTCCTTCCGTCACCATAAAGTGAAATTTCTCCCAGTTTAAAACCAAGTTGGTCTCTTGGCACCATTTCAGAACAAGTGCTAGATGGTCAAGATAGGAGCTGAATGAATCTCCAAATACTGAGAAGTCGTCTATGAAGACTTCCAGAAATTTTTCCACCATATAAGAGAAAATAGAGAGCATGCATCTCTAAAAGGTTGCTGGTGCATTACACAGACCAAATGGCATCCTTCTGTAGGCAAATACTCCAGATGGACATGTGAATGCTGTTTTCTCTTGATCCTGGGATCTACTGTAATCTGGTTGTTGCCTGAGTAGCCATCCAGAAAGCAGTAATAGTCATGACCTGCTGACGATTGGATTTTTGACGGTTTATAATTTCTCAAATAAAATCTCGTTGCAAAGTATAGTTTCTAAACCAAACAATAATCCTTTCATACAAAAAGTTGTTTGTCACTAGTACAAACCCCTAGAATTTATAAACCGAAGTATTGGACCTCGGGTCGTTCTCCCTAGGAATTGTAATGAAGTGTCTTGTTATTGGTTGTGATTTATTTTGGGGTTTTGGATAAGAAGCATGAAAAGTAAATGGCAATAAAAATAAACTAACAACTATAAAAGGGCTCTTGGCAAGGTATAAAAATTAGAAGTCCTATCCTAGTTATCCTTCTCAATTGTGATGAGAATTGTTCATTGCTACCACTTAGTTAACCTCTAACCATGGAGGAAAGTCAAGTGGATGAATCAATTTGATTCCTCAAGTCCTGATCAACTCCTAAAGGAATGACTAGCTTTAGACAACAACAACAAGCAAGGAAATCACAACTATCATGAATTACCTCAAATTGCATTATTGAACGGAAATAAAGGAACAACAATCTATCCAAAACAAAATGAAGAATTACAATTATGAAAGCACATAACTAGAAAGAGAGATATGAGAAGATTGAGAATTGATAAAGGAAAATTGAATCAAAGCATGAATTAAACCTAGATCTAAGAAGAGAGATTAACCTAAACCTAATCCTAATTCTAGAGAGAAGTGAGAGCTTCTCTTTCTAGAAACTAATTCTAAAACTAATCCTAGTGAGTGTGTATTATTTTCTAATTGATTCTCTAATGCCTTCCCCTTAATCCTTCATCCTTATATTCCTCTTCCTTAGCATTTGGCGCCAAAATGGGTTCAGAAACCCTCTCAAATCGCTAGGCACGTGTTGCATTAGTGAGGTCATGTGCCATCATCGGCGCGTGCGCGCACGGTACGCGTGCGCGTCCTTGGCCAGTTTCGCAATGTGCGTGCGAGCGCCTTGTGCGCGTGCGCGTGCATGGCTGACTTTGCTTCTTTGACTTTTTTTTATGCTTCTCTCCACTTGTATGCTTCCTTCCTTACTTCCTCTGATCCATGCCTAGCCTATTTCAATCCTGTAATTACTAGCAAACACATCAAGGCATCTTATGGAATCAAAGAGAAATTAGAATTCATCAAAATAAGGCTTAAAAAGCATGTTTTTACACTTAAGCACAAATATGGGAGAGATAACAAAACCATGCTAATTCATAGGCTAAATGTGATAAAAGGTTATCAAATTACCCTAAACTCAATACAAAATAAACCATCAAATTGGGGTTTGTCAACCTCCCCACACTTAAGCCTTAGCATGTCCTCATGCTAAATTAAGAAGGAACTAAGGGTAATGACATTTATTGAATGCAGCTAAACTATATGAATCCTACCTAAATGCAATTATCTAAGCAAATGGAAATGCTTAGTTCAAACATATCAAATTGCCAAGAGAGCATGTGTAAGCACAAGGGCTAGGCAATAGGAATTAATTCCAAACCACAATTGTATTGAATTATCAAAAAGAGTTCAAACTTGCAAGAATATAGATAATATGGGTGAGCACCTGTAATTGAACTTTTGAACCCTCACCGGATATGTGTATCCGCTCTATTCACTCAAGTGTTTAAGGGTTAATTCACTCAATTCTCTTCTAATCATGTCTTCCAAAATTTGATTTTCTTCTAACAATCAACACTTATTCAATGCATGCATACATTCATCATAAGGTCTTTCATTTAGGTTGCAATGGGGTTAGGGTCAAGGTAGGATCATTTATGGTTAAGTAGACTAGGATTTGAATCTTTGATTAGCATAGACTTCCCCACCTAACTATATAATGACCTATACAAAATCGAACTACTCTAACTACCCATTCTTCACTTTTTCTTACATATTCATGCATCTTTATTTGATTCATAACACTTATGCATTGATTCCCTTTTATTGACTTCACGTTGGGGCATTTTGTCCCCTCTTTATTATTTTTCCTTCTTTTTCCATATACAATTTTTTTTCTTTTCTTTTCTTTTTCTTTTGTTTTTCTCATTTTCACTTTTATTTCTCTTTTTTTTTCTTTTCATTTCTTTTCTTTTGTCAAACTATATACAAGAACATCAATGCATAAGGTCTATTCATTTAATCAATACATGAGTATGTACCCAATTCCTAAACATGAAAGTGTACTACCCCTTTTATCCCATCCAATGTTCCCAAGCCTCACCAACTTGAATAGTAAACACTCTCACCAGCCTAGGCTTAATCAAAGATCCAAACAAGGGCTTTTCATTGGTTTTCCGCCTTGGGCTTGTAATGTGCTAAAATAAGAACGAGTTGGTTAAGCATAGGCTCAAAATTGGCTATCAATGGAAGGTAAAAGGTTGGCTATTTGGGTAAGTGGCTAATGAAACAATGGCCTCAATCATATAAATGCATGAATACAAGAAATAATTGGATATATAGAATCAAGCAAATCAAGGATTACAATCATAGAAAGAGAATAATTTCACACAAGAATGGAAAATAAGTGGTTATAAAATGTAACCACATCAATAGGCTCAAGTCTCACAAGCTTGTGTTCTTAGTTTAATATATGATTCACAAGGTATGTAATTCAAGCAAGTTTTACCAAAAAAGTTTTCTTTCAATCAATTGGGTTGATGCCCTATATTTAAACTTCTTAGAAAATCTCAATATTTGACTAAGCATTGTTGTGATTGGAAAATTCAAAGATTTTCTTAGTTCACCCTTTCCTTTTTCACTTAAAACCAATATATTATGCAAAAAGGGTGACTAAATATTTGCAATCCAAAGTATGATTTCTAATCACAACCACGAACTAAAAAGAAAGATATGCAAGATGTAAGATAAACAAAATGTATAAAGAAGAATCCAACTAAAAGTACGGAATCTATCATCCAAGACATCTAAGTCTAAAGATATCCAAAAGCATCAAAATATCTAAAATCCAAAATAAGCAATAAAAAGTATCCAAAGCAAACTAGAAATGCATCAAAATATATACAAAGATGTGCAGAATAAGATAGCTAGGCCGAAAAGTTCACCGGTTCCCAAATAATGCTACCGGTGCCCTCCCCACACTTAAAACCAAGCATCGTCCTCGATGCTAAACCGGAGGATCAGTGGGAGGTACAACGATAGGCTCTGAACGGTGTGCTCTGGCTCTGACTATGGCTGTGGCTCTGTGGTGTCTGGAGCAGCTGGAGGAGCATCCTGCTGAATCGGTGCCTCCGCCTCCTCCTCCTGATGATCCTGCTCATCGGAGGCTAGAGAATCGGGAAGTGGAGGTAGCTCAGCACCCAAAGAGATAAGGGCCTGGTCCATCCGATCTAAACGGCGTCTGACATGGCGTCGCTCGCGCTCTAAGAACCGGAAAAGACGCTGGACCAGGAGATAAGTAGGCTCAGGTACTGCTGGTGGTCCTGTAGATGATGAAGGAGCTGCAGCGGTAGAGGATGATGGGGCAGCTGTAGGGGCCGATGGTGAAGGTGTCCCGATGGCAGCTCTAGCCCGAGAGCGGCGTCTAACAGGTGGTCGCTCGTGCACCCAACCACCCCAGGGGATAGTAACCTCCCTGTCATCTGCATCAGGGGGTGGTGGTCGCACATCATCGTCCAGCCATGGGACCTCAGCTAGGGCCGCCATACTCGTGACCAATGTAGGAAATGGGAGTAGGCCACGAATATGCGCCCGCCACATACACTGTCTGATAAGCCTAGGGAAGGAGACCTCCTTCCCCTCCATAACACACCCAATAAGTAGGAGCATCTCCATAGGGATCTCTGAGAAGTGGGTGGTAGGCAGGACATAGCAAGCGAATATTAGGACATAGCATGCGAATATCATCTGCCAAGTCTTGGCCTCACGAGTCAGATGAGTAAAGAGCATCCCTTTCGCCTTGGTATTATTTGCATCCATAACCCATGTGGCATCTGGTAACCCAATAACACTCCTGAGTGCCTCATAATCAAAAGTCATGCTGTGTATGGCCAATTCAGCCTGCTGATGGGCACACAGCTCATCCGGGACATGCCGGCACTGTAGTGCCTCCTCAATAGCAGTCTCAGTAATCATAATCTCTCTACCCCGCACCTGAACTGAATCCAATGTGGGACGGAAGAAGTTGCAGTAGAATTCCTTCACCCAAGATACATTGATATCTCCCAAATCCCGGTCAACAAAGTCGATACCCAACTCAAGGATCCGACCGGTAATAGACCGTCTCACATCAGTAGGGAGGAGCAACTTCTTCTCAGTATTCAGCTTTGTTGTTCGATATCGAGAAAACTGAAGCTCACAGTAGAGATTGGGGAATATGTCCGGATTGGTAGAAGGTAACTGCTGATTTTCTTTGTCTACATCAATTAATGGGTTCTTGGCATAATGCTTGTAGATGGAAGGAATGGAAGGTGTAGAGAGTTTTCTTTTCTTGGAGGCAGTGGCTATGGCTTTGCCCTTATCTGACATCCTGAAAAATATGGTAGAATATATGGAACATTTAGCATGTAACAAAGAAGGCATGTTCAGGAGACAAATGGCAAAAACAATCATGATGTTGCAATGAATATGCAAAAGTGAACAAGTAAACCATAAAAAAAATGCAAGCTACATTAAGGTCAACAACTCATATTCAAAAGGCAATACTATCATCATATATTTGAAAGAGTTTGTTAAAGATGGTTAAAGGTGAGTGGAAGTGAAATGGTTAAAGAAATTAGGAAGTTAGAAAAGTATGTTAGTGATATGGTGATATATATGCGCAATGAAAAGAAAAGTTGTGGTTCATGTTCACAGTGAATGATGCAAATCCGAGAAGTCAAAAAGAAACGGAAATTTGCCCAAAATTGAATTAAAGACCCAAAGGGGACTAATTTTCTTGAAAATCGGGCAGCATTTCGGCTTAAAATTGGACGTTCCTGGATAGCAAGTTAACACAATTAGCATGGAAAACAACATCAATTATGCACAGCAGCAGAGGTACAGTATTCAGGCAACAAGAAATGCATAAAAACAGTCCAAAATCAGCATACAACATCTAGATAAGCAGACAGCAAAATAAGCACGAACGGAGCACTTACCAGGCCTAGAATCCTCTATCCAGCCCTAGCTACCTAACCGCAATTATTTCTATCTAACCTAGCATGCAAAAATTGGATGTAAACTAACTAACAAGCAATGACAATAACAAACAGGAATGAACAATTAAAAAGAAGAAAACAGAAAAATAACCGGAAGGAACCTGGGAGTAGAGGAACTGAGTATGGAAGAGAAATGGGGAGTGGGGCAGTACAAGCAGCAGTTGCGCCACCGTGAACGGTGGTGGTGAAGACGGCCGGCGCAGTGGTTCGGCCGGAAGAATGAGAAACCGAGGGGAGAAGGGACGGTGATGGTGAAAGAGGAGAATGAGAGGGGAATGTGCAGGAAGGGAAGAGAGGGAGTGAGCCGCCGGCAGTGATGACGGGGTGGCGGCGGAGATGGTGGCGCGGTGGTGGTGGTTGACTGAGAGGAGTGACTGTGGTGGTTGGTGTTCGAGCGGGGGTGGGTGGACGAGAGAGAGAGAATGTGGGCGATTGGGGTGATGGCAAGGGAAGGGATTGGCTGTGCGGTGGTTGCCGGCGGAGCAGCGGCGGTAATGGAGGTTGAGAGGAGGAAGGTGATGAAAAAGGGGGGAGATTGAAGAAAGAGTGCGCGACTGCGCAACGTTCTTCGCGTGTTAGGGTATCATATTTTTTATTCGACGCGTGCGCGCACTTTGCGCGCCCGCGTGCAATGAAGAATCAAGGGACCTACGCGTGCGCGTGCAACGCGCTTGAGCGTGGGTGAGCAAAATGGGAAGGGACGCGTGCGCGTATAGTACGCGCACGCGTGCATGGAATTGGGCTAGGGGCTTAGAGTTGGCCCAACTCAGGCCTAACTCTCTGGAGAATGGCCTGGAGGTTGCGCTAGCAGACCAGCGCGCACGCGGCATGTACGCGTCCGCGCGCATTGGGGAGAATGGAGATCCACGCGTGGGCGTGCAGTGCGCTATAGCGTGGTTGGCAATTTAGGTAACGTGCGCATGCGCGTACAGTGCGCGCACGCGTACGTGAGATTGGGCCTGAAGCTTAGAGTGGGCATGAGGTATGCCCAACTCTCGGGTTAGAAGCCTAGATTGGTGGCAGCACGTAACGACGCGTGCGCGGTAAGTGCGCGTCCGCGTATGGTGACGATATGGGATAAGGCGCGCGCTAGCGTGATGCGTGCGCTCGCGCAGATCGAGTTAGGCCTGGGGCTTAAGGCTAGCCCATAAATGGCTCAACTCTCTGGGGTTTGGCTCAATTATTTGCAGCAGCAAATCGGTGCGGACGCGACAGGTACGCGTCCGCGCGAACTTCCATGTTCTCATAAACGGCGCGCACGCAGCATGTACGCGTCCGCGTGGGTCGTGTTGGGCTCAAGGCATAATGTTTGCCCAAGGGAGGCCCAACTCTCGGGAGTGTGGCTCGTGGTGCATCCACACAGGGACGCGTGCGCGTACAGTGTGCGCGCGCGTCCAGCCCCCTTTTTTTTTCCAGAAAACAAATTGCTGGGTGCTCCCCTTAGTGTTCACAACTCTTATTCACTCCACCATCATACAATTCACAAAAATACAATTTTGATATTATTCATCTACTACTAAACACAACATGCATGTGACTAAGCTAACAATTAAGTTGTACAAACAAATTTGTATGAAACATCTACCTACAATGGTAACTCAAATCACTTATTAAGTAAATTTAAAAGATTGGAAAGAGTTTACCATGGTGGGGTGTCTCCCACCTAGCACTTTTAGTTTAAGTCCTTAAGTTGGACATTTTGAGATGCTTGTTGTCATGGTGGCCTATGTTTGTACTCATCCTTGAATCTCCAAGGATCCATGCTCCTCAATTGGTTGACAGAATTTCCAACCATTTTTATTAAGCTTGGGCAGAGTTCTACCCAAAATACGAGTCCCCATATTTGGTCTTCACATAGCGAACCGGGATCCCATATCTTATTTTCGCATCCATCCGTTAGTTGAGTTCCATGATTATGTCGGATGGGTGGTTGACATAAATGTGGTGGACACACAGAATTCTCTTTACTCCACCAATGCTTCCCTCTAGATCCATGCAAGGTGATCCTTGTCCCAACATTATCCCTATACCTTGAGGCCTTGACCTTAATGAGCTTAACACCTACTTTCCAACCACTACACAACTCATTTCCACTTTTAATTCCACAAAGAGTTCTAAGTTGACCATCATTTTCAATCAAACCATATTCAAGTGAGAAATTAAAGCTTAGGGATAGAGATTTTACCCACTTAATTGTTGTATTGGAGGGTGATTTGGGAAGAGAGGCTTCCCCACTCTTAGACAAGTGCAAGGTCCACTTCCTTGTGCTCTTCTTTAGTTGTTTCCACCTCTTCATAATTTTCTCCAATTTCAACCTCATCCTCTTTGTTACGTGGTTTGGTGTTATCTTGAAGAACTTCATCTTGTCTAATGGAAGGTGATTCAATTTTTGATAGGAATTCATTGACGAATGAATCCATCTCTTGCTCCACCTCCTCATATTCTTCAATTTCAATATACACCATGCCATTCTCATCTTCCTTGGGAGGTTGTGCACACTCCTTCAAAATTTGAGCTTCATGTCCAATGGGAGGGGATTCCATTGTAGAGAGAAATTCATTCATGATTGCATCCATCTCTTGATAAGCCTCTTCCAAGTCTCCAATGATGAAATGCTTTGGAGGTTGCGCACCCTCCTCGACATCAATATCAAGCTTCTTGGAAGAGTGCTCCATGATGCTAAATTCCCATGGACTTTCAACATCTCCTAAATCTTCAACCACTTCTTCCTTTCCTTCAATGATCATAGGCTTCTCCAATTGTTCCAACACAAAATTCGACTCCTCTTTCCCCACCGAATTTTCCAATTTCTCTTTCATGCTTTGCCCTTCTTTTGACCTTTCACATGTGGTCACGGGATTACCTTGAGTCTTCAAACATTGGTGGGCTAAAGTATGCACCACCTTGGTCAAATTGGTCACAAACTCAAGTGTATCCCGCTTCATGGCCTCTTGTCCTTGAAGTAACAAAGTGAGAGAATCGTCTATTGGGGCTTGTGGTGGGTAGGAAGGTTCATCATTTTGGAGAGAGGGTTCATAATAGGAAGGTTCTTCTTGGTAAGGTTGTGAAGATGGTGTGCATTGAGGTGGCTCTTGGTGGTAATCTTGATAGGGTTGTGGTGGTTCTAAGGGTTCTCGCTCAAAATGGTCATAAAAATACGGTGCGGATGATTGGTCATATGATGGATATGGATCATAGGAAGGTGCTTGGTATGGAGAGGCTTGTGAGAGTGGTTGAGAGTTATGTTGTAGGTGTGGTTCATAAGCATATGGTGGTGGTTCTAGAAAGTCACAAGGTGATCCACCATAGCCATTGGGTTGATATGCATCATAGGATGGCTCTTCTTCATAGTGCATTGGTGGGGGTTGTTGCCATGAAGATTGATCATATGCATATGGCTCCTCCCACCTTTGGTTGTTCCATCCTTGATACACATCCTCATTGAAACTCTCATCACCTACAACATAATTGTAATCACACTCATAGCCAAAGTGAGAATTCATGGTGGAAAAGCAAAAATAAAACTAACAAAATCTAGAAAACAAGCAAAAGACAAACTATTTACACTATTCACATATGTACAATAACCAATAACACAACACCATTGCAAATCCCCGGCAACGGCACCATTTTGACGATTGGATTTTTGACGGTTTAGAATTTCTCAAATAAAATCTCGTTGCAAAGTATAGTTTCTAAACCAAACAATAATCCTTTCATACAAAAAGTTGTTTGTCAC
>NC_029781.3:27376648-27415442 GCF_000817695.3 Arachis duranensis
CCAACCAAGCATTTCATCAAACACTTGGAAGGCATAAAAGAAAAGCATACTAAATTGATAACAAGAATAGAATCTAACAACAATTATTGCAAAGAATCAACAACAACAAGCAAGGAAATCACAACTATCATGAATTACCTCAAATTGCATTATTGAAAGGAAACAAAGGAACAACAATCTATCCAAAACAAAATGAAGAATTACAATTATGAAAGCACATAACTAGAAAGAGAGATATGAGAAGATTGAGAATTGATAAAGGAAAATCGAATCAAAGCATGAATTAAACCTAGATCTAAGAAGAGAGATTAACCTAAACCTAATCCTAATTCTAGAGAGAAGTGAGAGCTTCTCTCTCTAGAAACTAATTCTAAAACTAATCTTAGTGAGTGTGTATTATTTTCTAATTGATTCTCTAATGCCTTCCCCTTAATCCTTCATCCTTATATTCCTCTTCCTTAGCATTTGGCGCCAAAATGGGTTCAAAAACCCTCTCAAATCGCTAGGCACGTGTTGCATTAGTGAGGTCATGTGCCATCATCGGCGCGTGCGCGCACGGTACGCGTGCGCGTCCTTGGCCAGTTTCGCAATGTGCGCGCGAGCGCCTTGTGCGCGCGAGCGCCTTGTGCGCGTGCGCGTGCATGGCTGACTTTGCTTCTTTGACTTTTTTTTATGCTTCTCTCCACTTGTATGCTTCCTTCCTTACTTCCTCTGATCCATGCCTAGCCTATTTCAATCCTGTAATTACTAGCAAACACATCAAGGCATCTTATGGAATCAAAGAGAAATTAGAATTCATCAAAATAAGGCTTAAAAAGCATGTTTTTACACTTAAGCACAAATATGGGAGAGATAACAGAACCATGCTAATTCATAGGCTAAATGTGATAAAAGGTTATCAAATTACCCTAAACTCAATACAAAATAAACCATCAAATTGGGGTTTGTCACCTGCTAGCCTTTCTAGCATTTGGTCTATGAAGGATAAAGGAAAATGATCCTTTCTGGTGGTTGTATTGAGTCTTTTGTAGTCAATACATATACGCCACCCTGTAACTGTTCTTATAGGAACCAGATCATTTTTTTCATTATGAACCACTGTCATGCCTCCCTTTTTGGGTACAACTTGGACATGGCTCACCCAGGGGCTATCAGAAATGGGATAAATAATCCCAGCCTCTAGTACTTTAGTGACCTCTTTTTGCACCACCTCCTTCATGGCTGGATTCAGCCGCCTTTGTGGTTGAACCACTGGTTTGGCATTATCCTCCAGTAGGACCTTGTGCATGCATCTGGCTGGGCTAATGCCCTTGAGATCACTAATAGACCACCCAAGAACTGTCTTGTGTGTCCTTAGCACCTGAATTAGTGCTTTCTCTTCCTGTGGCTCTAAGGTAGAGCTTATGATTACAGGAAAAGTTTCACCTTCTCCCAGAAATGCATATTTTAGGGATGGTGGTAGTGGTTTGAGCTCGGGTTTAGGAGGTTTTTCCTCTTCCTGAGGAATTTTCAGAGGTTCTTGTATTTCCTCTAGCTCTTATTTGAGACTCTCAGCCATATTGATCTCCTGTACCAGGGAATCAATAATATCAACACGCATGCAATCTTTTGATGTGTCTGGGTGCTTCATTGCTTCAATAGCATTCAGCCTAAACTCATCCTTATTGACTCTCAGGGTTACTTCCCCTTTTTGGACGTCAATGAGGGTTCGTCCAGTTGCTAGGAAATGTCTTCCTAGAATGAGGGTTGCACTCTTATGCTCTTCCATTTCCAGCATTACAAAATCAGTGGGAAAGGCGAATGGCCCAATTGTGACAATCATATCTTCAATCACGCCTGATGGGTATTTAATGGAGCCATCAGCAAGTTGAAGACATATCCTGGTTGGTTTGACCTCTTCAGTCAAGCCAAGCTTTCTGATAGTGGATGCAGGGATTAGATTGATACTTGCCCCAAGATCACATAGAGCTGTCTTGGTACATGTTCCCTCTAATGTGCATGGTATCATAAAGCTTCCAGGAACCTTAAGCTTCTCTGGTGAGCTCTTTAAAATGATTGCACTGCTTTCTTCAGTGAGAAAAACTTTTTCAGTTTCTCTCCAATCCTTCTTATGACTTAAGATCTCTTTCATGAACTTAGCATAAGAGGGTATTTGCTCAAGTGCCTCTGCAAACGGAATCTTGATTTCAAGAGTCATGAGATAGTCTGCAAAGTGGGCAAATTATTTATCTTGTTCTGCTTGGCGGAGTTTCTGAGGATAAGGTATTTTGGCTTTGTATTCTTCAACCTTGGTTGCTGCAGGTTTATTTCCTACAGAGGTAGGTTGAGAAGCCTTCTTGAGGGAGTTATTATCAACACTTGCAAGTGTCTGACCCCTCATAGGTGTTTGAACGCCAGGATTGGAGGCTGGATTGGTGTTTAACACCAGATTCCCTCCCTTTCTAGCATTTGAACGCCAGAACTGAACATGGTTTGGGCATTTAACGCCACTTTTTCTCCCTTTTCTAGCGTTTGAACGCTAGAACTGGGCATCCACTGGGCGTTTAACACCAGTGTTTCACCCCTTTCTGGTGTTTGAACGCCAGAATCATTCCTCTCTGGGCTCTTACTGTCCTCAGAGGGATTTTGGGTAGCAGTCTGCTCATCCTCTATTATTTGTTCTTTTCTTGGCTTTCTGCTGCTTTGAGTTGAGATATTCAATGTTTTTCCACTCCTTAATTGAACTGCTTGGCACTCTTCTGTTATCTGTTTTGATAACTGCTGTCTTGTCTAGTCAAGTTGTGCTTCCATGTTCATGTTAGCATCCTTAGTATCTTGTAACATCTCCTTAAATTCTGCCAACTATTCTGTCAGATAACATAAATGCTGATTGATTTCAGCAACTTGTTCCAGAGGACTAAGTTCAGTGGATACTGCCTTAGCCTCTTCTTTTATGGAGGACTCACTACTTAAGTACAGATGCTGATTTCTAGCAAATGTATCAATGAGCTCTTGAGCCTCTTCAATTGTTTTTCTCATATGTATAGATCCACCAGCTGAGTGGTCTAGAGATATCTGAGCTTTTGCTGTAAGCCCGTAGTAGAAGATGTCTAACTGCACCCATTCTGAAAATATTTCAGAGGGACATTTCCTTAGCATCTCTCTGTACCTCTCCCAGGCGTTGTAAAAGGATTTATTATCCTCTTGTTTAAAGCCTTGGATGTCCAGCCTTAGCTGTGTCATCCTCTTGGGAGGGAAATATTGATTGAGGAATTTGTCTGACAACTGTTTCCATGTTCTTATGCTAGCTTTAGGTTGGTTATTTAACCACCTCTTAGCTTGGTCTTTTACAGCAAATGGAAATAGTAATAATCTGTAGACATCCTGATCTACTTTCTTATCATGTACTGTGTCAGCAATTTGTAAGAATTGTGCCAGAAACTCAGTTAGTTCTTCCTGTGGAAGACTGGAATACTGGCAATTTTGCTGCACCATGATAATGAGTTGAGGATTCAACTCAAAATTACTGACTCTGATGGAGGGTATACAGATACTACTCCCATATGAAGCAGTAGTGGGGTTAGCATATGACCCCAGAGTCTTTCTGGACTGTTCATTTTCACTTAGGTCCATGATGGAGTAAGGGAGATGAGGTGGATTTATTTTATTTACTTTATTATATTTATTTATTAATTTTTTTCAAAATAATAAAATAAAACAAATAAAAAAACAAAAGAAATAAGAAAAAGATTTGAAAATATTTTATGAGGACTTTCGAAAAAATGAGGAGAGAGAAAGTGGTTAGGATGTTTTTGAAAAAGATATGATTTTAAAAATCTTAAAAGGATATAATTTGAAAAATTTTGACCAAGTCAACCCAAGGGATTCGAAAATTATGAGCAATTAAAGGAAAAGATATTTTTTATTTTTGAATTTTATTATGAAAGAGAAAAACACACAAAAGACACAAGACTTAAAATTTTTAAATCCAACGCTCCTTGTTTTCGAAAATTTTGGCGGAAAAACACCAAGGCACACCAAACTTAAAAATTTTAAAATCAAAACACAACGAAGACTCAAGAACACCTTGAAGACTCACAATAACGATAAGAACAAAAGAAATAACACCAAATTTAAAATTTTTAGAAAACCAAAATATAATTTTCGAAAACTAAAGAAAAATTAACAAGAGAACACCAAACTTAAAGTTTGGCACAAGATTTAATCAAAGAAAATTTATTTTTAAAAAAGTTTTAAAAGGAAGATACCCAATTACCAAGAACACAAGCATAACGCTTTAGCCAACTGAGCTATAAATTTAACGTGTTTTAAAAAGGTATTTTTAAAGGAAAATAAAAACATGCAATTGACACCAAACTTAAGATATGAAACTAAACTCAACCAAAAGACTCCAAGAAAAATTAAAAACTAATAAAGAAAAATAATATTTTTGAAAGATTTTTTAAAAGGAATGATAAAAGATGCAATCCTAGTGACTCTAAACCAAAAAGACAAATTTTTCCTAATCTAAGTAACAAGATAAACCGTTAGTTGTCCAAACTCGAACAATCCCTGGCAACGGCACCAAAAACTTGGTGCACGAAAATTACACTCACACTATGTAATTTCGCACAACTAACCAGCAAGTGCACTGGGTCGTCCAAGTAATACCTTACGTGAGTAAGGGTCGATCCCACGGAAATTGCCGACTTGAAGCAAGCTATGGTTATCTTATTATTCTTAGTCAGGATATCAATAGGGTTCTTAGTTTTAATTGTGAAAAGTGAAAAAGCATGAAAGGAATATTTGTTACGCAGTAATGGAGAATAGGTTGGAGTTTTGGAGATGTTTTGTCCTTTGAATTTCTACTTTCCTACTGTCTTCTTCTTCATGCACGCAGGTCTCCTTCCATGGCAAGATGTATGTTGGTGGATCACCGTTGTCAATGGCTACCAGCTGTCATCTCAGTGAAAAGGGTCCATGTACATGGCTAATCATCTGTTGGTTCTCATTTGTGTTGGAATAGGATCCAGTGATCCTTTTGCGTCTGTCACTACGCCCAACGTTCGTGAGTTTGAAGCTCGTCACAGACATCCCCTCCTAGATCCTACTCGGAATACCACAGAAAAGGTTTAGACTTTTCGGATCTCAGGAATGCTGCCAATTGGTTCTAGCTTATACCACGAAGACTCTGGACTCACGGAGTGAACACTCTGTTGTCAAGAGAGGCAGTCAAACTCGTGAACCAGAAACCCATGAGATATACGTTCAATGTAAGGTAGAACGGAAGTGATTGTCAGGCACGCGTTCATAGGTTGAGAATGGTGATGATTGTCACGGATCATCACATTCATCATGTTGAAGTGCGAACGAATATCTTAGAATAGAGACTAGCGAGATTGAATAGAAAATAGAAATACTTGCATTAATTCATCGAGACGCTGCAGAGCTCCTCACCCCCAACCATGGGGTTTAGAGACTCGTGCCATCAAAGATACAAGTTCAGATATAAAAAATGTCATGAGGTCCAAAATAAATCTCTAAAAGTAGTTTTTACACTCAACTAGTAACCTAGGTTTACAGAAAATGAGTAAGCTAAGATAGAGAGTACAGAAATCCACTCCTGGGGCCCACTTGGTGTGTGCTGGGGCTGAGCATTAAAGCTTTCACGTGCATAGGCTATTCTTGGAGTCAAACGCCAGTTTGTAACCTATTTTTGGCATTTAACTCTGGTTTGTAACTTGTTTCTGGTGTTTGACACCAGAATAGGGCAGAAAGCTGGCGTTAAATGCCAGTTTGCATTGTCTAAACTTGAGAAAAGTATGGAGTATTAAATATTGCTGGAAAGCTCTGGATGTCTACTTTCCAACGCAATTGAGAGCGCGCCATTTGGACTCCTTTATCTCCAAAAATTTCATTTCGAGTGCAGAGAGGTCAGAATCCAACAACATCTGCAGTCCTTTTTCAGCCTCTGAATCAGATTTTTGCTCAGGTCCCTCAATTTTAGCCAGAAAATACCTAAAATCACAAAAAAATACACAAACTCATAGTAAAGTCCAGAAATGTGATTTTTGCATAAAAACTAATAAAAATATACTAAAAAGTAGCTAGATCCTACTAAAAACTATATTAAAGCACCCCCAAAAAGCGTATAAAATATCCGCTCATCACTTGCATCTGAAAAACAATAATAGCATATGGTATAAGAACCGAAGGTTCTCAGTATGGTAACAGTGCCTAATATGTAAGATGTAAGATTCCGGGATGCCAAAGGTAATCCTAGAACTTCACATCGATACCGATATTCAAGCTTAACAAAGATAAATAACTTAAACCATAAACCATAAACCATAAACAGGGTTATCTAAACTTAGAGAATTTCTAACTAATGCTAATTACATCGCTGTATCCCACAGCTTCCGCCAACCTAACCTCCATGCGATCCCATCGCCACCGCCTACTGTGCCTCCTTAATCCCAACAGAAAACACAAGTAATGCAGACAAGTAAAGCACACATACAGCAAGTAGAACAATTATCAAGTAAACATGTGATTCATTTAGGCATAACAGAATTTAAGCAAAGCAAACAAACAGGTAGAGATGCATATGATGAATGCCTATCCTATTGGCTCGTGATATCACTTGTGGGTCTATAAATGCCAACCCGACACATCCTCCCAGATGTAGCCTTCCTGCCACACCAGAGATATAGGCTCTGCACACTCATGCAGCAGAAAAATCTGCCACGCCAGGGATATAGGCCTCGCACACTCATGCAGCAAGAAGGTTACGTGAGCAGGATACAACCTCAGCCCTCACATCTCAACGTAAGCGGGATAAACCAACCGTCCTTACGCCGGCACCACAACCTCGACAAACGGGAGACTGCCACAACTCTTGCTCGAGGCGCATAGTGACTCAACAGTCTCAGCATAACAATATATCAGTAGTTTTCAGAAATTATTTTTCAGTACTCTGTAATCCATCATTCCACTCCAAGTCCTGGATGCGTCTTAACCATCATCAATCCATAATTTCCACAACTCATTACCTTAATCATCATTACAGTACTCCGCCATCTCACTCAACTAATCTATACTCTGTACTCTAGAATACTTTGCCTCTGTCTTCTAAATTCATGTAGAATTTCACTAAAATAAGTCACTAACTCATCTTTAATAATATTAGAACTTAATTACTGGATATCACTCTTAAACAACATTTGAAGGAAGTTTAGAAAGTTAGAGAACCCTTGAAAACGAAGGAAAATTATTTTTCAGGAAAACAGGGTCCATGCGTACGCATGCCCATTGTATGCGCATACATAAAATTTTCCCATTTCGTGTACGCATACAAAAGTCCGTGTACGCATAGGTGCCAAATAGAATGGCACGCTCGCGCATGGGGGTTCGTGTACGCATTGAAATCAGTATTAAACACCAAACTTTAAACATTCATAACTTACTCTATTGAAATCTATTTTCATCAAACTTTACATCAATTTAAAGATCTTTGAATGAAGTTTAATTTAAGATAAATTTCAACCAATTTTAAAAATTGAGGCTCAAGTTATGATCCGTCAAAGTTCACCAAAAACTGATTTTTACCAAAATTTAACTAGGTTCTTAAACTTCCAAAATTCACAATCAAAACCAAATCTCCTACAAGCAAATAGTTATAATAGACCTAAATGATGTTCCTATATCTTTCAATTCATTCCACAACCTATCCATACACCTTTTCACCACTTCCACTCAAAATTCCTAATTACACACCTTCACACTTTCAATAAATCACAACTCAATCTTAATTCAAAATCCTCAACATTCATCAACATCAACAAGCATCCAAATCCAATATCACTACTCAATATTATCATTATTCAACTTCACTCTCAATAATCAACAACAATATCACAATTCATCAAAATCATCACAAGCATCAATAGTCAAAATCCACAATAAAAAATTCAAACCTATCCTTTGGTTCACTAGTCTAAGTATCCAGAAATATTAAATATTACATAGAAAAAACCAAAATCATACCTTGGTCGATTCCCAAAATGCACCAAACACCAAAACTTGGACCCCACAAGCTTCCAAAAAGCCAAGGCAACTCTAACAAGCACCAAAACTCAAACTAACATCATATATATATCAAAATCAAAAACTAAGGTTCACAAAAATAACTAAAGACAAGAGTTTAGTGAGACCCTACCTTACTCAACGAGATTAGGAGAAAAATCCAATAATATTCTAATGCTAGATCACCCCTAAACAACCAAAAGTACAAAGAAACTCAAAAATCCAAAGTCATTTTTGAGTTTTGGACTAGGGCAGAAAACTGGAGCTAGAGAAATATTTTATTACCAACAAAACTTAGTTAGAAATAACGGGCTTGGTGAGAGCTTCACGTAGCCGCAAACGGCTTGTCAATCGGAGCTCCAGATCAAAAGTTATGGAGTTTTGAAGGAGGAGGTGAATAGTGAAACCCAGTCACCCCTCTTCTCTCTTCTCTCTTCTCACCACACCTCTCTCTTGTTTCTGAAAAATGAGGCCAAATGGTCCTATAACTCTCTTATATATGTTGGGCTTGGACCCAACCTGGGCCTAATCTAACCCGTTAGTGTTTTAGGTCAGTTTGGCCCACTTTAGGCCAAAATATTTAAGATTAGTATCCGGTTTTCGATTCTAAATTATTTTTATCATTTCAAAACAATAAATTCAATTTTCAAAATCTTATTTTCTAAAATACATGGTACTGGACAAACTAGAGCCGGTACTGCCGACTTAAGTGCTGGTATGTGTTTTTACAAAAACTTTTCATAAAATATACATTTTTCCACTCAGAAAAATTTATTGAATTTGAATTTCACCTTTATATTTTAAAAATAACACGTGGTTTGAGGCTTTGAATCGAGCTTAGTGGCTTCGTTTTGGTATTTGGTGTATTTTGGAAATCGGCTAACGTATGGTTTCGGTTTTCTTTATGTAATATGTAATGTTTCTGGACACTTAGGCTAGTAGACCTTAGGATAGGATTGAATTGATGTTAATTGTTAGTTGTTATTGATTATTGTGGTTGATGATGATTGTTGAGAATTATTGGTGATGGTGATTGGTTATAATGAGGAATCATGAGAATTATGGGAATTTATGGTAATAAGTAAATATACAATGTTTGTGATGGTTTGGAATGACGGGTATGTGATTTATTGATGCTGGATGGATGGTTGATGAGAATGAAGGTTTGTGAGTAGGAATTGGGGGAGAGATAGAGGATTTAAAACTAAATGCTTTAAGTATGGTGTGGTTGAATAATGGTAAAAGTGCCATTGGTAATGTGTAGAAATGAGTAAGATTAAGTTTTGGTATGGTTGAAATAAATGAGACTTGTGAATTTGAAAGATTTGAAGTTTAGTGCCTTTTTGGGTTTTGAATCTTGTGGTTGGTGTTGAAATTTGAATGGTGGTTGAGGAAATTTGATGTGAACTTAGATTGAATTTAGAGTTGGATGAAGTGAGTATTAAATGGTTTAGATGATTGAATGATTGATATGGTTGAGAAATGTTTGGTATGGATCTTGAGTGATTTTGGTATTGTTGGGTTGTAAATAATTGGTTTTAAATTGAGAGATTTAGTGAAATTGAGTTTTTAAGGTTTTTTTGGTAAAAATGGGTTTTAGGCCAACTTTGGCAGATCATATATTGAGCTACAGTTTTTGAAATTGATTGAATTTTATATTAAATCAAAGATAATTCAAAAAGCTTTAAAACGGTATAGATTTTATAGAAATTGGAATTTCATAGAAAAATATATGATTGTTAGAAGTTGGTATTAAAAATCTGATTTCTGTGATGTTGCAGAAATTGTAGGTTCTGGTTTGTGTGCGCACGCACACTGCTGTACGCGTGCTCTGAACAGGGACCACATTCTTACTTATGCATACGCACATCTTTGTGCGCACGCACACCCTGTGATTTTCAGAATATGTGAGTACGCGCATTCAAGTGCGCACGCGCACACAAGGATATGCCTAATGTTGAGAGTGTTCGCACACTCTGGAGCGCATAGACATTATGTGAAATTTGCAAGTTGTGCGTATGCACACTGCCCTGTTTTTAACCCTTTTACCTTTTCGGCAAGCTTGCAAACTTCCGTAACACTTGTTAAAAACCTTTTTGCCAGCTTTAGGGTCTTGAATCAAGGGAGAAAACAATAAAGGAATAAAAAGGTATTTTAGTTATGAGTTTAGAGCCAGTGACATAAGTTTGGAAGGTCCATGTAAATCTTAGCTTGAATTGGTGAAGGCTGAGTTGTGAAGTATATGGTTGAGGAGATTTTTGAGAAATAGAAATGCTTATGATGAATTTGAGAAATTGGAAACCGGTGATGGTTATGATGAGTTGAGAACTTGGAAAGGAATGATAAAATTATTGGATTATATGGGAGTGTGCGGAGCCTATATCTCTTGCGTAGCAGACTCCCTGCTGCACGAGTGTGCGGAGCCTATATCTCCGGCGTGGCAGATTTTTCTACTGCATGAGTGTGCAGAGCCTATATCTCTGGGCGTGGCAGGAAGGCTACATCCAGGATGATGTGTCTAGTTGGCATTTATGGCCGACACGTCATATCACGATCCAATAGGACAGACATTCATCATATGCATCTTTTATATGCTTGTTTGCTTTGCTTAACTTCAGTTATGCCTAAATGAATCACATGTCTATTTGCTATTTGTTTACTTGCTGTATATGTACATTACTTGTGCTTTACTTGTCTGCATTATATGTATTTTTTGCTGGGATTGAGGATGCTCGGCAGGCGGTGGCGATGGGATCGCACGGAGATTAGGTTGGTGAAAGTTGTGGGATACAGCAGTGTAATTAGTATTAGTTAGAAATCCCCCTAAGTTTAGATGACCCTGCCTATGGTGTTTGGTTTAAGTTAATTATTTGTTTTAAGCTTGAATATCTGTATCGGTGTGAAGTTCTAGGATTGCCTTTGGCGTCCCAGAACCTTACATCTTATATATTGGGCACTGTTACCATACTGAGCACCTTCAGTTCTCATACCATATGCTGTTGTTATTTTTCAGATGCAAGTCGTAACCCACCTCGGTGAGTTGCGGGATGGTGACAGAGCGGAGGATCTTTTGTTATCTTTTTGGTATTTTTTATTATTTTGCTGTAGTACTTTCTCTCACTTTTCTATTTTAGATTTTGTGGCCTTAGAGGCTTGATTTGAGAGATAATTTGTATAAGCTATTTTAAACTTGTAAAAATTCTGTTGTGTTCAGTTTGACTAGCCAGCCTAAACTCTGCAGGCTGTGACTAGTCCTCTTTTTGATATCATATTTATATATGTCTTGTTTAAGTTAAGTATACCTTGTGTATCTTGGAGCTATCTACAAGGTTATATATATATTATGTCTGGTTCTGTCCATGGCTACACGTTATAGTTATCGTGTGTGAACGTTTCGCGTTTCGTAATTTCGCTTTATGCGACTTTAAGCTTTATTTCTTTATCGAGCTTCTAGTTAAATAAATTCTTGGATATATGTTATATATTAAAAGATTTAGGACTGTGGTGGCACTTTGTTATCCTTTGCTTTACGGCTAGAGGTAAGGCTTAGGATAATAGGGTGTTACAAAATACAGCCAAGACCCGACTGTATTTGAAAGATTAAAACTTACAGCAATTTGTCTCGACATTTCAAGGAGGACAGATTCTCTCCCAACTGTGGTTGTCAAACCCCTAGACTGAGTTGACATTTTCTTGGGTATTGGTATTATATGTAGAATGGTATTAGGAAACGATAATAGTTTGATATTGCATGGGTGCCGATCCCAAGTACAGAGGGTTATTCATGAGATGCTAATAAGCATTGTAATTGAAAATATTAGGATTATATCCTCCCCACGTAGGATACCCAAGAGGAAGCATGAGATTATATAATGGATTAGTCCTCATATTATCATTCTCAAAATTCACTGTCACCCCCTCAGACTGTGGCGAATAATTCACTGAAAGCCCATAAAGGGACATGTAGTGGTGGTTGTAGTAAAAGGTTGTTTTCTTATAATCATGACTGGGGTACTATGTCAACCACCACTTACTATCATAGAAGTAACTTCAACTCCTGTAGTTCTCATACTAACCTCGCCAACCCCTTTAGAATTTGACCCATCAGTCGAAATAGGGGCGTTATTAGACATACTTACAATCTTACTACTTTGCAATTGCATGTAAAGTCACAAGGCACTAATCTTACCCAGTGTCCTACTAAATATGCCAATTTGTTTCATTCATTTTTTGTCGATTTTGATAGTAATTTCGAAACGAACTTGTATAAAAATCTCATTCGGAGAGCAAATACGACTCCTTTCTCAAAAGGATGAGTTCGACTCGAAATTTACTTAATTAGTGTCTTTATTGATTTAATCAATTGTAACGTTTCAATAGATGAACTTAACGCGAACAAAAAATTTGAAAATAATATAAAATAAATAAAAAGGTCATGAGCAGTAGGTGAAATTGACAATAAAATTAAAAATAATGAAAAGTACAAAGAAAGTAAAGAAAGTAAAGAAACGAAAATGATAAAAAAATTGAAATAAAATAAACGCTAAAAAATAATGAAAAAAGAAATAAGAAAAAATAAAAAAAATGAAAAAAATAAGGAAAAAGTAATGACATTCAACACTCATATACATAAGTACTCCATTCTTTTATTCATGCATCAGTGTGACTAATTTTTACTCCTAATTATGGATATACTAAAGCTACAAAAAAATTGAATAAATTATCATTTATTTGGTCATTTTAAAATATTTAATTTTGACAAAATAAAGTCTAAAAAAACAATGTTTTAATCTTATAAAAATGATTTAATTTGATAAATAAAAGATATTTTTTCATGAGTTGCAAATAACCCGTGCATTCAATTTAATTTCTTTTTGAAATATTTGAAAAGTTATTTAAAAAATAAATAAAAAATTTGATTTTTAAACATTTTTTTCAATTGTTTTTAAAATACGTCATTTGTATAAAAAAATATATCAAAACTTGCATTTATCATAAAATTATATCTCTAAATTTCTTTTATAATTATGCCTTTATAATTGATATAGTTTGTTAAATTGAGATATTTTTAGAAGGCTACTTTTTTTTTCTTCTTTTAAAAATTATTTTATTGTGAATCTTTTTATACTAAAATGGTAGATTACTGTAAAAAAGAAAAAATAGCTCTCTCAACACACTATAAATACCTACGCCTACAGTCATATGCATATAGGTATGATAATTTCATGCTATTCATTTATGTAGAACCCTTCACTAATTTAAATATATCGGAGTCATTTAACTATAATGTATTCTTAGAGTAAATTATTTCTGTTCTGATATTAAATTTAGGGCAATTTACTTAAATAAATAAAGTGGGAGAGTTATTTACGTAAATGTGCAAATTTGTTTGTTGTTACGTTTATATGCAAAACCGGATTTATATGTAAACCGTGGCAATCCACCACGGTTTCTAAACATGCATAAACCGTGGCAGGTCCCAGCGGATTAGGAACAAAATTTTGTGAGGGTAAACCGTGGTAAGTCACCACGGTTTACTAAGGAGAGATGGCGTGCATAAACCGTGGAGAGTCACCACGGTTTATGAAGAAACTTGTTTGCACATAAAACCTTGTGGGTCACCACGGTTTATACGTGATAAATAATGGCCAGAAAACCTTGTTAATTTTATGTCCACTAGAAAATGAATTTATTAGCACAATAAATTTATTAGCAGAATCTTAAATTATATCTTATCAACAACAGCTTTTTATAATAGAAAGAGTACAATAAAAAAATCAGATAATACTAAGAAAATGATTTTTATAGTGCTTAAAAAATTGATGTCTATTTACTAAAAAATAAAAAATTATAATTTAATTTAAAATGATGAAATTTAATAAATTTAAAATATTTAAAATTTGTTATGTAAAATAAATTAGAAAAAAATTAGACTCCAATAATAAACACCATGAAATTTTTGGATTTTTTTTCTATTATAAAATAAAAAAATATTTTTAAAAATAAATTACACTAACATTAATGTTTGGAATCTGTGTTTTTATTTTTTATTTTGAGTTTTTATGAAGTTTTCAAAATCTTAGGCGAACTTATAAAAACTACTCAAAAGTTCGTTTAAGCTTAAGGTGACCTCTCTCATTATATTCATCTTTATTTTTTCATTTATAAAATAAAGATTTATTACACTATAACATATTAATAAGTACAATAAAATAATTACTTGTTAATATTGGTATATTAATATTCATTAACATGCTTATTGATTAAATCTTTTATATAGATTTAATAAATTCACATATAAGTGTATATTGATACATTAGTATTTGTTAAATTTAAAATAAAAAATATTTATTATATTATAAGAATATTAATGAGTACTCTAAAAAATATTAATAAGTAATTATTTTATTATGTTCATTAATATTTTTTATAGTATAATAAATATTTAAATATAGTGTAAAATGAAAAATAGGGATAAACATAATGGAAAACTAATTGATAATACATGTAAAAATTTTATAGTATATATTAGTCAATAATACATAAAGAGAACGAAAAAAATTTATTATAAATATTCAATAGAAATAGATGATTTTTTTTTTTTAGAAAATGTACTATATAGTGTGTATTTATTAGGCTACCTTTGTTTTCAACAACAAAATAGGATAAGACACTGAAAATAGGACAGGACAAGACACTGATGGATAGAGACATAAAATTTTGTGTTCTTGTAATTCTGCTTGGTGATAAACTAGAACAAATTATGAAAATCTAATTTATTCTCATTTTTTTCATTAAAAAAATTTGAGATGAAAAATATAATAATAAAAAATATAATTATAAAAAATTAACAAGAATAATAAAAAAATAAATAAAAAATAAGTTGTGTCTCTTGGACATAAAATTAACAAGGTTTTATGTGCAAACAAGTTTCTTCATAAACCGTGGTGACTCTCTACGGTTTATGCACGCCATCTCTCCTTAGTAAACCGTGGTGACCTACCACGGTTTACATGTAAAACCATTTGTTCCAAATCCGTGGTGACCTCCCACGGTTTATGAATGTTTAGAAACCGTGGTGGGTTGCCACGGTTTACATATAAATCCGGTTTTGCACATAAATGTAACAACAAACAGATTTGTACATTTACGTAAATAACTCTTCCACTTTATTTATTTAAGTAAATTGCCCTTAAATTTATGAAAAAGTACGAGGAATTAATATAACTAGTGTATAATGTGTATAATGAAAATATTTTTAAAATTAATATTAAATGATAATTAAATTAATTAATTATAAAATTATTTTTAATTTTAAATATAAAGCAAATAAGAATTTAAAATACAAAATAAATAAGGATTTCAAACAGTCACGAATACTTTCAATCGACCTTTTTCTTTCTCTCTCTCTCTCCCTCTCCATCTTCTTTCATTTGCCGTGTGTGCTGCCACTACAGACATCCGCTGACGTAGCCCTCAACATCCACCGCTGCGGTGCCGCGTGACCTGAGGCCTTCATCAGCGCCAATCAGCACCCAACCTCCTTTGCGCGCGTCTTTCTCCTGATGGCAGTAGCTGGTTCGGTCGTCTTTCGGCGCCGGCCTATCTCCATGTCAGTAACCTGCACGGTGTGCACGTCCTGCGTCCGCCTAACTCCTGCCTCCTTCGTCAGCCAGTTGAAGGCGTGATTGTTGGACGGGTCACGGTCACATTGGTGTTATGGCCTCCTCACACAGTCACATTTACTGTCATCGTCTTCTCCTCATTTGGCTGTTCAATTCATTAGATAAGCAGATGATTATTTTTATTCTTAAGTATATGGTTATTTTTACTAAGGGTAAGTGGTGTGTGACAAGCCAAGCAGCGAAGGTGAAGTGGGATGATTATTGATGAAGGTGGGATGGCTGCCGATTGTAAAAGAAGAGGGTATTGGAGTGAAATGTTTTTGGTAAATTAAAATTTTGGATGGTTATTTTTTTAAAATAATTAATTAGATTTTTTTAAAATTTAAAATTTGATGTGAAATAACTAAATGAGAGTTTTTTAATTTAGGATAATCTCTAAAAAAAATTTATTATTTATCTCTATTAAACTAAATAACTAATTCATTGTACACATTATTAAAATTTTTTATTGTCTTTCTAACAGAATTCTAAATTTATAATTAGTATAAATACAATAAAATAACATTTTTTATTATCATATTATTACCAATAATATTGAGTGATTAATTGAGTTGTAAATAATCTCATCTCTTTTGTAATTAGATTCGTGATAATAATATTTACATATACTTGTTCTGTTAAAGTTTTAAGGATTTTTTTATTTGAATTTTTTTAAATTTAAATTTTATTTTAAAAAATAAAATATAATTTTTAGCATTTATTTTATAGATGAAATTAAGAGAAGATATAAAAAAAATTATTCGAAAATGAGAAATTATATTTTATCTTATAAAATAAAATTTTAAAATTGACAAGATACAAATTATTTTTTTTTCAGTGCATATTAGTCGCTTTCAGGAAATAACTCTAGCATAAGCTAAATATAAAGCGGCCTTCTCATTGACGCTTAGCATTTTTTCACTTTTGATTTTCATTACATGAAAATGACATATTATTCACAAAACAACAAATAAAAAAAGCAGAAGAATCAAACAAAAATTTTAATTTAAAGTGTTTGGGACGACAAAGATTTTCAGACTCATATCATTTCGAATTCAAAGTGATAGTCATCGCCATATTGACCATATATCAATTGAATGCTTTAGCTTTCAGCATCTTGATTCTTTTTTATTTTTTATTTTTTTAAAGAATACTATTACTACTATAATCTTACAGGAATTATTTAAAAAGTATCACATTCTTTACGACTTTTAAAAATTTTAATGCACTCCGTACATTAGAATTTAGAAGTATAAAAAGCTTTATTAATTTTTAGAATTCTGTGAAAGAAAAAATAAAACTAAAAAATTGTAGAAAACAATTTTTGTATTATAACTTTTCAGAAAAATTTGAAAACAATAACATTGAAACTAATAAGAGAAAACGTTTGTCAAATTACCTTAATTTTTAATAAAAGTTTCCTTTTATTTACTTCTTTAACTATTAATTTTTAACAAATAATACCCTAAATAATGCTCTTCTTAAGTTCTTATAATAACTAAATAAGAAAAGTTCGTTCATCATACAAATAAATTTATAGTAGTGCAATAACGGAAATACTTTTACAAATATTTATTTCTTCTTTTTTTCTTTCCCTTATTTTAAAATAGTTTAATTATAAATAAAAATTTCTATATATTTGGTATTAAAAATAATGAATTAAATAGAAATTTAATCATATTGATGGAATTTGCACACTAATTTGGGAACCTTTGATATGCATATGATATAACCAAATTATTGTTGTAAGAAAGAGATGCTTTTAAAAGAAAGGAAAAAATAGGTATGGAATAGCTGTCCAACTTTCTTCAAACAATAATGGAGACTTGGTGGTGCATCTTTACATTTTGTTTAAGTTTTTTAGTGGACTCTTTCTGAGATGCGTGCTTTGAAAATTCATTGATGATATATAAGAAGCATTTGTGCCACATTTTTTTACTTACACTAAATAATTATTGATGTGACACTTTTAATATGTCATGTCAGCATTTAATAATAAAAACCAACTATAGTAACTAAAATAAAGACTTCTAAATTTTATTATCCAAAAATATAAAAATTAAAAAATATTTAAAGAACAAAAACTTATTTATCCATTTGGATCTAAACTCATATAAAAAGCGACTTATATTATTAGAGGTAAAAGAGAAACTTAAAAATATAGATACGTTTAGAAAGAATGAGAAAAATGTCATTCTATTATTGCTATGATTTTGATTAATTAACCCAACTATTCAATTAATAATAGTTTAAAAAATTTTTCAATTTTTCCTAAAACATTAATATTTTAATAATTTTAATTATTATATATTATATATATTTTTTATAATTGAAATCAATAGTTAAAATTATTAAAATATTAGTATTTTAAAAATATTTAAAATTCTTCTTATAGTTTATGGTTAAATTATAGACAACTACTCAAATGAAGATGGCAAAAACATATTTTCATAAAGATATTTTATTTAAAAGTGTGATTTATTTATTTAACCATACTTTATAAACAAAGATAACATTTTTATAAATATCAAAATCTAATCATTCAATCCATCCAAAAATAAAAAAAAAATATTTTTACATGAAGATAACTATAAAATCCACCTAGGTTATATTTGCTAAGACAACTGAAACTGTGGTGGAAGGATGCAATTATGTTGTACCAGACATATATCTGTCGTGTGGGAAACATTCTTCTTTAGCTAACTGCTAACTAAGTAACTATGACTGCTTTTTAATTCAGATGCATTGTAACTCTAGCATTAAAACGCAAGAGAGGCCTTATTAGGAGAATCGAAGCATAAGTTTTCACAAGTACGTACGTAATGGCTAAGTATCTAGAAAACGTAATGCAACAAATAAAGAGGCTTCTCTTTTTCTTTCATTTTTTTTTGGATTAAACGTCACTAATACCTAACAAACCATAGATCCTACAAAAAGCAAGAGCAACAAGCACGACACAAAAATTTGGTAGATCATCAATCTTATCTTAGATGCATGTCCTGGCTGCATCATATGCAGAGACGGGACTCGCAGGTTCAGACTTCAGAGTACTTATTTTGGAGTGGCGGTAATAAATCCCATTCATGTATATCATCTAATGTTGCAGTGGAAAAATCAATTTAATAATACTCTTTGCTTTTTTTGAATGGCTTGTGGTGGACCCTTTTATTGGTGAGATGGGCCCTTACCACAGGTTTGGGCTTTTCCTTCCAAAAATAATTGTAATGATATATTCATGTAAAGGGGGAAGAAATCACTCAATAATTTCAAGAAAAGAAAAGCATGAGCTTATATACATATTTATACATTCGATAGAGAAATAAATGAGATAAAAAGATTCAAACTGAATAAAAAAATACACTAAAATTGAAATAAAAATAAAAAGATAGATTAAACTTGAGTACAAAGAGAATCATTCTATTTTCTACTCAATTTTTTGACGCAACAAGAAAAGGGCTCTTCAACCTAACTTGTCAACGTCATAGTTTAGAAATTGAATCGAATGGACTTTTTAACCTTCTACCCAATTTCCCAATGCAACAAGAGAGACTCTTCAACCTTAATTGTCCACACCATGATTTCATCACCTCTAAATCATTCTATATTACGACTACACTAGTTTATAAGATATTTATAACCTCTTATTAGATTAAAATATAGAAAATCTAGGTCCACAAACATAAGACTCAATCTAGTAATTAAATAAACAAAATTAAAATATATCAAATTAAATTAAAGCATTCTAAAAATATAAAATAATATCTTTTAAATAATACTTAAACTTTTCATAGCACGAATATTTGAAGCAAGTATCAACATATTAAATATATCTGTTCATAACTTTATATATGCAATACATATAAATCAAATTATTCTTCTTAGTGTCAGTGCCATTCAAAACAAATTTTTACACCTTTAAATTATATGTTGGAACTTTTGAAGTTATTTGTTGAGTGGTGGAAATTTATACCTGCAAATATATTTCGATGGCCAAATGAGTGATAGATCAAAGAGGATATTAAGAATTAGAAAATGTTGTACCTCCCACGATGTAGAGTTATATAGTTGGGTGTTTGATAAAGTTCTTGAAACCTCTTCAAAAATTACTTTTGAATATTTAGAAGCTTTAAACGTAACTAAGATAATGTACACCCCTAAAATCGACACCCAATACAAACTTCTTGTACCACATGGTCATGATCACCTCTGTTTCTTGAACCACCAAGCTGGTATTTTACCGAAAGGAAAAGTATAGGGTACCAATATATTATCTGTCAACTTCTGCCAACTCTTATTTATATTTGTGTTTTATGGAAGTATATTCGTAGATGTGTCTAATAATTAATATATTTTAAATACATATATAAAGAGACACATCCAGAAAATATATCTATAAAGACACTTTTATTAAACACAGTTATAATAAAGATATTTTTATTAGACACATCTATGAACACACTTTCATGAAACACAATTATAATTAAGAGTTGGCAGAAGTTGGCAGATATGCTGTTGGTAACGTAGCGGAACTGTTACCGAATTGGCTATGGGTGTATGATGTGATATTTACTAGATTAGGGGTTAGAATATCATTTACACAATTCCAACAAAATGTCTTATTCCGTAGCGCTATATTCTCTTCACAACTTCTCCCCAATAGTTGGACAATTATTAGAGCCTTCGAGATTGTCTCCACATCCATGAAACTTTCTTTGTCTAATAATTTCTTCTTTTATATGTTTAAATTAACTATTTCCAATGTCGCGGTAAACCAAGGTCGTGGTTTTCTTTTCTTCCGAGACCAGTCTGGAGGAAAATTTTTGCGATATATGAGGAGCTCTTTTGGAAATTCAAAGAGATGTACAAATCAGAAGCATCTCTCGGATATCTTCCTTTCTTTCTTACTCTAGGAGGAGAAAAAAGATTTTATTTATACTCGCATTTTATTTCGGAGTCGCCTAAGATCCTGCCAATCCTCCTTTTCCCAAGATGACAAAGATATTATTAATATCTTAATCTCCATTTGGGGTTAAAAAAATTTGGATTTGTAACCGGTTCTAAATGATAAACGTTCAACTAAAGAATTAATTATGTCTCCTATTCTTAAGGATTCATTATTATTTTTGTTTAATTTAAGTACGCATTTTTACGGTACTGACTTTTTAAAAAAATAAAAAAAGTTACTTACTTTTTATTTTCTTTCTTCTCTCATGCACCACCATCACACCACATGATCCTTTTCATTCCTTTTATTCCTTCCAATCTCTTTCGTCTCTTTCTCATCTTACATCTCTTTCTTTATCAACCTCTCTATACGTCATTGTTCCTTTTAATTTTTATTTTTTTATGGTAAAATAATTAAACTTATAATAATAATAATAATAATAATAAAGCGTCTCTTTTATGAACAACACATATATAGCATATTCTCCATCAATCTTGACCTGCTTATACACCGTTCATTTGAATCCTAATTTTTTCATAATCAGCATATTCTTGCAAACAATTACTCGTAGGTAGCTTTATACCACACATGTTAAGATCCGAACCTCAAAATGTGATTCATTATACGCATCTAAAAAGCCCCCCTATATGTAGCTAGTAATTAGCTATTTTTAATGCAATATAATTATTCTAAATTTTATGGACTCAAGAAAAATAACATTGCGTTACTTGTTTTTTATTTTCTCTCACCTCTAAAAGCTGAATAAAGGACAATATTTAAAGAATACTATTCATACACTGACCCAATAAATAAAGTCAGGCCCAATAAAATAAAAAGGTCCACCAAGAAAAGTGGCCTCCACGATACGCTCGACCTCTTCAAAGAGGTTGGACACCGACAAAGGAGTCTAACTCTATTTGCCCAAAAGCAAGTAACTGCCTTCCCAAATCTCGCCCACAATCTCTATCTTTCCTAAAAGATAGATCTCAACAAACTCTCAAGATAAAGAGAACAGTTATCCATTAGAAAATATGGAACAACTCCAACAAAAGGAGCTATCAACTCTACTATAAATACACTGACACCCCTCAAGTATAATTTACGTTCTAATATACTAAAAACCTGCCTAAAGCCCTTGATAACTTAAGCATCGGAGTCTATTGCAGGTACCACCCCGACCTCCTCACGAGAAACTCAGACAAGCGGCACATCGACACCAATCAAGTCGAATGCTGCCGAACAAAGGGATCTGGACCTCACGTTCAGGCCCAAATTTACGTTTCACGTAATTCTTCAACATTGGCGCCATTACTGGAGACTTGGAATTCATCCTTTAACAATGGTGAACAACCAGTATGAAGACGGCCAAACGGCGTCTGAATCTGAAGCTGAGCCCCAACCAGAGGGCAACGCCCTTATACTACCTCCACCACACCAAACTCATGGTTCTCATGGGGAAGGGCCATCGAGGAACCCCCAGCCAAGGCAGATTCATTCGAAAATCCATCACCCCGAAGATGTAGAGCCCCTCAAACAGCAGAGATACTAGGTCTAGTCCGTGGCCAACGAGAACGACTAGAACAGCTCGTGCATGAAGCTGAGCGACAGCGAGAAACAGAACAAGAATTGTGGAGGGAAGTAAGGCGACAGAAGGAGCTAGAAGAAAAGCTCTTGAAGTTAGAAGCCGACCTTCGCAATCGAAATAACCGAACCAATCGGGAAGAAAGCCCTCTAGGTGGAGAAGATTCATTCATAAAAGAGATCATGCGGGCTAAAGTTCCTAGAAACTTCAAAACTCCCGACATAGATATCTACAACGAAATGACTGAGTTGATGTACCATCTCAGCAACTTTAAAAGCAAGATGTACCTAGCTGACGCTTTTGATGCCACCCATTGCAAATCCTTCTTGACTACTTTGACGAAAGCGGCCATGAAGTGGTTTGATAACCTACCCTTTAGGTCAGTAACTAGAAAATTTTTAACTAGATTTTCTATCCAAAAGAATAAAACAAAGCACGCCCCAAGCTTGCTGGGAGTCAAGCAAAAGGTCGAGAAAACCCTTCAAGACTACATAAAAAGGTTCAGCAATATATGCTTGGAGATTCAGAATTTGCCCACTGAGGCCATCATCATGGCATTAGTCAACGACCTTAGAGAAGGGCCATTCTCTCAGTCCATATCCAAGCGGCACCCAATTTTCCTAAATGAAGTCTAAGAAATGGCAGAAAAATACATCATTATGGAGGAGAATTTCCCACTCAGGAAACCTTTTCCACGACCAAATCTACCCTATCAAGCTCTAAAAAAGGAAAAAGATCCTAAGAAGAAGGAAGAACAACACTCAGAAAAGCTCCAATGATACCACAACTACACTCCCCTTAAAGTCTCTCTAGTGGATGTTTACAAAGAGATATGCCACACAGAGAAGCTTCCACCTCCTCATCCGATCAAACACAAAAGGGCAAGAAGTCAAATAGAATACTGTGAGTATCATAGGCTCTATGTACAGTTCACCAATGAATGCAACGACTTGAAGAATGTCATAGAAAAATTGGTCAGAGAAGGCCGATTAGACAGATACCTGGCTGATAGATCGGGCGACCCGAGGAAGAGAAGAAGGGAGGAGGATGAAGGACGACAAGAACGTCCACCTCAGACCTCTCCCCCCCGGAATGACACATACACATGATAAATGGAGGATTTGTTAGAGAAGGAATGATAAAGTCATCACATAAGAGACATCTCAAGGAGGTATACCAAATCAGGGAGGAGAACAGGCTACCCGATTTGCCTACTATCTCGTTCACTAAAGAGGACGCTCAAGGGATAACACTTGAGCATGATGACCCCATGGTGATAACAATGATTCTCGCAAATGCTAACCTCTATAGAACCTTAATAGATCAGGGTAGCTTAGCGGACATTCTGTTCAAAACCGCCTTCCATAAGCTCAAACTGGAGGAAAAGGATTTAAAGGCCTACCCAGACAACTTTTTCGAACTGGAAGACACACCCCGACCTCTTGGGTATATCTCCTTATATACCACTTTTGGAAAGGGAACGAGGTCGAAGACATTAAGTATTAATTACATTGTGGTTGATATAACCTCGGTATACAATGCCTTAATAGGTTGGACCACCTTGAATCGACTTACAGCTGTTGTCTCGACACCCCACCTTTGTATGAAGTTTCCCACAGTGGAAGGAATTTCCACTATTAATGGGAACCAAAAGCTAGCACGCAAATGCTATAATGAAAACCTTAATTTAAAAGGCAGTCTTGGGGGCAAAGAGATCAACACAATTGAATTAGGGGGAATCCGAGCTCGAGAAGAACTACGCCCCCAACTCGGAGGCAAAGTAGAGAAAGTACATATCGGAGACCACCCTGACAAAATAATGAATATCGGGGCTAATCTGGAGAAAGCCCTGAAGGAACAGCTCGTCGAACTACTAAGGAAGAATCTCGACCTCTTCGCCTGAAAAGCCTCTGACATGCCTGACATAGATCCTGACCCGATGTCCCACAAACTCGCAGTATACCCCGGCTCTCGACCTGTTCAGTAAAAGCATCGGAAGCTCAAACCAAAAAGGATACAGGTCATGGAGGAGCAAGTACAAGCCTTGCTAGAAGTAGGGTTCATAAGGGAGGTAAAATATCCATTGTGGTTAGCTAACATCGTTTTGGGGAAGAAACAAAATGGAAAGTGGAGGATGTGTGTCGACTACACAAACCTTAACAAAGCTTGTCCCAAGGATCCATATCCTCTCCCTAGCATTGATGCTCTGGTTGACTTAGCCTCAGGCTACCGATATCTGTCTTTTATGGATTCTTACTCGAGATACAACTAAATCCCAATGTATAAGCCAAATCAAGAAAAGACCTCATTCATAACTCTAAAAGCCAACTATTGCTAAATAGTAATGCCTTTTGGGTTAAAGAATATGGGGGCTACATACCAGCGACTAATTGACAAAGTATTTTTCTCTCACCTGAGAAAACTCATGGAGGTGTACATAGACAACATGCTCGTCAAAACCAAAGAGGACATAACATTGCTGTCCGATTTCTTCGAGGTATTCTCCACGATAAGGAAGCATGAAATGAGGTTAAATTCCCTCAAAATGCACATTCACAGTAGAAGCAGAAAAGTTCTTGGGCTTCATGTTAACCCAAAGAGGTATAGAAGCAAATCCAGACAAGTGCCAGGCTATACTCAACATGAAGTGCCCAACTTGTGTTAAAGTGGTTCAACAATTAAATGGAAAGTTGGCAACTCTATCTAGATTTCTAGCTGGATCAGCTTTGAACTCACTTCCCTTATACTCAATCCTAAGAAAAAGAAAGCAATTCAAGTGGTCCATAGAATGCGAGCAATCCTTTCAGGACTTCAAAGTGTTTCTGGGATAGCCCTTACCCAACCTATCAAAGGAGAAGAGCTCGTGCTGTACTTGGCAGTACGAAGTCGAGCTATAGCTTTAGTTCTGATATGAGAAGATGAAATGGGCAGTAACCTATCTATTTCGTTAGCAAAGCCCTACAGGGGGCAGAGTTAAACCATCAAAAGATAGAAAAGTTTGCTTATGCCCTTATCCTCACATCCCGAAGACTCCGACCTTACTTCCAGGTTCATACCATCAAAGTCCACACTAATCAACCAATAAAACACATCTTACAAAAGACAAATTTGGTAGGACGGATGCTACAATGGGCTATAGAACTGTCCGAATTCGACCTAAAGTACAAAGCTCGGACATCAATTAAGTCACAATATCTTGCTGACTTTGTCGCTGAGTACACCGAAAGCCAAGGAGACCCAGCTACATGGAGCCTATATGTAGATATGTTATAAAAAAAGCCGGAAGTAGGGCATGTGTTTTTCTAGAAAGTGACCAAGACACTTGGATAGAATTCTCATTAAGGTTTGAGTTTCCTGCCTCTAATAACCAAGTAGAGTATGAGGCCTTACTTGCTAGCTTGAAGCTGGCTAAAGAAGTAGGGGATGAGAGGTTGATAGTGTTCAGTGATTCGCAAGTATTTACTTCACAGATCAATGGCACCTATCAAGTCAAAAATCTCACCATGAAGAAATACTTGGATGAAGCAACTAACACACTTTTTAAAAGAAGAGGTCCGTCATATAGCTCAGGAATTAAATGCTCGAGCTGATGCCCTCTCCAAATTAGCTAGCACCAAGCCAGAGGCAATAATAGGAGTCTTATTCAGGAGACTTTGCAAGCACCATCAATATCAAAGAAGGAAGATAATTCAAAAGTGATTACCATATCTGATCAAAATCTAGGATGGATGACTCCTATAGTCAACTACCTCAAATTTGATGTCCTCCTTAAGAAAGAAAAAGACGCCAAAAGGCTCGTAAAAAAGGTGCAAAATTATACATTGGTCCACAATATTCTATATAAAAGAGGGATCTCAACACCCTTCTTGAAATGTGTCCCAACCTCCAACACAAAGGAAGTTTTAGAGGATGTACATAGTGGCATATGTGGAAATCACTTAGGAGCTCGGTCATTGGCCAAAAAGGTGATCTGAGTTGGCTTCTTTTCACCAACCTTACAAAGGAAAGTGGCTGAGTTTATTAAAAAGTGTCCACCTTGTCAGAAACATGCCAACTTTCACGTTGCTCCACCCGACGAGCTTATCAGTGTTACTTCACCATGGTCATTTGAAAAATGGGGTCTCGATCTGCTCAAACCATTTTCACAAGCACCAGGACAAGTCAAATACCTCATAGTAGGGATTGATTACTTCACTAAATAGATAAAGGCATATCCCTTAGCAACTATCACCGCTCAGAGAAGTCAAAAATTCTTGTATAAGAACATTGTCACAAGGTTTGGAGTTTCCCACTCCATAACCACGGACAACGGGACTCGATTCACTGACTTAACCTTTAGGAACCCAGTGGCCGACCTAAAGATAAACATCAGTTCACATCGGTAGAGCACTTCCAAGCCAATAGACAGCCTAAATCTGCCAACAAAGTCATACTGGTTGGAATAAATCGCCAACTACAAGATGCCAAAGAGGCCTGGGCTGACAAGCTCCATCAAGTCTTGTGGGCATATCGAACCAACCCGCATTTTACAACAGGGGAATCACCTTTCCGACTTGCTTATGGAATGGAAGCAATGAAGAGAGAACTTTTGTGTGGTCTAGAATTAAGAATAAATTCCCGCTGCAAGTATAGCTTCTAAACCAACAAAAGTCCTTTCTTACAAATGTTTTGGTTGTCACAAGTAACATACCCTTTTAAAATTGATAACTGAGTATTCAAACCTCAGGTCGTCTTTTTAAGGAATTACAGGGAGGTATGTTCTTATTATTGGTTATGGGTTTTGTAAATTGGGGTTTTGAAAGTGGGGAACAAGTAAATTAAAGGACAAATAAAATAAATAATTGACTATAAAATGAACTCTTGGCAAGATATGAAAATTCGGAAGTCCTATCCTAGCTACTCCTATGAGAATAGAAGTTAATCCCACTTAGTTAACCTTTGCGTAAGCAAGGGAAGGTCAAGTGAACCAATTGGTTAGATTTCCCAAGTCCTAGCCAACTCCTAAGGAAAGACTAGAGTTAGTGGAATTCCAGTTAATTAGCCGACATAACAATCAATCATAAAATAGTTAATAACTCAAGAGCTTCTAGTTAATCAATTAAAGCCAATAATATAAAAAGCTAAATAAGAATCATAAATATCTGGAATACCTAATAACATACATTCAAAGCAATAAGAAATATAAAGTAAAAAGAATATTGAACCTGATGAAGAGTTGAAATCCTAATCCTTTAAGAGGAATCCTAATCCTAAAACCTAAGAGAGAGGAGAGAACCTCCCTCACTAAAAACTACATATAAACTATGAAAATTATGAATTATGAAAGCATACTTATGAATGGATGCATTCCCCCACTTTATAGCCTCTAATTTGTGTTCTCTGGGCCGAAAACTAGGTCAGAAACAGCCCAGAAATCGCTGATTGTGAAATCTGGTCCGTACAGGTGACAATTGAATTTTTTGTCGGTATAGAATATATCAAGTGATCAATCGTAGTATAGTCTAAACCAACGCAAAATCCATCATCAAACAAATCTACAATCTATATCCGAGAGTACTAGTCTCCCGAGTCGTTCTCCCTTGGAATTGCCAAAGTGTGCATCTTATTGACTTAGTAAGCCTCGTTGGAATTCTTTGAAGGTTTTAGCAAAGTAATGAGAAACAAGCAATCAAGTATCAAAAGGCTTGGCTTAGGGTTGGCATTAGAACTTCTATCCTTATAGTCCATTCAATGTTGACAACAATTAGGCCTTGCTTCATTTAGTCATCCCCTAAGTATAGAGGAAAATCAAATGAAAACAATCAACTTGAGTCACAAGTCCTAGCTTCACCTCATGGGAATCTAGCTTTAGTGCACTCCAAGCCAACTAGCAATCCCTAATTCCAAATCAACTATTGATACAACTATTCAACTTCTTCCAATGACCAAACCCTATGCCAAATGTAAAAATTCTACTCCATAGCTAGTGTGGACATTTTATCAAACATGTGATGAGCATGAAAGAAGGAACATTTTATCAAACATGTAGTGAGCATGAAAGAAGGTCATAGTAAAATGAAAAGAAGGGTAGAATTAAAGATGTTGCAATGCAAGGAATTAACAACAATTGTCAAAGAGCAATAATGAGGATCAAAATCTCAAAACATCAATGGAATCCAAAATTTACCCTTGCTCCCCTAGTCCTCTTAAGACTTTTCCCGCCAATACACTCCTCAAAAGTTCAGATCTCTAACCAACTCCACGCCTGAGTCACGTGACTTCTAAAAAAATCATATTCGAACATCGGCGCGTACGCGCAAGGTACGCGCACGCGCCATGGATGCGGTTTTAGAGTGTACGCGGAGGCGGGACGTACGCGTGCGCGTCCATGAGAATCCTGGCTTAGCCGCTACTCAAGCCGGCTCGTGGCTTGGCTCTTGGTTCGGCTTCACGTTGCTCTTATCCGCGCGGGCGCGTCAGGTGCGCGCACGCGCCCTTGCGGAAATTTCCAAAGATTCAATTCTCATGCTTCCTTCCCTTGCACCCGTCTTCCTTCTCTTTTCCTGTCCATTCCTACTCTATATCCTGAAACCACTTGGCGCACAAGCCACAGCATCGAATGGCATCAAGAGAAGATTAGAGATGTATCTATTTTAGTGCAAAATAAGCATGTTTTTATTCATGAGACAAAACTAGGAAAGGAATGCAAATCCTTGTCTTTTCATGCAGAAGTGTGTGAAATCATTGATAAACCCTTTGAAATTAGCACAAGATAAACCCTCAAAATGGGATTTGTCAACAGGTCGCGGCAGAGTGACGCGGATGCGTCATCCACGCGTTTGTGTGGAATGAGATTCACAGATGCGATGCGTCCGCGTGGAGTGCGCGTTCGCGTCGCCTATCTGTACAGCCACTATGGCAAATTATATATCAAATCGAAGCCCTGGACGTTAGCTTTCCAACGCAAGTGAAACCGCATCATTTGGACCTATGTAGCTCAAGTTATGGCTGTTTTAGTGCAAGAGGGTCAGGCTGACAGCTTCGCAGTTCCTTCAACTTCTTGTATTCCTTCCACTTTTGCATGCTTCCTTTCCATCCTCTAAGCCATTCCTGCCCTGTAATCTCTGAAATCACTTAACACACATATCAAGGCATCTAATGGTAATAAGAAAGGATTAATATTAGTAAATATAAGGCCAAAGAAGCATGTTTTCAATCATAGCATAAAATCAGGAAGGAAAATATAAAACATGCAAATCATATGAATAAATGGGTAAAGAGTTGATAAAAACCACTCAATTGAGCACAAGATAAACCATAAAATAGTGGTTTATCAAGCAATGATCTCGATAGAAGTAGCTGAAGAATCACCTAAAGTCATATTTTATAATGAAAGAGCTAACTTCTAGGCACAACAAGAAGAGCTCGATCTCATTCCCGAAGTCCAAGAAAGAGCTCAGATTAAGGAGGAAGCCCTAAAGCAAGGGATGACTCTAAGATACAACCAAAAAGTGATCAAGAGGAGCTTCAGCACTAACAACCTCATCTTGATCCGAAATGACATCAAAGTACAAAAATCAGGAGAAGAAAAGTTGGCCGCTAATTGGAAGGGACCTTACAAAATAGTTGAGGTCTTAGGAAAATGTTATTATAAAGTGTCCAACCTGCAAGGGTGGGAGCTCCTGAGGTCTTGGCACGCATGTAACCTAAGAAAGTATTATAGCTAGATAGCGAACCTTGTGCATTAGTGTACTCTTTTTTCCGATTCTAGGATTTTTTAATGAGGCACCAGCACAGGGGCTAGGGGTACTCAAGCCCCTAGTAGGTAGATTTATGTAAGGAAATTTTTTTACTATAATAAAATTTCTTCTTTTTTCAAAGGTCTCCTACTAAAAATGCATTAATTTAAGCTCGACAAACCGCAAAAATTATTGCCCGACCTAACATGGTTGGCAAGATGAAGCGAAGAGGTACAAATTAATGTAAGAAGTTATATAAACAACTCGTGAAAACAACCTCAATTGTTAGGCCGGGTAAAAAATGAGCTGTAGAAGTAACTTAATAAAAACCGACTACTCGAAGTCGGAACTAAGAAAGGAAACTCATAAAAGAACTAATCATTTGACAAATTTTCCAGAATTTAAAATTAGGCAAGCTATATTCAACTTCTAAAAAACCTAGCTTCATTTGAAAAAGCGAAAGATTTTTCAAGATGCAAAGAAAGTAGCTTGAAAGCTACTTCATAAGGTTGTTTAAAAAGTAACTAAGATATAAAGTAAATTTGAAAACTACTTTATAGACTATGGAGAAAGAAAAATATAAAGTAAAGTGTACAAGGAACTACTAACTATTACAAAAGAAAATTAAAAGTCATAAGGACCCACAAGTCGAGACCTTCCAAATATCCTAAACAGAAGCAAAGGGAATTTAAGATTTCTCACCAAGAAGCAGGTTGAGATCCTCACCTGTGACAACATCTTTTCTCTTGATAAGAGGGGGTTGAAGGGAGCATGGAAACCGGCACAGTGGGGATAGCAGCCGAAGGTGAAGGAGAAGCCTCCACATTAATGACCTCGGGTTGGACCTCGGACGGAGCGGAAGTTTGACCGACCTGGGGAGCAAAAGTCTTCTGGTTGAGAGGAGGCCTCTCATCCTCGTTGGAAGCTGGCACTATCTTCCCATCAACAACAATGTTGTGTTGGCCAAGAGAAGAAAGGTCCAGGTCAGGGACAAGAACTCAGACCTGAGCCTTTAAGTTTTTAAACATTTTATCCATCCCTGCAACCACATTTTCTTGAAGGGCCGCATGTTCTTCCCGGGCATCCTTTAACTCCTCCCGAAGGTCAATCAGTTCCATATAAGTCCGAGTATAGCTTTCCTCAACTCTCTTTTGTACCCCCTCGACTATCAACACCGCAGCTTCAACCCTCACTGCTCGAGAACAAGCTTTCTCCAAATCCGACCTCAGCTTGGCATTCTCCTGCTCCAGTTCTGCCTTCAAGTTACTTATCCTCTCCACCTCATCTCGGGTGGAATCAAGGAAAGCCTGAGTAGCTTGGACGGGAGTCTTCTTAAGCTCCTTAGCCAGAGCAGTACTCATCTCCGCCATACAAACATAATTGCGAGCCATATTGTGGAGGTGATTTTGAATCGCCACATCATCCATGGTTATTTGGCTATAAGGCAAGATTTTCCTCTCACTTCAAGTGAACCTGTCTAAATATTTATCATTAATGCCCGGCTCCCAAGCAATTTTTTATTTTTTGGGAGGGGGCCCTGACGGTAACGGGGAAGAAGGGGCACCTGAGCTCTCAAAAGGTGGGTCGAAAGAGACCAACCAAATGTTAGGGGGTTGCGATGACCTCTTTCTGGGTTGTGGAGCTAGGGTTCTGCTTTTCAGGGGAAGGTCGGGGGGAAGCACCTTTAGCCTCCTTATCTTGAAGGCCCCGAGCCACAACCATTTTTCAAGTCTGGCGCAATAATTTTATGGACGAGGTCTTTGAGGCCATAGTTCCTGCAAAAGAAGAAAGCACATCAGAACAACAAAAGACAACTTAAGAAGACAAAAAGCTAAGAGATCGGGAAACTACCTAGCTCGGACCGAAGCTGACTGGGGTCCTCTAAGAACTTCTTGGTGTCTAAATGAGGGGCCCAACCCCAACACTCTTGCAATATGTCCACAACATGTCTTTCGACCTCATCTAACCTATCCACGGTATACTTGGCTATCACAGGCTCCTCGCTCTTACCAGTAAAAAGGAAAGGGGGATTCACCATTCTCATCTAAATAAAAAGGTTGGACACCCTCTACTACCCTAACCTTAGGAAAGTAATTTTTGAAGTCGTAAAAAGACTCATCAAAAATGGAAAAGACCTTTCTACCCTGAACAGCTTGGAACGAAAACCAAGAAGCCTTCCTTTTTAATATCCCGGGTTTGGTCACAAACAAATAAAAGAAAATCGAGGCAGAAGGTTGGACCTCGAGTTCTCAGAAAAGAAGTTGGAAGATTTTCAGAAAAGCCCAAGAGTTTGGGTGCAATTGCATAGGAGCAATATTGCAATACCAGAGGATATTCGACTCAAAATCTGAGAAAGGAATAGAAACACCCAGTTTAAAAAAAGAACATTCGTAAGCGTAGAAGAAAGGACACTCTGAGTTGTCTAAAGGAGGGAAACATACCCGCTCCTCATGGTCAGACACTATCAACTCGTAGTTTCTCTCATCTTCTCTATTTTCACAAATCTTATGATGTCTACGAAAGGCATCACGATACTCCTTATCTACTACGGGAACACATGACAGAATGGTAATATCTACCCAAGTTAAGAGGCTAGGAAAAACCTTAGTTGACATACTGAGAACAGCAGAACGTGACATAAAGTCTATACCTACAAATGCAAAGTAAAGAAGTCGTTACAAAAAAGAGTTTGGACATTACAGGTCAGCTAAAAAACACACAAAGCTAATAAACACAGTTCAGCGAATTCTTCAACATACAGAAAATATCAAATGGTGTCTCTCCCACGTAATAGAAACGACGTCATCACATAGAAGCGACACCATTGGGGGCAATCTGAATACAACCAAACAGACAACAAAATGGCTATATTTTTAAACATTTTCAGAAATATTTAGATTATCCCAAAACAACAAAAAGTAGTTTCAACTAGAGTTCTACAAGATACCAGACACACAACCAAATATTTCGACACCATTTGCAGCCGGTAAGAAAAGGCAAAAGACTTCTCAACCAAAATTAATACAACTCCAAGAATTAACCAACAGAGCACATCAACATTGACATCATTACTCTGAGCAAACTCATGTAAACAGAATGCATGATTATCAAGGAAGAAGGTAAAAGAAACCTACCTTGATGAAGATTTCGAAAAGGGGAGAGGCACGTCAAACAAACACTAAGACACGAACGTTCCTCTCCGCACCAGCATGACAAAACCTCCAGAAAATCCAAAATGGAGAAGTCTTGGAAGCAAGAACAATCGAAAAAAGAAAGAAAGAAAAATGTTCTTTACGAAGAAAGGAGGAAATGGAAAGGTTTTCAGAATTGTGAAAAAGGAGATGAAGAAGAAGAAGAAGAAGAAGAAGAGTCAAAAGGCTTTTATAAGACAAGGGGCAAACGACCCCTTAACTCCTCTTTAAAGCAAGTACGGATCCCAAGGAGAAACTGCTGCGCAATATTCACCCCTCATTTAAAGAGGGGTAATGTTCAAAATTTTAAAATACATCGAATACCCGACCTCCAAAAAGGTGGGGCACCCGACGTCCGAGCAGAGGCCTCGAAATGCTTGAGCCCAGCCTATAAAATGCCCAAGACTCAAGCAGGGGAACTGTTCATACCATGGCCTAACAAATAAAGCCAGACTCAATAAAACAAAAAGGCCCACCAAGAAAGGTGGCGTCCACGACACGCCCAACCTTTTTAAAGAGGTCGGATACCGATAAAGGAGTTCAGCTCTACCTACCTAAAAGCAAGTAACTGCCTCCCTAAGTCTCACCCACAATTTCTATCTTTCCCAATAGATCTTAACAAACTTTCAAGATAAAGAAAATGGTTATCCATTAGTAAAGATGGAACTACTCCAACAAAAAGTGATTTATCAACTCTACTATAAATACACCGACACTCCTCAAGTATAATTTATGTTCTGATGTACTAAAAATTTGCCCAAAGCCCTTGCTAACTTAAGCATCGGAGTCTCTTGTAGATACCACCCCACTTCCTCATGAGAAACTCAGACAGGCGGCACCTCAACACCAATCAAGTCGGATGCTGCCAAACAAAAGAATCTAGACCTCACATTTCAGGTAATTCTCAAAACAAATACCTAGTTGCATTAACTATATATATATACATCACCAATTTATGATAGAAAACTTAATGCGATTAATGAGTAGAGTTAAATTGTATAAAAAAAAAAAACTCAAACCCCAAAAAACCAAACATCAAAGCAGAAGTAGAGTGAAGTTAATGGAAATGCCTCCATTTGTTTAATTTACACATTAAAAACTTTCACAAACAACTAATTAAGCATGAAAGAATTTACGGTACAGAAAAAGCTATGAACATAGTAACATATTGGCTAGGAAAATAATAACTATGAATGAAAATGTAATAATAAACCTGCTTGCAAATGAAAACAAAAATAAAACTTCAGTTGAATCTAACATAGTAACATATTGGCTAGGGAATAATAACTAGTTTTTTTAATGAAAGTTGCATGGTGCGATTGTATTCTTCATTTGCAGAGGATGAGTAATGCATGCAGTGTTGTGGGATTGATGAAATTAATAAACAACACGCATTATTAAGATGATTTTCATCACGATGATCAACAGGATCTTTTTTTATGGAGAACGTTTTGCCACAAATTTCACACCTATAGAGTGAAGACGTGATGAAACACAATCTTTTGGAGAATGAAGAGCAACCACCAATTCAATTGCAAACAATACATGTACTATTAGTTAGACTATTTTGAATGAGAAAATAATGGAGGTTAAAATTGTAAATGACAAATATTTTTTTGTAGATAACTAAAACTCATGTAATTAATTTTTTTTATAGAATAAATTCTGACTCACTCAAATTTTTTTCTTTTAAACACAAACTTTACTAACAAAATTTCTAAATTAATAAACACTTTCAAGAACGAGAATACTCTTGTATTTAATTTTTGAAAAATTAGAAATGATACACCAGAAACACAAACACATCTAATATTAACATGAACAACATAAACACATCTAAATTAGATTAATATTTTAAATCTGAAATTAAAAGAATGTTGAAAATTAGATATTTGATGTAGAATTGTAAATATGCTCAAGACACATCTAAAATAACAAACAAAAAGTATAATGCCTTTAAAACAAATCCAAAACTCATCGTTTGATTACACAAATCTTATACGAAAATATTCAGAAACACAAACACATCCACAATTAATTATACAACATAAACACATCCAAAATTAGGTATTAGCACATCCAAATTACATTTATATTATAAAAATTTTGCAAAATCATACAAAATTATGCAAGCAGAAATACCAGAGACGGAGAAGGAGAACGACACAGAGGAGGAGACCAAGGACGGGAGAGGCGTGCATCAAAGGAGGAGGCGCAGGGGGGGTGGGGTGCGCGGCACAGGGTCGCCCAGGGTAGTGCATGTCGCTGAGGAGGAACACGTCATCGAAGGAGGAGATCGTCACGAGGGAAGTGCGGCGCAGGAAAAGAGGAACACGGAGACAAATGAGGAGGGGAAGCGCTGCAGCTCCAGATTTTTACGGAGAGAAGATTTTACTAGTGAAAATTTGATTTGGAATATTTAGGATTTTATTTAGGATGTGTTAGTGTTTACAGGATTTAAATTTAAAATTTTGAATTTTAATTCTTTTCTTTAGATTTGTATTTAAATAAAAAATAAATCTATATAGATGTGTTTGTTTTAGTTTTTTTTAATTAATGTAAAAAAAATTGAATAAAAGACTAATTTCAAAAATACCTAATTTTTTTGGGTCTGATGGATTAGACAGCCCTTAATTTTAGGCATTACTCATGTATTACGCACCCACACAACACACTCACACACATTATATAAGTTCATTTAAAGATTTATTTTTTCTCCTATAGAATTTGAACTCGAGTATAGTTGTTAAGGAGGCATATATTATGCCACTCAACCAAGCCTCCAACCACAAAATACCTAATTGAATTGGTTTTGTCGATTCTTTAATTTTGGGCCGAAGTCAAAACTTGATTTTGGGCCTAACCAAAAACTTATAGCACTAGTTTTGGGCTTTGTACCGTCAAAAAAAAGTTTTGGACTTTGTACAAAACATGAACACTTACTAATTTAAAAATTGATGGTAATTTTATGAGTGTTTGATAAATAAATATGTTTATGCAAGACTGGGTTTTGTCCCTATCTCTATAATCCATTATCACGCTATAAAATATCAAAAATGTTATTCGAATATTAAAATCAGTTACTAAAGTTAATTATTAATGTATTTATATATAAATATGTGTGATTTAATTTATTTTTAACGTGTATTTATATTTAATATATATTTTATATTGATAATTGATTTTAATAATTAATTTTAATATATATATAGTATAATCTATAAAATTTTATGACATCTACTTAAATTTAATAATTACAATTTTAAATAACAAGTCTCATTATCATAAATATCTATATCATTATTGTACAGAATGTCTCTAGTACGATCTAGGAGGAGGATCGGGAACCTGCGGGTTGAGTCGGATGTTGGATCGCCCGGATGGAGAGGAGGGGAGGTACCTGCAAAGACACTCCGACGCTCAAGTCAGAATGGATCTAAGAGGTATAAGGCGGGTTCGGTCATGGGTCCGGGATCCGTGGGCCGGATCCGTAACAGTTGCCCCCGTAGCGAGAGAGCGAATGACTTCGGTTTGTCGCTAAGAGTTCGAGACGTTTCTCTACGTCTTTGGCGCCGGTCGAGTGCTCGTTTGGTGATGAGGTCGGCTCCTCGATTTTGTTTGGTGAAAGATTCGTCTCGGTTGTATTTTGGTCTTGACGTGACCTTTCCGTGTCTTGCTGCGCTTGTTGCGTCTTTTGAGGTGCAATTGATTAGTTTGCTTTTCCGAGGGGGCATTTATTGTGGAGGGGCTTTTCTCCCTTTTGCCCCCGTGAGTTTTCATTGCTCTCAGGGTTAGTTACGTCTTTTCGCTTTCCTTTTTGAAACCGCTTTGCTTTGGTTTTTATTTCCCTCGTCCGTTTTTTCTTTTCTCCGAAAAAAAGGAACTGTTCATTTTCTGGAGAAACTCTTTGTTGGTTTTTGCTTTCTAGTGCCGCTCTGTTTCTTCTTGTCTTCAAGCCTTCTTCTCAAGCTTTCTTCAATTTCACCAGGTTGGTATTTTTTGCCTTTTTTCTTTCATATTTGTTTGTGCATGCCTGTTCTGTTTTTGCTATTTGTTTTGCCGCGTCTGGTGTTTTCGTTGGGTTCGGGGAAGGGGCTGAGCACCGCCGTTTTTACTTTGATTGTAGTGGTGGTTTAAGACGTTTGGGTTTGGTAGTGGTGTTTTTAGGTTTTTATTTTTTGACACTGTTAGAGTTGGTAGGCTGATGGTGGTGCTCCTCCCTGTTTTAGGTATGCAGCGTCGGAGAAATGAGGGTGTGGGTGCCCCCATTGCCCCTTCCAGGGGTGTTCCCAATCGCTATGGTTGGGTGACCAGCGATGTCAGGGGCGTTCCGTCGCGGATGACGGAGGGTGATCTCCAACGGCTCCGCGATCAGGGGGCGATTTGTGGTGGCGGTGAGGAGGAGGGGCGATATGAGCTCGTGCTCCCTGATGCAGATGAGCGCGTCTGCTATCTAAACCTCCGTTCCCCCACCGTGCCGGACTGGATGTGGGTTTACGAATCCATGTTTACTCGGCTCGGAGTGCGGTTCCCCTTCTCCCCGTTTGTTCAGGGTCTACTCAGTCGGTGTTCCGTGGCACCGTCTCAGCTTCACCCGAACAGTTGGGCGGCCGTTCGGTGTTTCGAGTTGGTGTTGGGCGGCCGTTCGGTGTTTTGAGTTGGTGTGCCAGTATCTTGATCTCCCGGCTTCGGTTCCCGTTTTTCTTTTCCTTTTCTTGTGCACTCTTCCGACTAAGGAGGGGAAGCATAAGAAAGGGTATATGTCTTTCCGGGCGCAGCCTCATCGTCGGATCTTCGGGTTGTTTGAGGACTCCTTTCACGGGTTTAAGTGGGAGTATTTTAAGGTGCGTCCCGTTGAGGGGCACCGCCCGTTTTGGCTTACCCTGGAAGGCGAGCGCCGGTTTCCGACGTACTGGAACTTTGGAGCCGGGCCGTCGGTTCTGACTAAAGTTTCTTATGACGATTTGTTTCGGGAGGATAAGGATGTCGCCAGCGTTTTATGGCACTTGTTTGGCGAGCGTCCGTTGAATCCTCGGGACGTTATGGGGGATCCCGAGGCTTGTCGGACTTATATTGGTGTGTTCCCCCTTCTTTCTTTTTCTTCTTCTTCTTCTTCTTCTTCTGCTTTTTTTTTTTTACTCTTCTATTGATTTCTTTTCAGTTGAGATGGCTAGCGGGCTGACTACCTTGGCAAGGTTGAAGGCAGCGTTGGTTCGGGAGGAGGGGTCGTCGTCTCCGTCGACTCCCGTTTCAAATCCGGCTGTGGATTCTCAGGTTCCTCCTCAGGGGGTAGTTTCTTCGGGGGCGCCTACTGGGGCTCAAGTTCCTCCTGGTTCGCCTGAGGTGGTCGTGTTGACGGGTGCTGAGGCTTCTCGGAAGAGGAGTAGGGCTGAGGAGCCAGTTAGCGAGACTTTTGAAGGGGAGGGTCTGGTCCCTAGTGTGATGGACCGACGTTTCGACGCCACGGGTTTCATTGATCAGAACTTGATGCCTGGAACGGAGTCATTTTTTGATGGTTGCGACGTCTCGTTCCAGGCTGAGTCGGTTTACCGTGCCCTTCTTCGCTCTGCTGTGGTTGTTCGGAAGGCTGAGCCTGTGATGGCTCAAGCGGGTTTGTTGGAGAAGAAGCT